>NW_008342276.1:210441-244552 GCF_000622305.1 Nannospalax galili | reverse complement strand
AACCAAGTAAATTATATAAGTTCAATTTTCTTATACGATTTCATAGTACTTGCTAATAAAAAAATTCGTTGGGGAAAATAAATCAGTAATAAAACAGATCTATTAATTTGTTACTAAAGCAACTTACAGAGCATAAGCATTCTATCGTTTCTAAATGCCACATCAGATGGAACAAGTCCTAGCAAATTAGAGAGTTCAGTTGACTTACCCAAAGTCAAATATATAGTTAGCAGCAGAAAGAGAACTACACCTCGGCAGTGTAAAATCCTGGCTAATTGCTTTGTTCACTATGCCATTCTGCTTCTTGAAGTGTTAAGGAATGTTGTTTAAGGCAAGATCTCTCCTCTGGGAGCTGCTCTTGCCTTTATGTGAAACAACGAATTAGTAAGGTGTAATTGAGGGAAAGAGAGAGGGATGTTGAAGAAGGAAAATTATGCATATGTTGGAAATAAATTCCACAGTGTTAAAATGCAAAGTTCGTAAGTATACATTCTAAAGACAAACCAGGGCTAGGAGTCAGAGACCAAAGTGGGTTGGTGGGTGACGTTACTCTTTAGCTAAAGACCTGAACATGAAGTGCCATGTTCCCTGAAGTGAAGTATAAGTATATAAGAGTATCTAAAATTTATTGTTATTATTATTATTAGTTATTTTATTAGATAAATATGTTCCTTATGTGACTTTACAGATAATTAATACAGTGGTAGTAGAAATTAAGATGCTACTATTAAGGACCCAAATAACTTGCTTATTATTTTTATTTCCTTAGGCTTTTGGAGTCAGACAGTTTAAATAGAACGTCAGCTATTTACTAGCTCATAACCTTGACAGTAACATTTAGCTTTTTGCTTTCACCCATGTTACCCCTAAAGTATACCTGAGACAAAGTCTTGTACGTGGGTATTCTACATAAGAGCAGGGAAAGGAGTAAAAGAGGAGTGAAAAATGAAAAGAAAGGTAAGTCAAATCAAATGTGTTACTCAGTAGCCCACAGTAGACCGCTTACTCCCCTAGAGTCCTCACTGGAGTTTTGTGAAAAGCATGTCAGAATCATTTTCCCTGGAGAATGGAAGAGGACAGTGTTCATTCAGCCACCCTCTTTTCCAGTCGTCAGACATGACCACATGGACAGGAATTGCCTCAGTACAAATAGCAGTCTCATTATAACACTGGAGGAGCTCAGAGGCTGGAGGCCTGAAAGAAGATGCTGTATGAACCTGATCGAAGCTTTCCTGGAACTGGTCTCTGCAGAGAGAGTGGAATAAATTGAAGAGGCTGGGGACAGGCAGGGTGGAAAAGGAGGTTGGAGAGGCTTTGGAATTGTGCAATGGAAGTCTGACAGACTACTTAACCTCAGTGTCCTCATATAGAAAATAGATGTAAAAAGTAGGTTGCTATGAGGAGTGACTGCATATTATAAAATGCTTGGCAGATGGTGAGTACTCAGTATTGTTAGCCTGAACTGTTGTTAGGATGATGCATTACCAAGATTAGAAAGGTCCTCACAGTTTGAGAATGCTTAGGTGAGTTGGTTGGAACCAGCAGTGTTTCATATTTGAGGCTTCATGGGGTTTTGGAATGTAATGAGACAACTTGGGCATGGGAATCAAGTCTTAACATGAAATTCACGTCTGTGAATGTGTACATCTATGTGCTTAGCCCAGTGATAACTTTATACAAAAAAACTTTAAGTCAGTCTGTGTTTTGCCTATGAGAAATCAATATGAAGGCAGACAATGTTCCACTTCTGGCATCAGATCAGCTTCTCCAAATTTTTGGAATTTTAAATTAAGGCTGCTCATTCTGTATCTATTCTTGACCCTACATTTTCTGTCACCTTACTGAAGAGCACAAATTCCACTCTAAAGGTGGACACTCATCAGTTCTTTTTTTTTTTTTCAATTTTTACAAAAACTTTGAGAATTTCATACATGCACATGAGGTGTTTTGATCAAATCCATGCCCACTCCCTCCCCTCCAACATTCCCCCCGCCCCTGAAGAAGTAACCCTAAAATCTTTTAAGGATTAGATACAAGCTCCCAAATACTTTTGATATTTTTGGCCTTTGGGATAGAGTATGTTGTTAATAGGCTCAAGGACATGTTGCCTTTTAGCACAGAAACTGGATACATTTCTTTGGAGTATTTTTACCCTTACTGCCTGGCCATTTCCTACCTCTTATTCATATTATGCCATCCTCTGAACGGGTTACTGCTCTGGCTTCTTCCATGCTGAACAGGGATACAGGGTGAGGCAATTGGCGTACCCCTTCAGTGGGCTTATCCAAAAGACTCCCAAATTGCATAACTCTTGTCTCTAAGGGGAGAAGAAAGTCCTTGAATCATGAATAGGAAATGTGAAGGAGAAGTAAAGGCAAGAGTAATTAGCATTACAAGTTCTAGACAGAGAACTAAAAAAAAAGTCAGAACAGGGCAATTTTCAAATGTTTTTGGGAGTCCATTGGAGTTTCTTGACAAGGGCTTCCAAAAGCATCCCTCTATTGGGTTCTTCCTCATTTTTCTTTTGTCTTTCAAGGCTGGATTAGTTGGCTGGGAAGAGTGGCTGGATACCCCGGGGAGGGTCCAGTGGCCCTGCTTGGCACTCCTTTAATGAATGAGCACAACCTTCAACAACCCCAATTGTGACTATGTTTAGTGATCAGGCTCAGCAGAAGTCGTGATGATGGTAGTTATTTAGTTCTTATTAGGAGAGTTCAGTAAGGCGTGGTGGGTTGTACCTTTAACCCCAGCACTTGAGAGGAATATGCAGGCAGATCTCTGTGAGCTCAAGGCCAACATGGTCTATGGTCTAACTAGTGAGATCCAGGCCAACTGTAGTTACATGAGGACTCTGTCTCAAAAACAACAACAAAAACAGAGTTAACACTTGATCTTGAAGAATGCACCTCCTGTTTTACAAAAAGATTCTTAGAATCTGATAATGTGAGAATTAATGTCAACTATTATAACTGCAATTTTGTGGATTTGAAAGTGTATTTTCTACTCTGAGTCATTTTAGATTCTGTATTCTCAATACTGGAATGAAGAGATCAGTGTTGCTGAGTCTGCTTTATGTTTTATAAATAGAAAAATCACTCAATTACATTTTTCTTTATTCCTCAAATTAAACCCATTATTTATGAATTTGTTCTAGAAAATTGGAAAAAATCTCCAATAATCATGTCTTCCATCAAACTCATATTATTGGGCAAACTTCATCTTAAATTAAATATACATAAATATATATCTGAAGGCCAAGATTACAATTTTTAAAAATCAGTGTCATAGTCATTAAATAGTGTTTGGGTTCATAATGACATTTTCATTCAAGTATATCATGTACTTTGGTCATTTTTGCCACCATCACCTTCTTTGCCCTTATATTCCATTTTTTTCTTCTCAAATATTCCCCTTTTACTTTTAACACACACACACATATACACACACATACACACATATACATACACACACATACATACACCTACACACTCACCTACACACACACACATACACACATATACATACACACACATACACACACACATACACACACACACATACACACACACATACACACACACACATACACACATACACATACACACACTACACACACCTACACATACACACATACACACACATAAACATATGCACATACACACACATACACACACATACACATACACACACCTACACACACACATACTTCAGTCACAGAGAAGAAATGAAAAAGAAAGGAGTCAATTTTGTTCACCTATGAAAGTGTGAAAAGCTAATTTCACCCAGAATCTTACATCTTCTGTAGGTACAAGTCTGGTTATTACAAAGATTTTGAGCAGATCTATCTGATAAAATACTATATACATATCTGAATTTTCAATATACATACATGTTTGAGAAATACTGAAGGATTATTTGGTTCAAATTGAATTAGGCTTCACAGATTGGTTTGCTAAATCTTACAATCCTATCTTTAAGAGATCAAGAAAATGATCATTTCCACAGAATATATTTAACAGGTCACTCTAAATCTATTTGAGCATGATATATGCAGTCTTCCATCTGAAACAGGAAAAATAAAGGCCTTATTGTTAGAACATTTATGGTAAATCAGTACTGTGATTTCATTCACATTTATCAACAACAGTGAAGTTCTAAGCCAGCTAATTAATATACAGAATGAAGATTCCTCAGTTTTCAAATAAGACTTAGGAGTTTGCATCTACTTGTCACTTCTTTGTTGGCTAAGGTGGGATGAAGGATGAGAGAGATGCTGGATTTCAGTAAACTGTTAGAACTCAGATGTGAATAACCTTTGCAATCAATTTCATCAAAGTAGGTATTTCCATTATTATTATTATGAAGATTGTAAGAAAGGTTTTAATTAATCTCTAGAGACATACCAGACATTGAGAGTTCCCTGGCTGGAAGAGGATTTTAACATGTGTCTAGAGCAGTTACTGGCTTTTACTTCATTAAAGGACTGTTTTGAGACATTTCTCTTCTAGTCACTTTATTTTTTTGATATAAAATCCTTTCTCTTTCAGGTAGCGAAATTGAGACCTTTCATGAACAGAATCCAATGAAGAGCCCACTTCTATACTTTTAAATCAGATGTCTTGGAGTTATCAGAGAATTTACAAATATTTAGCACCTGCATCTCAATCTTTTCATCTTCCAAAATCTTACTTTTACTTAAGAGTAAAGTATATGACCAAGAACAACAGTTTACAGTGTTCACTTGATTAAACAAAAACATTCATGGAATTCAAGTGGCTCCATCTGAACCAGACAGTTTAGACTGATGCTGTGTGGAAAGGATGTGGAATCACTGAAGAATTAATGTGAAGTATATGATTTTGGCAGTGGGAAAGCCCTTTGAATACCATCAATTTGAGATTTTTTTTGAAAGTATCTGAATGTGTTTACACAGCTGGATGTTCCGTTTCTGCTTGATCTCTTTTCTTCATGTTTCCAGGTTATTTACAAACGTGTTCCGTCTGCTTTTTCTTTATGCATTTTATTTTCCAAGTTTGGGTTTCAAAACCTCAGATCACAACAAAATAACAAAATAATGTGAAACCATTTCTAGGAGGAGGTGTGTGTGTGTGTGTATGTGTGTGTGTGTGTGTGTGTGTGTGTGTTGCTCTATCATCAGTATTATGAGAAATAAGAAACATTTGGAGGGTAAATATTTTAAAATATAATCTGGCTACCTTATCTAATAAAAAAAAGGCAAAATTAATTGTATAAAATGCATGTCTAAGGGAATGATTGACTTCCTTTTTTGCAAGCTTGGGTTGGTGTTGACAACATTCGAATTCTAGCAATATTCTAAAACAGGAATCCTGTTTAATGTTTGTATTTTCCTCTTTTATATCCTGGCTTTTTGTCAGAAGTCTTGAAACTTAATCTAAAGTCAGTGAGATGTAAAGGATGGAGAATGTGGTGTGAATGTTAAAGACCTTTGTCCTTGTCCCAGCCCAATTGCTGACTGTTTGATTTAGAGAAGTTATTTAACCTCTGCATGCCCCAGCTTTCTCTCTTGTGAGATGGAGAGTTATTTCTCAACTGTCTTCTTCACTTAGTATCAGGAGGCAATGAGATAATGTGCCAGAATCATTCTTCTGAATCATCTTTTTGGGGAGACTGTCAGCTCACAGGCACAAAGGCCCACCCACGTGAATTGGACACAGGCCTTTCTTTACCATACAGTTCCATATAGGATAAAGCAGCCTGTCAAATATTTTTGACTAGGAAATCCACAAAGGTACATTTATATCCAGAACAGAGAAGCATAAAAGCCTCAGGGAATCCCAGAAGGGAGAATGGTAAAGAAGGAGAAGAAAGAGTAGAAATCCTCAGACAAATATTAATACACATTATCAATGACAATGTGTTTTGGTCTCTGACAAACAGTGCCTGGCATATCACAGGAACTCAATAAATATTTTTGGATGAATGAATTACTATGAGTTTGTGTCTCCTGCTGCACTAGAACAAGTCTGATGACAATGTTGTTCTGTCATCTTTAGGACCCTTTTTGCTGTAGGCCTGGAAGGACTTAAGCATGCTGTAGCATTCATATACAGTGTTTTTGCTGTACTGGAATTTTTGGTGCAAAATTGTTTTCTTAGTGTTTGTCTTTCCCATCCTATATTGACTGAGATGGATCCTCTTTAACATTACCTTGCTGTACTCTTTAGGAAATTTGCCCAGTCAAAAACAGTGTGAAATTCTACATTACCAACAGCAAAAATCCTTCAGCAAGGAGGCAAGCAAGTACCTTGCAGCTGGAGCTGCATTCTTCTCCATGCCTGAGAATAAATCTGCCGGAGAGATAACTGTGGATGGAACTGAAGGAAATGTCTCTCTTTTGGTCCCTACGGAAACACGTATTCCCTGGCACACTGGAGAAAAAGAAAACTGGCGCATTGTTCTGTGTGAGATGAGTACATTTTCTCTCCATACTGGTGGCTTCCAAGCTCTTTTGGCTTGAAGCCACAGAATACATTGCTTCAATGTCCTTTTACTAGATTCCCCTGGCAGCTGCTGTTCTAACTTTTTAAAAAGCCTCTCTCCTAAAGAATCCTTAGTTAATAAATGTGTAAAACTTGTTTTTTTCTCAGACTCATGCGTCTGGCTTACAGTTAAATCATCTTTTCCAGATGATAGCGATTTCAGTGAGTCTGCTGCCTTCTCTGGTTCCTTGGACCTCTAGGATCCATTTTCTTATAGTTTGATGAAACACAATTGCCCTTTACTATGCTGATGTTGCAAGTTCATTTTTCCTTGAGATTTGTATATGACATGTCTGGTAGTCAATAGAGAACAAAATAAAATCATGGGTCACAAAATTCTATTTCTGCCATTACAGAGGACCAGAGATTCAGTAAGCCCTTTCAGTGTTGCACACTTCAAAGTTTCTGGATTAAATACTGGTTTATTAAAAGCACAGCTTCAGTAGTAAAGAAAAGGAAGTGATCAGTGGCCAGAAATGTTCAAATCCAGATGTATAAGCAAGCGTTAGCTCTGGCACATGCAGCCCCAACTGCAGACTTTCTAGATCATGAGTTGAAACCGGCAAATATTAACAGTAGACAGGACATGAACATAAGGGACCAACTGAGTGGGAGATAGCAAAGCAAATTCTGCATAAAATTTGGACACAAAAAAACAATATGCTTAGTCTTGCTTCTTGGTAGAAACACCAAAATTGGTCTCTGTTGAAGACTCCTAGTCATGATAATCAAACAGATTATCAGCTGAAATCTGAACTGTATAAATAACTTCCACCTATTTACTTACACCTCATGCCTCCTATAGTAGCTGGAAAAGTAGCTTCAGGTAGTCCTGAGCTGGTACTGAACATTTAGTGCATACAAGTGGTTGATAGGCTAAATGAACTGCTATGTTGATACCGTACGCCCACCACTGTGTTCTGTTTTATGGAAAGGTTGGACTGTGTGGGAGAGAAATTAGGACAGCAGGTAGAGGCTGCACTTTGGGGTCTGAAGGCAGCTGCTGTCTACCGATTGGTGTTGCTATCTCTTAGCTTTTTAATGAATGGCATGGTGATTTTAGCCTTAGTTGTAGTAGGCCACTCAACAGTTCTCAATCTTAGTTTCCTCCTCTTTTCTGGCCAGTCTACCTCTCTGGGTAATAAAACAATGTCTGTGAAAACACTTTGTACAAAAACAAGTAGCAGTCAATGAAGGTCCAGTTTTTACACAGTTTCACCTTAGCGTACCAAGTAATGCTTTATGGTCTGAAATAATTTAGTTTCTCAAAATGTGCAATGTCAAGGTTTCATATGATTTTCTCATCCCGAGTGCTGTTGGTTGAAGAGTGCTTGCTATCAGAGGAAATGTGAAAGATGGTCAGTAAAGTATACATTGGGAGAAATTTCATGAAAGCACAACTCCTTCTTTGGAACAAAGCACTCACAAGTACTTAAAATCGAGAGTAAATGCTGGAGGTGTTAATCAGGAAGGTGACAAGCAAAATGGTGACAGTCTCAGGGCCACTTTGCTGAAGAGGTGCCAATGCCATAAAGAGCAGCTGTTAAGGCCAATAGCTGAAATCTTCTGAAAAGGGTGGCGAATCGGATCGGGGAGAGAGTGGGTTAGGTCCTCACAAAAGGAAGTAAAAGATCAAAGGGAAGATGTTAAAGCTCATTAAAGGAAGAGATACTAAGAAGAGGTTAAACATTAAACCAAGGGACAAAAGACTCCTAGACTTCCTCACTGCACATGGATTGAACACTACCTCTCCTATTAAGAGAATAAAATATGTAGCTTCTTTAAACTGGTTGCCCTTTGTTTCCTTTTGTGCCAAGTCTCAGTCACCAAAGGAGGTCATCCAGGGTAAAGAATTAAGTAGGCAGTGACTGAGAGGGTCAATAAAAGGAAGGCCTCCACCAGGGCAGATGCAAGGTGAATGATGACATCAGTCAACCAGTGAACCAGCTCTCACCCCTGGAGCAGACCTGAAAGCTCCAGAATTTTTAAATAGAAAAGTTCATCCAAAGGAAGCAGTGTAGAGGAGCTGTGTACTGGATAGCTTTAGGGTCAACTTGATACACCTGGGTTGAGGGAGCCTCAATTGGGGAATTGCCTCCATTGGACTGCCCTGTGGCCATGTCTGTGGGGCATTTTCTTGATTGTTGAGAGATGTGGGAGGGTCCAGCCCACTCTGGGTGGTGCCATTCCTGGGCAGGTGGGCCTGTGTTGCATAAGAAAGCAGGCTGAGCAGGGGCCAGGAGAGCAAGTCAGTAAGCAGCATTCCCCCATGGCCTGTGCTCCAGCTCCTGCCTCCAGGTTCCTGCCCTGGGTTCCTACCGTGGGCTCCCTGATGGACTGTGACCCAGGAGATGTAAGATAAATAAACCCTTTCCTCCCCAAGTTGGTAGTGGTCAGAGTGTTTCGTCACAGCAATGAAGAAACAAACTAGGACAAGCTGCATACTGTGGGAAGGGAGTGTTGGCAGAGAACTTGTCTTGGAAAATGGCTTTGAGCTACAAAGACTAGGTTTCTATAAGAAAGACACTAAAGAGATGGAGGAAAAGATGGGGGACTTTCCCATCTCTCACCCTGCCAACATCTGTGCCACCACTGGTTAGAGAAGCTGGGTAAGGCAAGAGGAGCTTGACTGTCTCTTCCTGAAGTAAGGTTTAATCTTTTCACAGCCCTGTCTTTCATGCATTGGTATCTTCTTTCTAAAGTCCCTTGATTTGAATTTCTATAATCTTATTTCCATTTTCAACATCCTGAAAATGTATAATCATGACTAACTCCTCTAATGTTTGAATCCATGTGGTCTAGCATAAGATAGACCACAAAGGTGGCGGGGGGTTCTTTTGTAGGATTTCACTCTTGGGAGCTGAGTCCTAATGCTGCAATTTATACACTATGTACTTCTGAGGTCCATAATAAGGCTTCATTGAGCCTTCATTTTTTTCTCATTAAATAATGATTAGAAAGTCTGACAGTTGACATACTTACCCCTTGGCTCCTAAATATACTGAGACTAAGTTATCTATATGAGGGTGAGAAATTTTATTCTTTATTTTTAACCCGTTAAATATTAAAAAAAGCATGGCTTCCTCTCAATTTATTGTAAAGGGCCAGCTGTTTCCCATTGATATCCACCAATTTTGTTCCTCTATAATCAAAATTAAAACTAAGAGTAGATCACATGCTTCAAGGTCCCCAAGACCTCTCCTATAGAAGTTTAACTACATTTTCAATGTCCTCTTCAGTGTCTGCCTTTTCTGTTTGAGTATAAGCTTTGCGAGAGAGAAGTTAGTATAGAGTATTCAGTATAAATTAGATAAGTTAGTGAATGAGTAAATTTGCAGATAAGAGAGATGAAAACTAAACTCCAAAATGGGTTAATAATATGATTCTTAAATTAAATAAAACAGTTAACATTGAATGATTTTATTATTTACATACCATTAGAAGTAATTATCATATTCAGCTAGCAGGACTGAGGCTCTGGCTGCTGTCATGAAAATCTTAAAGAGATAAGGGAATATTTATCTCTGTACTGTTGACTTTCACCTGTTATTGATCTCTGTGGATCTCTAGTGTCATTTAAAGTTCAGAACACAGTTACATACAATTATCCCTCTGTTACCTAAAGGCCTACTTGGTGGCATCTCTAGCATCCTATTGCCCGAGGTACAATTTTATAGAAGTCCCAGTTCAATTACTAACAACCTTAGTGATTCAAAGTTAATTTATCTTCATGACCTATTTATGTCAATTGAGGTCATTAAGTCTCCTTTGTGACAATGCTTTTGCTGGTAATAAGACATCCATCGGACATATGAACTATCTAAGGAAGTTTATTAACTAATTTTCTATACTGTATTAATGTTTTCAGGTGACTATATTACTTGATTTTAAGGAATTAGTGATCTACTGTTTTAGTATGTATGAAAGTTAAAACTAGACTCCGTTCTCATTCTTTTGCCCTTTGCTTCACTGGGTATCTGTTAAGCCCCTCCTATGTCTAGGGTACTATTTGAGCAACAGAAACCATCAATAGTTCCCCACTGAGTCCCTGTCCTGCTCTGTAGTAGAGAATGTAGTTGCCAGCCAACTGAGGATGTAACACAAGGGAGGGTTATGCTAAGGGTTGGCCTAGACTACTCGGAGCCCATGGGAGGAATACATGTTAAGATGAGGGGAGTAGACAGTTCTCAAAGGGATGTGTCTGAGGAGCAAAGATGTTTTTTTCTACTTTGCTTTAACTCTGTGCTTTCAGAAATTCAGGCCCTGAGAAATTTATGAATAGTCTTTGCATCTCTATTTTGTAAAATGGTAAAAGAATATATTTAATTGAAATATAGTGGCTATGAAATGAGATCCATTATGTAGAGTGTGTAGAAAACCAACTATCTTACACATAAATACTTTCAGGACTATTTAACTAATTATTACAATATTAGCTAAATTTAATTATTAGAAATGTGGACACCTATTTCTTGAAATCTTGGAGGGTCATTATCATGAAGATAATTTAGTCCTATAAACTGAAATATTTTAAATCATCTGTATGTCATTTACAAGGTACCTCCAAAAGGGATTCAGATATAATCTACTATCATAAGTTGAAAGCTCATAGATAATTCCTAGATGCTCTTTCTACAAGTCACCCTACTAGTGCACTAAATTTTCCTCTTCCTGCTCTGTTTGACCGGACCTCACTCTCTCTGGGTCTCCTGGTCCTGATGTGAATTGACAAACAGGCATAACACATTTTTATCTTGGGTTTTACCTGGTTTATATGACAAGGAGGGAGCAACTTACAAAAAGGTGGCTTTTCACAACTCACGCATGATTCAAGCCTTGCCCACGGTCTCTGTTAGCTTTGGCTCGTACCCCATGGACACACAGTCTCACATCATAGTCTGTGAGTGCACCATCTCGCTTCCACACTCCTACAGGATGCCATTCGCCAGGTGGCCACATACTTCCTGATCCCAGCTCCAGATCCATACACCCTTGGCTCTCTCTTTCTTCCAATCCCTCTGCAGCTAGGCTCCACCCCTCTTCCCAGGGTGCCCTGCATTCACCTATCACCCATGCTTTTCAGAGGAATGAGTAATTTCCAGGCTACGTAGGATATAAAGGAAAGAGGAATATAATATCTTTTGCATCCAGATATCTTTGTATCCTCATAAGCTTTTAATTTTTAATGATTATTATAATATACTAAGAAAAAAGTAAAAAACAGAAATAGCATTGTTAGCAGAAACAATTAAGAAAAGCTTGATGGAGTGAAACTTAACTCAGCAGAGATACTGGCTATCCAGGCAAATGCAGGAGAGTGCAGGAGAGAAAAACTGAAGGGACTTAGACTGAGGCATTGAACAAAAAATGACCAGATGTATAAGGGACAATATATAAAATGTTTTGGAAAATTAGGTAACAACACTACTTATTTAACTGAATTATAGCATTCAGCACTAGTGAGATGGTGAGCAATGGTATTTGCTGTCAGTGAGCAATGGTACTTGCTGTCAAGCATGACAACCTAAGTTCACTTTGTATGATCCACATGGTAGAACTGACTCCAGCAAGTTGTCCTCTGACCACCACACTTACGTGCTGGCATGTGCCTTAATGGGGAGTGATGACCGTGTGAGCAGAGCTGTCATAATTTCCAAGTTAGACAAGGTTTTGAGTTTAAAGCAGGTATAGAAGCCTACTGTTTCCTGGTTGCCCAGATTCCACAAACCATGACAACACTCAGATCTTCAAGTCTCAAGTTTAAAATTAATCATAAACACTTATGAAAGAATCTAAATGAAATGGGTTCTAAGTTTATAAATGACTCAGCACACATCAAATAATATAAGGCTTGCATTTCATCCAATTAATTTTCTTTAAAGATTTAGTGCTTTAATCTTTTAGCTGGTGTGTGCTTAGAAGTGCCAGATAAAATACAGGCTGTAGCAAATGATCTTTAACATGTAAGTATGTCCCAAATGCTTTATAGCATATCCATATATTAAAATCTGATATTTATCTGAAATTTAAATTCAAATGAGCATCATATGCTTTTAGTTTCTAAGTATAGCAACCTCACACATACTATGTGACTATTTCAGATAGATAGATAATTTGATGGCATGTAATAAAGCAATTCACATGTCCAATAGGGTTTTTTCCTTTAAAATGAATATTAAAGAATTTCTCTCACCCTTACTTTTTATATTTCTGATCAATTTGGGGAAAGCACAAAATAAAAGTTAAGGAGTCCAGTGAATATGTTTAGTTTTCTTATTTAATATCATTTTTTGCTTAATGGTAATGAGTTAATTTATCCTTTAAAATGTCTTCGTTTTACATGACATTTTGACAATGAGAATGATCTAAGACTTCTGGCATAAAATATAGTGTTAATTAATTGACTTACCTGAAATATTTACCTATTAATAAAAATTTCTGTCTTCAGAGTTGGGTAGCATGCAAAAAAATTAGCAACTACTTTAAAGTAAATCATTTGAAGGGAATTTCTGAAAAAATTGCTTTGTCTTAAGGATGGGTTGGATTTAATACTCAAATATGCAACTTAGATAATGAAAAGATATTTATATGGACTATTTCAACTTGATACATTTATAAGGAAAACATCCCATTCTGAAACTTTAGATTTGAGTTGTAATTCAATGTCCTCCTGTAATTTTGTATTGTTGGAGGGCTAAAAAATTTCACCAGGAAACAGTTGAAAGTGAATGCAATTTCTCTCTATGTCATACACTGAGGATCACCAAATTAATTTCAAAAATGGCAGGGTAACAGTTTGAAATAAAACACGAGGAGAATTTCAACCACCTTCCCTTAGAAAAGAAGACAAAACTAGACGCATTCCTCTGCTGTGCTGTGCTTATGGACTTGTTGTACTTACAGATATGAAATAAATATAAGAATTATGACAATGAAATCTCATTTTTGATTTGATACATTATCTTGTAGGTAGAAAGGAATTAAAATATTTAAGTGATAATAAGCCTGTATATAAATAACAGGTAAATCTGTTATTCTTATGGCAGAATTGGCAGGTGAAATTACTCACTCTTTCTTACATCTATGCAGAGGGGTCAGAGAGTCATTCGAAAATAAAGTATCAAGATTCAAATTAAGAAGAAAAATATAAATGTCAAAGTATTGTTTTGAAATACATTTTTGAAAGCTTACAGCATAGTGCTTCACAGCTGAAATATGCTAATGTGTATTTATGATCATTTTTCACTAATACGAGAATTTTCTTATTAGATAAATATGTAATAATACATGTCTCATACAGTAGGTACTCAAGAGATTTATGAAATGAATTTGAAAAAATGTAACTATGGTGAATTTTAAGGAAAAATGTAAACAAAAACTTCCACCATTTAGAACCTCCTGTATTTAAAGGATTAAATATTGCAGCAAATGACTTAGAATTATTAGTCAAGATTCAGTGTAGGTAGAGATTAAGAAAAATACAGAATTACTTTGGAACTTCTTGGTTTGGGAATGACGAGTTGAGAGTAACAAGTTGAGAGTAACAAAATAAATTTCTCAAAATATTGGGCAGTCATTAGAAAGAAACTACTGCAAAAGAAAGAAAAGGGAGAAACTATAACACAGAGGAGTGAAGGTATCTAAAGAGAAATTATACCAAGTTTCTACTGTATGAAGAAAATTGTTTCTGTACTTCCCAATGAAATTTTCTGCAAAATACTCGCTTTTCTCCTTAATATACTTTGAAATGAGATCTGGGCCGGTGATCAGTCAAAGTTGTGAACATGGTTGCAAGGTGGACATTGGTCAAGGACTGATGTTCACTGAGGTCATGTGCATCTGGATATCAGGCAAATCTCCTCATTCACTTCTTGTTTAGAATTCTTCAATGGCTGTCCTTAATCCATAACAGTGGTTTTTCAAGTCAGTTGGAAAGGAGGAGATGTTGTATCAATCATCTGAGGCATTTTTCAAAACACATGTGGTAACCATGTGTATTTGGGAAAGGGCTGCCACATGATTCTTGTCTTTTCTTCCCAGCTCCTTTGTCCATGTATGAATGGCTGGTCTGCAGAGTAAAACCAAAGCTAAGATAATACAGAATTCTGTAAAAATGTGGCTCGTGCTTTTCTTTCCAAGTTTACCTAGTTATTCCTGCTTCAAGCTTTATATGGAAGAAATAATAAGCAAATTACATGTTTTCTGTCTAGCCCTTTTATTTCTATTTGCAAGTGCTTCTGTCCCTGTTTAGAATTCCCTATTCTTTGCTACTTTTTTGTGGTAATTTCCTATCATCCTGTAAATATCAGCTCCTTGCTCTTACAATATTGTGTGTAAGTAGTTATCCAAATTATTTTTCATGTGTATTTTCATCTTAGGTTTAGAGCTCTTTCTAGACCAGTGCTATAGCTTTTAATTTTGCTCTTCCAAGGTACATTTTAAATACACATTTTCTAATATTGACTAAAGAAAGCAAATAATAGAGGTTATAGTTGATACGCTGTTTCTGTTGCTTGTTTTATTTACACAAAAGCATCAGAGATAAACTACATAAACATTTTTTGTGAACTTCAGTCAGTTTTTAAAGAATAATGGCATAGATCTGTATGAGATAAGTTATCTGATACTGTTTTGTTATTTATGAAGATTACCATATATGTTGTATCATATCTTTATCTTTTTTAAAAAAGAATAATAAAAATTATTATTAAAATGATAACCATGTACATTTATCAGTGTAGACATTAGGGCTTCTTAGTGTATAGCTGTTTTACCACCCAGAAGAATGAACAACTTGATACATAAATGGAGGGGATAGTTAAGGTAAAGAGAAAAAAACCCCTGAAATATTGCATTTGCATTGTTTTCTAAATGATCAGTAGGAAAAAAAAAAAAAAGAAAGAAAATTATGTGGACAGGAAATGGAGCCAAAGCAAAAATTTCAGTTTTCAACATTTTAGTTTTAATTGAATTTTTGCAATTCTCATACAATATAGTTTATAGTATTTAGATCCCCTCCCCTATCTGCACCTTCCCCACTGCCCCCTCCCAATTTAATGTACTCTCTTATATCTATAATATGGTCTATAGAGTCTATTGTGTCCCCAAATGTCCTTCAGTATGGGTCCATCCACTGGGCCCATCAAGACTCTCATCCCTGTAAAAGACTGTTTCTTCCCCTTCCAGCAATCATTAGCTGCCAAAAGTTCCTTAGTTTGTTTGGGAATTGCTGGGATTTTGTCTAGTTTGAGCTTACATCGGACTTGTGCATGCTGTCACCATCTATTAAAGTGAGAAAAGATCAATAACAGAGTGTGCATAGGAAGGAGAAGGGAGGCACCACACCAATGGCTAGTGCTTGACCTCAAAGCCTAACTTATTGTGAACAAATGCTGTTCCAGGAATGTCATGAACTTGAAATTAACGTGTGTGCTCCAGCCATAGTGACCTTGTGAACAGAACTTACTTAAACTGGAAGGATTTGTATCAGTTACTTAAGAGAGGAAGGATTTACTTATCCCACAATGTGAAGTACATAGTTCATCATGTCAGGAAAATCTTGGCAGAGTTCATTGTGACAGGACCTCCTGGCTAAGACGTCTCACATACTGACAGACCAAGGAGCAGAAACCAGGCAGTAAGTAGGGCTGGGCAACATGCCTCAAGGCCCACCTATGGTATCCACTCATTTCACTGGGGACCTCCACCTCTTAAAGGCGCCCAAACTGCCACAAAATTATCACAAAGATCAAATGTTCAAACACATGAGCCATTCACACATGGGGTCATTTCACGTTCTTTTTTTTTTTTTTTTTTTTTAATAGGTACAGGAAAGGACTTTTTTAAAAACCATAACCATATAATTAGAAGAAGCATTTCATGGCAACAACACTGACATATTCAATAACAATTTCCAGAGCTAAGGTACATCTGTTTCAAGATTGGCTGTAAATTTTTAGGTTTACAGTTGAATTAATACAGTTATACAATATTGTATTCAATATAAACTCTTTCAGACAGAAAATTAAATGAGGTTTTAACATTTAAAAAAGATCTCCATTTCATACAGTTTCATAAAGAAAATTTCACTATTTTTGCAGAAAACATTTTTAATGCAATTGACACTAAGATATTTGCACATGCGTTTCTAATCTCTATATATCAGATTATTACTAGTCACAGTCAGTTACTTTCTGAGCTCTTTGGCATCTAAGCATGGATATAAAGTCATCAGGTAGATTTCAGTGGTAATGTTTTAAACACATCTACTAAATATTAAGGAACAAATTTTTATGCTTTGAAGAATTATTACTTTTTAATCATTATTTTTTTTAATTTTCAATAACTACACAATTAGAAGAAGCATTTCACTTCAGCTTTAATATATTCATTAACACACTTCAGAGCAAGGATACATCTCTTTCAAAAGTGGCTGTAAATTTTTAGGTTCACAGTTGAATTAATACAATTATACAATATTGAACTCAGTATAAACCCCATAAGATATAATCTTGATTGAAGTTTACCCTTTAAAGAAGATTTCCTTTTCAAGATATGCTGTTTCATACATTTTTTAAATATTTTTTATTTTTTTTAGAAGAAGCATATCATTACAGCTTTAATATGCCCAATAACAGTTTCCAGAGTAAAGACACAGCTCCTTCAAAAGTGGCTATAAAATTTCTAGGTTTGCTGTTGAATCAGTACAGTTATACAGTACTGAACTCAGTATAAGCCCTATCAGACATAAAATTGAATGAGTTTTTAACACTCAAAAGAGATCTGAATTTCATTCTAAAATATATTGTTTCTTACAGAAAGACTCATTGTTTTTGCTACTAATGCTGAGATGTTGGCGAATGTGTCTCTAATCTGTATGTATCTGATTATTACTAGTCATAATCGTTTGCACTCAGATCCTGGGCACCTGTGTATGTCTATAAAGTCATTGGGTAGATTTCAATAGTAATGTTCATCACCTCTACTAATTAACATAATGCTAACTTATATGCTTCCTCCACAAATATAATACATTTTTTAAATTTGTTGAACTATACACCCACTTCCCAGATACCCTCCCATAGCTTCCCTCCCCCAACTAGAACCCTTATACTCTGTTATCCCTGCTACTTTCCGCTGTGTTGCCGGTACCCCCAGCTGTTCCCCACTATTTGTCCATCTGGTGAATCTAGTCAGCCTATCTAGAGGTCTATGTTTTAGGAAAGTCAGCTGTTCCTCATCTAGCAGCAATCAGTTGTCAATATTCCTCTAGATGAGATTGTTGTCTGCTGGTTATTTTCCCAGTTCTATGCTGGATTACTATCTGGGAGTCCCTTTGGCCACCCTGGCCAACAACTTAAAAGAAGGTATCTCCTCTATGGCATTGTTGCTTGTTATGTAGCCTTTAGCTATATATATGGACTCTTAAAAAATTATATTGGCCCCTTTATCTTTGGTTATACTTTCCTTTTTGGTGTTTAAGGCCATACAGCTGGTCCAGATAAACCAATTTACTTTTACGCTTAGGATCATTTGAGGATCTGTCCCTCAGGGGTCACATGGGCTTGGGAGGAGCCCCTGGCTCCTTTCTTTTACCAATTCTGCCTATGCGAAGATAAGTCAAAGGTCCTGCTCAACCACGGCTGGCTTTGCTTGGAAGCAGGGAGGAAATGATTCCTCTGTGTTGATCCTCCACTTTGTAGACTACACACTGGCTCATGTCCATCTCGTGGGATCTCCTTGGCCTCCTTAATCAAGAGGACATGTGACCAACCACAATCAGAGGAAATTTTGGGAGAAGCTCATAGTCCCCTGGAACTAGTAGATCTAGGAGGGTAAGGAGCAAAAACTGTCCTTTATGTCCCTCTGATCAAATCATGACATTCTGTTATTGGTCCCATAGGCCCATCATTATCTCCAAAGGCAAAAATGTATTCAGTCTAGTTTCAAAGGTTCCCCATTGTCTTAAATTTCTAACACTTCAAAAGACCAAAGTCCAAAATTCTTCTGAGTCTAAGACAAACTGTTAACTATGAGCCCATATAAATAAAAAGGAAGTGACATGTCTCTCACACACACACTGAGTAAATATTCCCATTCCTAAAGGAGAATGGGATGGAAAACAAAGAATAATTGGACCAGAACAAGACCAATAACATGCAGAGCAAACATCAATTCCTGCAGCTCTGTGTTTGGCATTCAGGGCTCATTGTAGCATTATCTGGGTTCCAATGGGCTTTGGTGGCCCTCCTTCTCCAAGTCTGTGGCCTACAACATACATATTTTCTTTCTTGGGCAAATTCCACTCAGAGTCTACTCAGCTTTCCTAGGCTGATGACCTACATTTCTGACACCAGCAATATCCTGATAGCTCAACTGCAATATGTAGGATCCACCTTTATCGCTCTACACATAACAAATTCTGGAGCTCCATGTAGAAAGCATCACATACATATTGGTTGACCTCAGAAACTTTCTTGAATCTTGTTCGAAATTTTCATGACATTTTCAAGAAATTTTCCATTATAGAACAATAGCTGGTTGTCTCCCTATAAATTTGTATTTTTATACTCTAGAACTTTTGGTGGGTGGGATCTTGCCCTTAAGGTACTTTTCCTACTATCTCAGTTGAAAGCCCAGGGTTTCTAAGGTTTCTCCTTACCTGTGCTAATGTATTTAACACTTAGAGCAGCTTTGTCCAAATCTTCCTTGCCCTGACTGTTAATAAGGTTCAGGCTCCTATCCTCACCAAACTGGATGTTTCTGTCCACAACTTTAACCTGATTCACACCACTTCTTATCTCATCAAACTGAACACTTTTTTCACATCTTCCTGGTCTCCCTTTCTCTAAATCTGAATTAATCTGAATAAGTACAATAAGCAATAACCATGTCATTGCCTGGATGCTAAATCATCTTGAAATTTCCTCCATCAAAAAACCTAGTCCATTACTTTTTAATTCAGCTCCATTCACATTTTTCAGGATTCAGGTAGTATACAATCATATTCTTCATCATAATATAAGAGGAATGGCCTGTAGCCCAATTTCTGATAGGGTCCTTGTTCACTTTGGAAATCTTGTGAATGGATTTCAGTTGTTTATATTTATATCAACATTTTAGTTTTGCAAACTCTAATCAAAATGGTCCATTAAGCTATGCTTATAGCAGTTTAGGATTTCTTTGTACTCCACACTCTTCTCAAGTTCATCCTTAAACAAGTTTCAAAGACCCACAATATACATAGCTCAGTTTAATCATTGCAACAACCTCATTTCTCTAGTACCAACATTCTGTATGAGTGTCTTTTCTCATTGTTGTGACTAAATAACAAATAAAAAACAATTTAATGCATGCCTTTAATCCCAGCACTCAGGAGGCAGAGGCAGGCGGATCTCTGTGAGTTCAAGGCCAGCCTGGTCTACATAGTAAGTTCCAGGACCCCTGGAGTTACAGAGAGACCCTGTCTCAAAAAGACCAAAAAAAAAAAAAAAAAGTAACTATGATTTAATAAGCATCGCAGAAAAGTTAACAACAGAAAAAACCTCATGTGTCTATGGTGGTATCTTAGATCTTTAAATTAAAATATTACATGAAATTAGACCTTATTATGTTCATAAATTTGAAGAGGTGGGACATATGGGCTATCGTCATAAGCATTTGACTACTGTTTTCTGTAGTATTCACACCCCTATACACATATAGTAACAGATTGTAAAGTTCAGATCCTGCTTATTTATTCTATTGCTAGGATGATCTTTTTAAGAGGAGCCTCACTATGTAGTTTTGGCTGGCATGGAATTGTCTGTATAGAACAGATTAGCCTGAAACTTACAGACATCTACCTGCCTCTGCCTCTTGAGTGGTGGGATTAAAAGGAAGTGCCACCAGAGCCAGTCCTGTAGCACATTCTTATTCATCTGAACAACTTATAGTAAAGTTGATTATATACATATATGTATATATATATATATATATGTTAAATCTAGTAAATGAAAATATATCAGGCATATTAAATATGAAATAGTTTAGAACTACTTAAATAATAATACTTTGCAATTGGTATTTATAATCTCAGTAACCCTGGTAGCCTGAATAGTCTGAAAACTGTTAAACATTTTTATTTGTAGCTTTATGCTATTAACTTTATTTATAAAATCTACAATATATTCAAAATAGGAAACGTATAAATATATTTGCACTGCTACTTCTAATTATCAAGATTTTTTCCAGATTTTGGAAGAGGCTCAATCCTATCTTTATGTGACTTCCTAAAACTATGCTACAAATGGTGAATTCCTATTCATGATGTATTCATCAGTTGGAGGAAAGATTATTAGATGTGGCATCCAAGACATGAGCTCTGGTCCTAGTCCAGCTTATAAGTACTTATGCAAATTTTGGCAAGCCTCTTCCTCTAAAATGAATGGCTTGAACCCCAAATTTCTGTTTCCTTCCAATATTAATGTTTTGGTTATGTGATTTTTATCCACCTTCCTCTGCTGCATGCATTACTGCTAAGTGGCTAATGTCCACAGAGGGTCAAAGCTTTGCTAGACTCAACAAATATTATTTTGATGTATTATATTTGCCAGAAAGAACAATAAGGTTGCATTAAATAAATACACCATTAAGCGGAGACCAGCTCATTGAATAGAGGCAGTATTATATATTTGCTGAGCATTCTCAGATGTTAGCAGGTTATAGAAAAACAAACTGGCCAGACAAATATTTTTGTATGTATCTAAGACTTCATTTGTTTGCTTTGTGTATTGCTACTTTGACAAGTTCCAGAGCTATAGAAATCAATAGACAATTAATAGATATTTCTACTGATGGGAATCATTGCTTTATGAATTCTCAAGATTGCCTCCCACACATTGAATTGGGAGTATGTGATTGACAAGAATACAAAGTAAACTAGTCCCATAACATACCTGGAAATGACCCATTTTTTTTGTCATTTCACCTTAGTTAGTATGTTTAACTTAAAATGAAACTTAGTAATTCTTTTAAAAAGTGTTAATTAAATCATCAAACAGTTTAAAGTATTTTCATTACCTGTTCATGAATATAACACTGCAACCTCTATTTGATAGTATCTTGCATCATGCATTGCTATAAAGGAACTGAACAATTTTTTAAAGAAAACTATTATTAACTTTATCCAAGAAGCCCAAGGGCATCTAAGAACAAAATAAAAGTAATCTTGAACTTCTGTCAAATTATACAAAGAAGTTAAACTTGGGGATAAATGTCTTTATTGTGTTTGTTTATTTTTGTTCCTTTTTAAAGCAGGGAATTGTGCCTTTCATTATAAAGGAATGCACACTATTGTGGCTTCATATATAATGTTAATTAGTAATCCATATATGTGTATATATACCCACACCAAATGTTATTTGATGTACAGAGTCAGAACTGGTTGGAACTTTCACATGAAAAGCTTAAGACCACCCAACTTGAACTAGTAATTACTTTAGCAAGTAGCAGGATGCTTTTGTTTAGGAAAAGTGCATTTGAGAACATGTGTTTTAATACCTTCTAAATTATGATTCCACAATGCATTTTTCTTATAAAAATTTCAAATTTTACCATCAAATTATGAATTTGACTCCCAAAGAAATATGTCATATAATAAAAGGGCTAGCCTGTACCAGTCTTATACTTTGTACACATCTACCTTTCTGCTTAATTAAGGTTATCAGAAATATAATACTCTACAACTTTACATTCTATCTCTTCAGAAATAGTACTAGGTTAATCTTTCTAGTTTCCCAGTTTCTCCAATTTCCTCATCTTGCTTAGATTTTAGACTCTGTCATTTCAACATTTTGCAATTGCCTAAATATAGTTCCCCTCTTATAGCACCCAAACTCTAAAGAGAAGACAGTGAGCGGGATGGAAATTCCTGCCTTCTCCCATCATAGGGATTCTAACCAGTCTGACTACTGTCACTTCCTACATGTGACACACTAACCAAGCCCAACTCCCCTGGCTACAGAAAAAGTAACCCCTGTCACACAGCATTGGCTACATATTAACTAAGCCTGCTTCCTTGCAATCTCCCCTTTTATCCTTCTGAAAAACCTTAAAAAGAAGACATCTTGCTGGGTGTCATGATGCACGTTTTTAATCCTAGCACTCAGGAGGCAGAGCCAGGTAAATCTCTTAAGATTGAGGCATGCCTGGTCTCCATAGTGAGTTCTGGGCCAGCTGGGAGAACAGGGAGATCCTATCTCAAAACAGCAAGGAAAAGAAAGAGACGACTTACTCCTGAGCCTGAAACGCTCTACTTTAGACCCCATTGTATGTCTGGTGCTATTAAAGACCTTTGGCTATAAGGATGGTCTGAATCAGGATTTCTCTCTTAAACCCTGAAACCCAAGTCTGCCAGACTTCCTAGCCACACCAGTGCTAGTATAGTGGAGAATACCTGAGAGGCAGTGAAGGAGGTCAAAAGAGAGGCCACCTGGGTCCAGTGCTAACCTTCAGCTCAAATGGGTATGGATACAGCTTGCTGGTTCCCCTACTTGTTCTGGGGAAGTACTTGCCTAGCTCTCTTCTGTTTCTGTGTTTTCATTTTTTTCTATCTTCTTTAGATAGTCTAAGCACTGCCTTCACCTTGTTTCTTTGATCAGGTAACTCCTATAGAAAACATTTCCACTTAACACTTCCATGTTACAGATCATATTTATATATTTGCATCCACGATTTCCTCTTCTTCACTATGAAAAACAGGCAACTTCTCATTCATTTCTAATGATAACTCCTCTTTCTATGTGTTACTCCATCTTCTACATGCCTTTCCAGAATTCCTTCTTTCTCTTCCCTTCTCTATATAAACATTTTGCCTTCCTTTGTCTAGAGGTTTCTTATCATTTTTAAATATACTCAAAGATCTTCCACCATTAAAATAGCCACAGATGGGCCAACAGGACTCCCTACATGCTGTATATTATGTATCTTCATCCGCTTTTCAAACAATCTTCTGAAATAGTAGTGATTTCTGGTGCTGAGTATTTGTATCAGTGGTTAAAGGGCCTGCCATGCAAGCATGAGGTTCAGATTTTGAATCCCCAGAACACACATAAATGTTGGGTAGCCATGGCACTCACCTGTAATCCCTGAGCTGGAAGGCAGAGACAGGGAGTTCCCAAAGCAAAGTACACTATGATGTCTGTGAGCTCTGGGTTTAATTAAGAGATGATGACTCACTGAATAAGGAAGAAAGTCATCAAGGAAGACTGTGGATATCAACCTCAAGCCTCCCCACATGTATGCAAGTGCATACACATATACTGTGTCCACAAACATGCAGACATGCATGCATACAACACACACACACATCAGAGGGAAAAATTTATTATTTTTGCTTGTGGTCAAGATTTTTCCAATTTTCACAGTCATTTCAGTCCTATATGATTTTAATTCTATGCCATCAATTTACCATAACAGCTTTACTAAACTCATTAGGACATGTGGTGGTTTGAATGAGACTGTCCCTCATAGGCTCCAAATATTTGGATTTTGTTCCCAGTTGGTAGGCCTGTCTTGGGAGGCTTTAGGAGTTATGGCCTTTCTGGAGGAAGCACATCACTAGGGCTGGCTTGGAGAATTCTTAAGCCTTGTTTTCCATTCGCTTTCTGTTTCCTGCTTGAAGGTGGTAGTGCTTTGCTCTCTCCTCCAGTTACTTCCTGCCACCGTGTCTCACTTCCATGATCAACTCTGATCGGTCTGGAACCATAAACTCAAACTCTTACATTTATAAGTACCTTTGATCATGGTGTTTTATCACAGCAACAGAAAATTAACACAACACATCTGACAGCAGCAGCAGTAGTAACATGACAGTACAAGGAGCAATAGTGATATCAAGGTAGCAGGAGTTTCAAGTGACAAACACATTTTGGGGAACAATTTGGAAGACTGGTTCATTGTTACAGTAGCTTTGATCTGGGGTATCTGGAAGCCTGTATTGGTTACTTTTCTGTTGCTGTGATAAAACACCATGATCAAGGCAACTTAAAGAAGGAAGGGTTTATTTGGCTTACAGTTCCAGAGGGATTAGAGTCTATCATGGCAGGGAGGCATGGTGACAGACATGGCTGAAGTAGATGGCTGAGAGAGTACATCTTCAAGCAGGCACAGGAAGCTGAGAGAGACAGACTGGAAATGCACCTGGCTATAATCTGAAATCCCACCACCAGGCATGCTTCCTCCAGCAAGGCCACACTTCTTAAAGGTTCCATGACTCTCCCAAAATAACACTACCAACTGTGAACCAAGTGTCCAAATACTTGGAGCCCACAGGAGACATCCTCATTCAAATCACCACATTCTACTCCCAGAATCCCATAAGCTCAAGATCATAACATAATACAAAATGCATTTAGTCCAACCTGAAAATTCCCCATAGTCTTCAGTAGTCTCAACACCACTCAAAAATGCCAGGGTTAAATATATCTTCTGATAGTCGAATCAGTCTCTTAACTATAAGCCTCTGAAAAATCAAAAGACAAATTGCGTTCTTACAACAGACAATGGAACTGAATAGACATTTCCATTCTAAAAGGGACAAATGGGGCATTGTGAGGAAATACCAGAAACCAGTAGGAAAACCACCAAACAAGACCAGAAGTCAGTAGGAAAAACACCAAATCCATTAGCTCTTTGTCCAGTGTCTGGGACTTTACTTTCAATAGATTTAGATAACTCAGCCCCTCCAGCTTTGCTCCATGCAACATACAGCTCTCTCTTGGGTTGATACCACTCTCTGTATGTAGCTCTCTTGGGAGATGTCTCATGGCTTGGGCATCTCCAAAATCTTGGAGGGGTTTCCATTACCAACTAGGCTTCTTCTTCACAGCTTCACACAATAACCTTTCAGGGCCTCTTGACCTGTCAGGACCTTCTTTCCACAGGGACTTCCCCGCTGCATGGCACCTAGACTCCACAGCTCTCTGACAGCATGGAGGAAGAACTGATGACCCCTCACTCTTGCATCTTTCATCCCTCTAAAGTCTGTACCACATGAACCCAAGTTCCATAGCTGTCTAAGGATGGACCCACTTTTTTCTGTTGCAGTTTTCCATGAGAAAATTCCTTAGGCCTTTCCTTTTCACAAAGATAGATAAACTTGACAGGGAGCGAGAAGCCAGGTAAGCAAAAGACAAAAACTCCATTCTGCTATGTTCTTTTATATGGGCTACCATCAGAAGTTTCCAGGCACATTTAGAGTGGGTTTTCTGGCTTTAATTAATCTGATCAAGAAAATCTCTTGCTCGGTTAATTTCAGATCCAGTTAAGTTGGCAACCAAGATTAGCCATCACAAAGCCCATTAAGGAAAGATATTTCTGTGGCCTGGGTGGAGGCCTAGCAAAAAAGGTAACTAAAACATTCAAAGAGTTAATGCAGTGAGCAGGAAAATCACCTGGCTAATGGAGCAAGAAGGCAGATCCACCTAAAGTCATGCAAAAGAGACTGGAGGAAAAATGATCCCTTAAGTGAGATCAAGTACTTTCCTTCTCAGAATTCCTGCTCCCTAGTCAGCTGTTCCAAGGCTACCATGAGGTTCTATTGGGACTGCTTGCTTTATTGAGTGAGTACTCAGAAAGGCTTAACTTTTTGTTCTTTCTGTTCTTTTCTTTCCAATGCAGACCAGAGCCTAAGGATGCTTGCTCTGGTACATTCGGTATTTCCTGTTTCTCTAAAGCTCCACTCACCACCATGTGACTGTTTGTCTGCCATGTAGCTGTCCTCTGTGCCAGCTTGACTCAAACAACATGTCTTTTTCTCTTTCTCTTCTTTATCTCCCTCCTCTATGCATCTG
The DNA here is from genome assembly GCF_000622305.1 of Nannospalax galili. Taxonomy (NCBI): domain Eukaryota; kingdom Metazoa; phylum Chordata; class Mammalia; order Rodentia; family Spalacidae; genus Nannospalax; species Nannospalax galili. Next base: position 218,199 of record NW_008342276.1, on the reverse strand, counting down.
CTAAAATTTACAACTTAGTGTCTTGGGGTTTTTCTTTTAATCTCTAATAAAATCCGAACATTTTTTCTAGAAGTGCTTGAACTTTCATTGGAGCTCATTCTTAAATTATTTTCTTAATGAGACTGAGAACCCAAATAGGGGACCTTGATTTTCCTGGTATCATGTGGCAACTCCACTGAGACTCCTCAAAATTTCTGGTAACATCATGATATTTCAGTAGTAGATACTAGGAACAGGGCCTAGGAATAATTTTAGGTGAGGATCAAATAATATAGGGTGCATGTTGTTGATTGTTTAAAAATTTTAAATTTCCTTTATTGTGAAAAATTTTAAATATGAGCTAAGATGAAAAATTCAAAACAAATTTTAAGGAATATGTTCTTATTGAGTTATATTAGGCTTCCAGATGGATTTCAATATATTCTTTGTGTTTATATAAAGACTGAAAAATTAAATACAATGCAATAAAAATTTACTGAACTTGCATCAACATAGCAATGAAATGTTGAAAACATATGGCTCCTGGCCATAATTCAATTAAAACAGACTCTTGCAATTTTGAGGATAATTGTTTCTCTAACAATCCTTACCTGTTTTCAGAAGTTACTTGTTAAATTGCCAGTGAGAAAAGTTTGCTTTTCTTATTGAATATTTTGTTACAAGCTACTAGAAGAATACTCACATAAGAGAGGAAGTGGGAACGAGAAGGAAAGATGTCTTACCTCTGAACTGTAAGAGCATGTTACAATGGGGGTTTGTAAGTATAACATATTTGAATGCTATAAAACTGGATGGGAAGTAAAAGATATTTAAAAATATTTTGAGAATTACATGCAATGTATTTTGATCATTTCAGACCCCTCCTCCATCTTCACCTCCATCTTAATATTTCCCTTTGACTTTATGTCCTTTATTATTTTTTAAGGTGCATTATGTCTAATTATTGTCCTCAAATGCTCTTTGGTGTGGGTCTATCCCATCGCATCTGGTCAACCTATGCGTCATCACACCCTTAAAGAAAAGTGACTCTCCATCTTCCAGTAGCTATTCATTGCCAATAGTTCCTTGCCAGCTAGGGTTGGGGCTTCTGGTCCAGCTCCCCAACTCTATGCTGGGATTTTTTTCTGATTGAGCTGCATAGTTCTTGTGCATGCTGTCTCAATTGCTGTGAGTTTATATATGCAATAGCCATGCTGTCTGGAAAACACTGTTTCTTTGTAGTTGTTGACCACCTCTGATTTTTCCAATCTATCTATTCCCTCTTCCACAATGATCACTGAACCTTCAGAGAAAAGGTTGTGATGTAGGTGTGCCATTTAGGGCTAACACTCTACAGTCTCTTATTCTCTGTGCATTGACCATTTGTGGCTTTCTGTTTTAATTGTCATCTAATGGAAAGGAAGCTTCTTTTGTCAGAGTTGAGAGATAAACGTATCTATGGGTAGCACAACAATTCAGGATTTGGTCTGATACTGTGTCCATTTAGTAAAATAATAGTAGTAAGTTCTCCCTTATGGCCTGTGACCTGTCTATCCATAGGTTCTTGAACCTGATAACAATACCAGGTATTAGCTCCATCTTGTGATGTGGGCCCTGAATCCAATCAGAAAGTGATTGGTTACTCCATTAATTTCTGTATTACTGTTGCACCAGTGGGCATATATAGAGGGCCATTGTTATTTTACGTCTCCAGATTCCCAGGTAGGTAAGTTTGATGAATACTTTTCTCTTTCTACAGCATGCCTAGCACCTTCTAGCACTATGAAAATTAGCAGTAGAGATTCCAGGCCAGTAACAGCTTAATCTTTCCTTATTTGTTCTTTGAACCAGGTATGTAGTATCTTCACCAATAGGGGAAATTGTATTTTATTCAATTTCTTAAATATTTATTTATCTTTATTTATTTGCATAAATGATTGGTCTGATTCTTCTCAGACATAATTTTATTATAAATTTCAGGTAAATGACATTTGCTTATTTATTGATGCTATTTTATTTGTAGATTTATTGGGGGGCTAAGCAGAAAGGCATTTGTGAATATAATCATAGCCCATTATATATTGTGTAGCACATGGAGATTTAATACAGATTTCCAAAAAAGAGCTATTGGTGAAGGAATATTGTCTTTTATGCTCATTAAAAGCTTTCCAAAAGCAACAAACAGAAAATAGAAAGATGTAACAAAGAGAAAAATATCTTCAGTGACACAGGTAGGTGGCTCAAATACTAGAGCAAAATATGGAGTGTAGAATTGCATAATGTTTTATTAATTTATTTGAATATGAAAGGGGAGGGTTGCTACGAGTTAACAGATTTTTTTTGCAAACTGATGATGCTGGTTACTCTTTGTCAAATGGCCACAAACTAGAATCACTTGGGAAGAAGGAATTTCAGTTGAGGAATTTCTTACATCATATTGTCCTGTCGGTATCTCTGTGAGGTATTTTCTTAATTGTTAATTGATATGAGAGGGCCCATCCCACTGTGGGTGGTGCCATCCCTGGGCAAGTGGGTCTCCGTTGTGTAAGAAGAAGAGTGACTGAGCAAGTGGGGGTTTCGAAGGGGAACAAGCCAGTAAAAGCATTCCTACATGGTCTCTGTTTCAGTTCCTGGTACACACACACACACACACACACACACACACACACACAACTAAATAGTGTGGGTGACTTGCATGTAAATGGAAACTCTTCCTCCCATGGAACAGAAAAACAAGATAGAGCTGGAAATCAGACTGTGAGGTGGATTCAGCATGTCATTTGTGTTATCTCTGATTCAGCATATTAGAGTGACTATTACTACTCATTGACACAGGACAACTTACAACTCTGCAAATTAAAAATTATTTTTGTTACAGAACGTGCAACACAATTATTTTCTGCTTTCCTGTTTCCTTTGGAATGGATTCTCTGAGGGAAATGGAACATATCATTTCTGTTCATAGTCCAGTCTCCACAGAATCAGGTGACCTCTGACATAGCTTTAAAGAAGGCTTGGGTACAGCGGCATTGTGGGCATTTGTTGAACAACAGTTTTTCCAGCCATTAAGAATCCTTAAGAAGAACAGAATGGAGAAGTGAAAAAGGGAAAGTTATTCTCAAGTTTCAACAATACTTGTTCAACTTAAGTGGTTCTAATTTAGGTTGCATTGCTCTTGTGGGCAAAGGAAGACAAAGAGAAACAGAAAGTAGAATTCAGAAATTCTAGTTCAGAGCTATAACACACAATCATTTAATCTTTCTTGCTTCATGCTCCATTTCTTCAAAGATATACATTAATTAGAAGTGAATTAGAAGGAACAAACAGATGGATGCTGCCTTTACCAGATTTGTCTCTTAGATTTCAAGCCTAGTCTCCTTTTCTATACTCTCGCCTATATACTCAAGTAGAAAACTATATACTAAAATTCACATACTCTCTCTTCTCTGTTTCTTATCAGGATCCTTAAGGGTGTACTGACAGGAGGTGCAAAGGCAAGAAAAAAAAGCATTTTTTTCCTTATTATGGTGAATGGCATTTTGCATGTGACAGGGCCTTCCTGTAATGAGGATGCTTGAAAGAGGCCTTGGCTGGAAATGCAATGACTGTACTGGCACCTGCAGTGAAATCTCTGCTCAGAGCAGCAGCAGATGAGGCACTCCTCAGTGGACACAGTGTGGACACATTGGGCTTATGGAAATACTACATTCTCCTATTCTCTCTCTCTCTCTCTCTCTCTCTCTCTCTCCCCTCCCCTCCCCTCGTGTGTGTGTGTGTGTGTGCACACGTGCACGGGGGTATGCTTTCCTCCACTTAGTGATTTCTATGTAAAATTAACAGTGCCTATCCATATTGTTTGAAATAACTACAGTGGTCCTCACTGGGTATTACCCAATAGCAAAGCTACAAAAAATAATTAATAAAAATAAAAATTATGAAAGGACTTACACAATGAAATAGAGAAGACATAGTTAAAAAATACTCCACAAAATTCCCTGAGCCTTGGAGGGAGTGATAGTTGTGGGAAGATCTGCCTCTCATTGTGGCAAGGCACTGAACTTTCGAGTCTCTGAAACATTTGTTTTCCATGGGCTGTAGGACTTTTGCAGAAGAGGTTGTCAGAAAGAATGAAAGAGCCAGAGGAAAGAGTGGAGTGTTTCCTGGAAGTGTCCTCCAACCTCTATGCTGGCAAGCTATAGTGATACCTTCTTCCCATGCTTGTCAAGGAGCCTATGGGGGATTCAGTTACCCCTCCCAATCAATCAGTCAACCTTAGCTGCATGTGGGGGAGAAGCTAAGGATACGTAAGCCAAGAACACCATGAGGCACCTCTCTTGCCATTTTGTGCGGCTGCCAGGAAGTCACAGGATCTATATTTGAGTGCGTACTTTCGAGCACAGCCATAAATGGGGGAACACCCACTCTTCTGCAAATAAAACCCCACCCTATGCTCTGTTAGCAAACACAATAAACTTGTTAGGATTTTCAAGAACAATGACAACAACAAGAAAAACAGATCTAATGGAAACTTTCATTATTCCACCAAAGTTGACCCCATGTTGGCAAATCCTTTGGTCTTTGATTTCTTATTCCTGTTTTCCCCCTCTTAAACTTCTTGGTCTTTTTGAGACAGGGTCTCCCTGTAGCCCAAGCTGTCCTGGAACTCACTATGTAGACCAGGCTGGCCTTGAACTCACAGAGATCCGCCTGCCTCTGCCTCTCAAGTGCTGGGACTACAGGCCTGCACCACCATGCCTGGCTGTATGTATATTTTTATGTAACCTGCTTCAAGTTATTTCTGGAAAAATGTGTTAAAAATTGCTTCTCTTTGGAATAAAAAAAATTCCATACTCAAGGCTAGAGAGATGACTCAGTGGTTAAGAGCACTGGCTGCTCTTGCAGAAGACTTGAATTCAAATCCAAGCATTCCACAAGGCAGTTAACAACTGTCCATAACTCTTGTTCCAGATCCAGAGGATCTGACATACTCTTCTTTCCTCTTCTGACACTGCACAGAATGTGCACTTATACACATGCAGGTATAACACTCATACACATAAAATAAAAATAAAATAAAAAATTCAATACTCTTAAATAGTCAAATTGAATGATTATTAAATCATGAGCCTCTACACACATTTAACAGATCAAAGAAGAAATACAAGAGTCTAAGATCATGATGAAGATAAAATAAAAATAAATAAGCAAATAAAACATATTTGAAAGTAGCAAGTAAAGATGATAACACATCTCAGGAAAGAAGTGGAAGGAAAATATAGACCAATTGTGGAAGAAAATAATATTTGATGTAGTAAAACATGTACAAGGAAAGATTAACAAAACAGTTCACATACAATAAAACTTAAAAGGCACCACACATAAAAACTAATAAAGAAAATATAAACATGGAAATAAATTGGAAGGTATAATGAGAGTTAGCAGAGAAATAGAACAGATGATAATGAAAATGTTTGTGATGGGAAAACATACAAAATCAGCTATTGATAATGTGGATGAAGTGGGCCAAAGTCCATCCCTAACTGGGAGTTGAACTTGAACCTGGAAGTGCTATTACCTGGTGCTATTTTGAGAAGCATGAAAGATGCAAGAGTGAGAATGTCATCAGTTCTTCCTCCATGGTTTCAGAAAGCCACTGAAGCCAGATAGGGTATGGCAGGGTAGTCCCTGTGAGAAGGCTCAGGGAGGCCAAGAGGCCCTGAGAAGTCACTGGGTGCATCTGTGAAAGCGAAGCTTGGTTGGCAATGGAGACCCAAAGGTGTTGGAAACATCAGAGATGGGATGCATCTGCCAAGGAGAGCTGTATACTGGGAGTGGTATTAGCCTAAAGAGAGAGGTTTGTTTCAAGCAGCAAAGCTGGAAGGGTAGAGTCATCTGAGCCCTTTGGAAGTAAAGTCCCAGACATCAGACATGGAGCTACAGGATTCGGTATGTGCCCTTTTGGTTTTTGGTCTTGCCTGTTTTGGTCTCCACTTCTGTGGCATGATATGCTGGACGTGTAATTTGGTTTTTGATTTTACAGGGGCTGACAGGAAAGTGCCTTGAGTCTCAGAAGAGGCTTCAGATGTTAGACTTTTAAATAGTGCTTATATTGTGAAAAAATATGGGAACTTTCGAAGTTGGACTAAATGTATTTTGCATTATGATATGGTCTTGAGCTTATGAGGTTCAGGCAATGGAATCTGATGGTTTGAATAAGAATATAGCCTATAGTCTCCAAGTATTTGAACAATTGTTTGAGGAGAGTCATGGAAGCTTTAGAGGGTATGACCATGCTGAAGGAAATATATAACTGATGGGGCAGGGAGCAGCTTTGAGCATAGATATCCATGTCCCATTTCCAGTTTCTTTCTCTGCTTCCTCTGCCCACTTGAAGATGTAAGTGCTCATCATTCCATTATAGCCACCTCTGCCACCATGTCTCTCCTTCTTGATGGACTGTCATCTTTCTAGAACCATTAGCCAAGTAAATATGGTGGAATGTTCCCTAGCTTGATCTTGTGCAAGTCTTGTGCAGACAGTCACAGCTGTTGTGAGTTCCTGTGTGCCATGAATGCCGTGGTCCTGTCACATGCAGTCACGCCTTTTCCGTGGTCCTCCCTGGTTTCTGGCTATTTCAGTCTTTCTTTCCCTCAAGACCTCCCTGTAAGTAACTTTATTTTAATAGCAAATTAAGCCGAGTGGAGAAACATGTCAAAAGAAAATAAAACAATAATCAGCCAGAGGCAGAGCTTATTTGTAAGTCTTTTTATGTAGTTATATAGAAAAACCATATGATTAGGTCAGAGAGTTGGACTCACAAATGCAATGGCATACTAAGAAAACCCAAATGAGCCCTAATAAAAATGCCCGAGAGAGATACCTGTACATGCTCCAGAGTTCCCGCTGAGGTGACATTCTTTGCATTGTGTTATTTTTGATATGCTATACAATGTTTTGCTGGAATAAATGTGGACATGGTAAAAACTAAAAGAATCCTTAAAACTTTATTTAGAGCAGTCTTACACATGAAAGACTGAACAACACTTCAATTATAACCCAGAATGCTCATGGGTTTAAGAGTAAATCCCAAATATTCCATTCAAGGTGAACCAAGAAATCAGAACAAATGTTTATTTTACATGCTTACAAATTTACATTACCTGAACACATGGTCTTATATACATGTGTGCAAACGGGGAAATTTCATTGCTTTAAGTTTCTGTTGTTACCTCTATAACGTCTCCCAGGAAAAACCATTAGGACTTGGAGAAACATTTGTTCAGTATTAGTCCTGAATTTCAAAAAATAATTTATAAATGGAAGTTTTAACTAACATAATACTTTCAGATTAGCTAAACAACACTTCAGAATGTATAATAATAATAATAATCCCAAATCTGAAAGTGTTTTTCATGATGGTTTTAAAAAGCATAGGTCTAAAGGAATTGCTACAATTTTTCTTGCCAGTGATCTGAACATTGAATTGTAGAGACTGAAACACAAAGACTTCTTTACAAATATAGTGACTGACAGTCATTAGAGGCGTGCTCACTGACATATTAGTACTTAGTACAGAAATACACACATCTATTTTTTTGTCTCCTTCATGGTTGATTTCACATAGTACCAAAGTTGTATAACCAGTAACCAATATCAGTTCTTAGGGCCCATACAACCTAAATGCTTTTTTCCCCCAGTTAATCATTTATTTAATAACCACATACTATAAGAAGCATTTTATTGTAGCAGCATTGACCTATTCAATTACAATTTTCTGAG
>NW_008342276.1:209842-210290 GCF_000622305.1 Nannospalax galili | reverse complement strand
GCGTTTCTAATCTCTGTATATCTGATTATTACTAGTGACAGTCAGTTACTTTCTGGGTTCCTTGGCATCTGAGCATGGATGTAAAGTCATCAGGTAGATTTCAGTGATAATGTTTTTCACATCTACTAATTATTAAGGAGGAAATTTTTATGTTTTGAAGAATTATTTTTTAAATCGTTTTTTTTAAAAAAATTAATAACTACATGATTAGAAGAAGCATTTCACTGCAGCTTTAACATGTTCAGTAACACACTCCAGAGCAAGAGTACATCTCTTTCACAAGTGGGTGCAAGTTTCTAGGTTCACAGTTGAATTAATACAGTTATATATTATTGAACTCAGTATAAGCCCTGTAAGACATAAAATTGGATGAGTTTTTAACCTTTAAAAAAGATCTCCATTTCATTTTATAATATATTGTTCCTTGCAGAAAGACTCCTTGTTTTTT
>NW_008342276.1:203557-209580 GCF_000622305.1 Nannospalax galili | reverse complement strand
AACTAGGGCCCTTATACTCGGATATCCCTGCTACTGTCTGCTGTGTTGTTGGCTCCCCCAGCCATTCCCCTCTACTTGCCCTTCTCGTGAATCTAGTCAGCCTATCTAGAGGTCTTTGTTTTAGGAGAGTCAGCTGTTCTTATATCTCTCTGTTTCAAGAAATGTGTGCCCTTTCTTGGTATAGGCAATATCACATTCACAATGTCTGAACTGCACAAGAACATTCATTTCTCACTTAATCTATGGCGAATCTTCACAGGCACAGTCATGAAGGACAGAATGCCTAGCTGACAGAGGATGCTTCTTAAGTCACTCTCCAAGGTCATGGAACTCAAAAATCTTCCACTTTTAAGACACACTTCAATTCTACTTACCTTTCTTTGCCAAAGTAAAATCACAATGCCATATTGTTCCTTATGCTTAGCAGGGGAATGAAGCCTGGATATCTATCAAGAAGTAAAATTTGAATATTTGTGAATAGCTGTAACAAATACTGCAGACAAATTATCTGGGTAATCTAAAGGATAGTTATCACAATATTAAATTACTGAGGTAGGACTAATCTGTCCTCAAAACTAAGCATAAAACACCAGTTACAATAAAAATGTAATGTGAGTAGTGGTCATAAAATAAAATCTATTATTCACCTTGCAGGCAAAGGATTTAAATGCATCTCTAACATATATTCATAAGAGATCATACTGAATATTAATTATTAATGTGCATCTGTAATTATTTTACAATCTATACTGTAAATTATCAAGAGGTGATTAAAGATCCTGCATAAAATATTTAAACTCTTTCGTGGGTATTGCTATTTCATAATTGCTTAAAACTTTAATGAAGGCTGGCATAGTTTTTTAGATCTATATAATATGCCATGGAAACTAAAATAAAAGTTAATCAAACTGTTAATTCTACTTAGAAACACATACTTTATTGCCTTGCAAGTATGTAGTATCATTAATGGAGTAAATATAACAGTCTATTATATTTTATAACACAGGAAATAATCGATTCTGTTAATTTTCATACATAATTTTAAAGCACAAAAGAATAGCTGATTGCTATGTAAAATCCCATGCAATATATCTACTCACCAATACACTGTCAAAATGAATAATAAAAACAGGACTACTTATGTCAAGTCTCCTTCATTCTAAAGCAAGCATTATATTGAAGGACTGCATCTCTATGGAATTTCTTAGATGCTCCTTGGAATATGACTTTCTACCTTTTACTATATGATGGTTCAGAAGCTCACTGTTGGTCTTATTCTTTCTGAGATCTTGAATGAAAATGTGAGATGGATTGTGACTCACATTGTCACACTCACAGAATCATCTCAACATTGTCAGTCACAAATGTTTCATTTTATGATTATTGTTTTCAGCTCAATGTAAAGCTATAAATGTGAACTTGTAGAGAATGTCTGCTCTGCTATGACCTACTTCAGGCTGGAACAGTTTGGGGTTGAGTAATCTTTTCCATATTAGCTTCCTTCCTTCCGTTTATATGCTCTATTCCCAGGCTATCTCCTATTAGAGGTTGGGCACAGTAGAATGAAGATGTCAGAGATCAGAAGAAGTTCATTTGAACTATTCTTTCCCAAACAACTCACAGCTTTTGTGGACATCCCCCATTACAACACATACTCAGGCTTTCTGTGATATGGATAGGGAATCCTTCTTTCATTGAACACAATGCCCTGTACATCAGGGATGTTTACCTTCTGGGACTCACATCATTATTCCAGCAATTTTCGTTTGCCTGAACTCATCCTGGATCTCATCTTATAGTCAGTCCTACCTCTGGCTTTCAAGAAACAGTCACTCGGAGCACAGTCCCACATACTAGCCAGAGTCTTTTGCATGCAATTTCTGTAATATGTTAGGAAAATAGGTCATGTCCCAAACTCTAGGGAGCACTTCTGAATCGTTTCAATGATGTTTATGAAACTGTTTTCACAAGCTTAAAGTGAAAAGAACTCTTTCTCAAATGCTCTTTCCTTCCACTATCCTGTTAGATTTTTTTCAAAATTTGTGCTGGATAGCTTTAGTGTCAACTTGACACACCTAGATTGAGGGAGCCTCAATTGGGGAATTTCCTCTATTGGACTGGCCTGTGGCCATGTCTGAGGGGCATCTTCTTGATGAGCAATGTGGGAGGGCCCAGCCCACTGTGGGTGGTACCACCCCTGGGCAGGTGGGCCTGTGTTGCATAAGAAAGCAGGCTGAGCAGGGGCCAGTAAGCAGCATTCCTCCATGGCCTGTGCTCCAGCTCCTGCCTCCAGGTTCCTGCCCTGAGTTCCTACCTTGGGCTCCCTGATGAACTGTGACCTGAGAGATGTAAGCTGAATAAACCCTTTCCTCCCCAAGTTGGCACTGGTCAGAGTATTTTGTCACAGCAATGAAGAAACACACTAAGACAAATTGGTACCAGAGAGTGGGATATTGCTGTGACTGACTGACCTTGGTGTTTCTGGGAGGACTGTGGAAGTGTTTGGAACTTTGGGCTGGAAAAGCCATTGTGTGCCCAGAGTTTGTTGCAGTGGAGCTTGGAACAGTTATGCTGAAAGAGTTGTAGACGATGGAGGCCTGGCTTGTGAAGCTTCAAAGGGAAGCAGAGACTATCAAGGCTGTTCATGTGATATTTTGGATTGAGAATCTGTGGGTTCTGGTTGGCTGAACCTGAAGCAAAACCTTTGCTTTACTGGGACAATTGATGCTGGTTAGCTGGGGCTGAAAAATCAGCTGTAAGTAACAAGAGACCAACATCACTGTGGTAAAATCTCCTGGGACGTATTTCCTCAGGGTCAGCACACAGAGGGGACCCGAGCCTCTATCTCAAGCTGGAAACAGGACTTTGTAATGTGTAACAGTCTCCTGCATGGTTCTGCTGTTGAAAGTGTGAAGGGGGTCAGAGAGCACCTGAGCCTTGGTACTCTGAGAGGCCAGGAAAGGCCATAGGTGAAAGTACAGCTTCAGTTGCAGTGAAGACCCCAGGATTGAAGGGGTCATGGAGAGAGGCTGAGGCTTTTCACCCAGAGAGGTAAGAAGAAGCCATTGGTGAAGGTGTAGCCTCAGTTTCAGTGGAGACCCAACTTTTTGGGGATGTCAGGACTATGGGACGACCACCAAGGACAGCAGTAGGTGTGGAATGGAGCTGGCCTGGGTCTGAGAGATGAGCTGTTTGTGCTGTGGATGGCAGAGTCAGAGAAGTAGAGCTGCCAGAACCCTTTAGAGGCCAGAAGATCATGAGTGAATCCCAGATGTCCAGCCTTGAGCTACTTTGCTGAACTTTGGTTTTGCTTAGGTGTGCCCAATTCTTCCCTTTGAAATAAGACAGTACTTGTTTGGGATTTTATAGAAGCCCACAGTTAAGAGACTTCTCAAAGAGATGATGGACTTTTAAGTGTTTGGATTTTTTAAGGACTGTGGGGCTTTTAAGGTTGTACTCTTATGCTGTGTATTAATATTAACATCATATCTTGGGGACAAAAATTGGAAAGTTTATGGTTTGCTTATGGTTTAATAGTGATGTGTTTGTGTGTCAAGTTGACAAGGGGTCATCGTGCTGGATAGCTTTAGTGTCAACTTGGCACACCTGGGTTGAGGGAGCCTCAATTGGGGAATTTCCTCTATTGGACTGGTCTGTGGCCATGTCTGAGGGGCATGAGTGATGTGGGAGGGCCCAGCCCACTGTGGGTAGTGCCACCCATGGGCAGGTGGGCCTGTGTTGCATAAGAAAGCAGGCTGAGCAGGGGCCAAGGGAGCAAGCCAGTAAGCAGCATTCCTCCATGGCCTGGCTCCAGCTCCTGCTTCCAGGTTCCTGCCCTGAGTTCCTACCTTGGGCTCCCTAATGAACTGTGACCTAGGAGATGTAAGCTGAATAAACCCTTTCCTCCCCAAGTTGGTATTGGTCAGAGTATTTTGTCATAGCAATGAAGAAACAAACTAAGACAGGTTTTTTTCAAAATTTAAAAATATTTTATTAGCATTGGTTTCTTTAAGAAGTAACATGATTTAAAGACTGTAGGGGTACAGAATTTGGAGAGGGACTGGGGGTCAAATTCATCAGAACAGTAACAAAGTTCACACTATTTTTGAAGCTTGATAGTAGAGTTTTGTCAATAAACAATATTCAAAAAATATTCTAAAATTATGAATAGATTTGTTTTCTCCCCCTATCTAGACGCCTTTGAGAGGGAACTGACATGGATTCTAACCACACCAATAGCTATCAAAATAGGTGAAAGCAAATCTTGAATCCATCTCTCTTGAGTCCAGCCTTGGCTGACAAAAGAAAAATGAGGAGGAACTCAATATGAACATTTGAAACTTGCTGTGTTCTGACGTCAGGCCCACCACACTGCCATTTCTACAATGGGGTGAGGAAAGCCTCAGACACTGTGTTTCTTGTGTGTATCTATAGAAGAGATGCAGTATTTAAAGATACCCTTCTAGCATGTTGCAATGGACTGAGGGGGATATGGCAAGGTGAGAACATGAGTTTCTGGGTGAGAAAGATGAGGTTGACAACAGGATCGCAGGGCATCCCAATGCCACCTTATCTCAGCCTTTAAGAGGGTTTCAGGAGGTTGATAGGCAGGCAGTTTAATTCAAGGGGAGAAAACAACAGCAGGACTGGGGTGATGGCTCAGTGGGCAAAGTGCTTGCTGCATGAGCCCAAGGACCTGAGTTCCATCCCTAGAACCCACATAAAAAGCTGGGTATGGCCAGGTGTGGTGGCGCACGCCTTTGATCCCAGTGCTCCAGAGGCAGAGGCAGGCTGATCTCTGTGAGACTGAGGCCCGTAGTCTACACAGTGAGTTCCAGGCCAGTGTCTTTCCTTTATTTCTCCTTCACAAAAAACCAAAACCAAACAAACAAAAAAACCCCACAAAAAAAACAGTTATGCAATTTGAGAGTCTTTTAGATAGACCCATTGAAGGGGTACCCCAATTGCCACACCCTGCAGTCCCTGTTCAGCATGGAAGAAGCCAGAATTGTCCAAATCCTGATTCCCTATCTGCAAGCTGGGTAACCTCTTCAGAGGATGGTGTGATCAGAATAGGAGTTAGGAGTTGGCTAGGCAGTAAGGGTAAAAAGACCCCAAAGAAAAGTAGCCAGTTCGTTGGCTAAAAGCCACAATGTCCTTGGGCCTCTTAGCAGCATGCTGTGTTCCAAAGGCCAAAAATGTCTAAATATTTGGGAGCTTTTATCTAATCCTTAAAAGATTTTATTGTTACCTCTTTGGCGGGGGGATGTTAGAGTAGCCAAAATCCCCATTAAAAAATAAATAAAAGAAGAAGGAGTACATGAAGTTATCAGAAAAAAAAGTGATGGGGAGATATGGGAGGAGTTGGAGGGGAGGTAGTGGGCATGGAGTTGATCAAAACACCTTATATGCATGTATGAAATTCTCAATAAATTATTAAAAAAATTAAAAATTAAAAAAATTGACTTTATATTCAAAGATCTAATCATGTACTTATATTTTGAGAATTATATCAGTTTGCTTACTACAATGCTTTCTATTTCTTTTTCTAAACTTCTCAGACTATGATTTTAATCTCTAGCAGTTAGGGCACAGGTAAAGGCTGTTAGGCTTTGCATGTGAGTGATGAACAAGGTCACAGCTTTCTTTTTTGCCATCATTTCAAGTCTTGTTTTAATTGAAGACTCCTCTATTTTGTCATAGGTAGTATGTAGCCTCAAATGAAATGAAAACAGTCTTGCATCGATATTTATGTAGGAAATTATTTGTGTGTGTTATTTACATTATATTGCACAGATGGAAGTACATAACCAGCCTCTTCTTCCTCCATTCATGGTGGAGAATGAAGTAACAGGGAAAAAAAATGCAATTGAAATGAGTCACAAAAATAGGGAAGAATGGACTATCCTCAGACCTCTTGGGGTAAGTCTATAGCGCAGCTCTCCGCGCCGGGACTCCCTAAGCCACATTCACCCTTCCATCCCCCCCCCCCCCCCCCCTGTTCTTTACCCTCCGTTTGGCGC
>NW_008342276.1:195626-197326 GCF_000622305.1 Nannospalax galili | reverse complement strand
ATAAAATTTTCATGATGTATCAGTGCTTATATCTAACCAACTTTTTTACCTGAAGATGCTTTATATACAAATAGAGATAATGGTAAGAAATAGCAATTGTATCTTTGTCTATTGAATGGTATATTTCCCAACTTTTTGCTATATTAGTTTCTTGATCCCAGGCAGAAGGTCATCCTCCTGTGGTTATTTGTGTCAAAGGATACAGACCCTGAGGATTTACCAGTTTTTTTTTTTTTAATTGGCGTGATACAGGAAGCAAAAATGAGGCAGGGAAAGAAGGAAAGTCCACATACAAATACACTATTAACACCCTTGCTGTGAGAAGCACAATTTGATTCAAAGGAGATGTTCCCAAAGGGTTCAGAATGATTCTGAAAATTGTTATCCTGAAGCTCAAAGGCTGAAGCAGTGTTTCTAAATATGCAGGCTGCAGACTAGTACCTGTTCCCAGAATGCTTTCAGCAGTCTACGGGAGCATCAAGCTCACAATGTCAGAGCTGTGTTTTAGAATCCCAGCAATTTGACATATCTGAAACATATAAGTGTGTGATCTTTAAAAAGTCATCACAAGTACTGAAAACCTAAGGAAAGAAAAGAACATAGTGAAAAGGAAAACTGTTGTCCATCACAGAGCTTGAGCAGCTCCTGGCTAGAACATTGTCTTCTGACTTCTTTCCCCAGTAGGCAGAGGATTCTCCTGGGGTGATGGACTCTGTGCACATGAGGTTTCTTTTGGACCTTTTGGAAACATGTCCATGAGTTGGGAAGCTTTCAGGTTCAGGGGAGTTAAACTCACATAATATTTTCCACAGCAGCTACAGCTAAAATCAAAGGTTGTAGGGAAGTAATGCAGGCTATAAGTAGCTTATGATACACATTGCATGGTGTCCTTCAGTGACACTTATTAAAGGACTCTGTAATTCATGCAAGCGTGTTGGCCAATAACAACAATTATAGAGGATGGAAAAGCCCCCAAATTTAAGGAGGTGCTTGCAGTAGAGCACTTGCTCACCTCAGAATGGGTGGCTCTAGTTTTGATCTATTCATTCATACCAGTTCCAGTTCCAGTGCACGGGATGGATTAGCACTAAGCCCCGTTTAACTCTTCTTTTCCCATCTGTGCTTTCCTCTGCTGACATGGGACATGACCATCTTCCCAGTGGTCATGTGAACAGTGGCTTCAGTCAGGAGCTGGCAGCAATGACATCATACTTCTTACCTCAGAAGCTTACTGACCATTGTTCTAGTTTGCCTTTCATTACTGTGATGAAATACAGACCAAAAGCAAGTTGGGGAGGAAAAGGTTATTTCATCTTCCACTTCTAAGGCAATGTCCACCTTTGAGGGAGGTCAATACCAGAGAGGGCAGTAGTGTTAAACATACCCTACAACATGGCCTACAGACATGCTTACAGGCCAATCTGATGGAGGAAATTCCTCAACTGAGCTCTCCTCCAAAGTGCATCAGGCAAGTTGAAAATAAAACAACCATCACAGCCTACGGTGCAGCTAGCTTCCTATTATGGAAGAAACAGGCTTTCTAAGTTCAGATTTTCCTCAGTAGTTCTGAACTCATTTCTGAAAGTTCCAATAGAAATTTGTTTCCTCAGTCTTCTGGAAAAGTCTATTAGCTCTTTACTCTTGGAGCAAAATAATTTATTCTTAAGACTATATAAGGTTTTCTGAAACTAAATTATGAC
>NW_008342276.1:176358-195529 GCF_000622305.1 Nannospalax galili | reverse complement strand
TTTTAGGGTATGTCACTAAAAAAGGCTTAATCATCTTTATATCACCTCTTCAATTTGCACTCTCCTATAGTTCCCCACAAAATTCCATGCATTCTGTCATATTAAGGCCTAACAAGTCAAGTTAGTATACACAGAGATTCCTCAGTGCAAGTCATCCACTGGGGTCTAGTCAGCCTATCTAATGTCACTCCCTTAAAGAAGATGAGCTCTCCCTCACCCAGCAGCAATCAGCTGCCAATAGTTCTTCAGCTCAGATTGGGGCCTGCTGTCCATTTCCCCAGTTCTATTCCAGGTTTTTGTCTGCTTGAGTTTTCATGGGTCTTGTACGTGCTGACACAACTGCTATAGATTGATATGAGCAAGGTCCATGGAGCCTATAAGAATCTGTTTCCAGGGCTGGAGTGATAACTCAGTGGTTAAGAGTAATCACTGCTCTTGCAGAGGACCTGGGTTCAATTCCCAGCACCCACATGGCGACTAACAACTGTCCTTAACTCCACTTCCAGAGGAATCTGAAACCTTCTTCTGATCTCTTTGGCATTGCACAAGATGGGTCCAAATCCTGTGTTTGAACTATGTTCTGTCATAAGCAGTAGGGTCTTACCTTCAAGTTCTGGGAGGCAATCAGGGATGAGGCAATAGCCTGTGTAATTTTAGGAGTCTCTTGCACTACCCTGGTCAACAACTCGAAGACAGGTTTCTCCTGTCTGACATTTTTTCTTATTATATAGCCTTCAGCTATACACATGGATACATGTAGAGATAGTGTATGTGTAATTGTTCAGCAGGCTTTTTAACTAAAACATTTTACTCTAGTTTTTCACATCAGCTAAGAGTGATTTATCTCTCCTTTTTCTTTCCCTGTCTAACCCTCCCCAGTTAAAGTACACCCATTAATCCCATTTCATCTTTGATAATTCCTGTGCCCTATGGTCCCCCATCTCTTGAGCTCCTTCTTCCTCATTTCCCCCATGATTCCTTGTATAACACTCCTTCTTCCCATCCCATTTAAATACCCCCATTTTACCCATTTCCTCCTTGGTAACAACTGTCTCCTACTGTTCCTCTCTTACCTCAGAATATATAACAACATATAATGATTTGGTGCTAAGATCCATAAATGCAGAAGAACACACATCATTTGTTTTACTGAATCTGTGTAACTTCTATAAGTTTCCATTTCCATTGATTTATCTGCAAATTTTATGATTTCATCTTTAACACTGATTAGAACTCCACTCCATTGTGTAAATGTACCACATTTTCGTTATCAGTTGAAGGACACTTAGGTTGCTTCCATTTCTTATGTATTGTGAAAAGAGAGGCAACAAACATGGACATACAAGTGTCTCTGCAGTAAAATAAGTCTTTTGGGTTTATGCCAAGGAGTGGCATAACTGGATCTTAAAGTAGGCTCATTTTCAATTTTTTAAGAGTTCTTCACACTGTTTTCCATAGTGGTTGCATGAGTTTGCAATTTCACCAGCAGTGAATGAGTGTTCCCCTTCCCCCATATCCTTTCCAGGATTTGGGTATCCTATGTTCTTGTCATCTTAGCCAGTCTGACTGGGGTAAGATGAAATTTTAGAGTGATTTTATTTATTTGCTTTTCCCTAAATACTAAGGATATTTCAACACTTTTAAAGGTATTTCTTAGCCATTTTTATTTCTTCTTTTGAGAACTCTGCTCCGATCCATAGTCCAACTCTTTATTGGACTCTTTGCTTTCTTGACTTTTTGTTTTTTGAGTTCTTTATATATTCTGGATATTAAGCCTCTGTCAGGTGTGTCACTGGTGAACATTTTTTTTCCCACTCAGTGGGTCTCTCTTCACTGCCTTGATTTTTAGTCTAAGGAGGTCACACTTGTTGATTGTTGACTTTAATTCCTAAGCAACTGATGCCCAATTTAGAAAGTCTTTTCCTGCACCTATATCTTGTAGGGTACTGCCTAAGTTTTTTTTTTTTTAACAGTTTCAAAATTTTAAGAGTTGACTTTTGTGCAAGGTGAAAGATAAATCTTGAGTTTCATTCATCTACAGGTAGAGATCAAGTTTGCCAGCGCCATTTGTTGAAGATCCTGTCTTTCCTCCAGTGTGTATTTTTGACTCCTTTTTCAGGTGGCTGAAATTGCATGCCCTCATGTTCTGTCTTCAATTATGTTCCATTTATCTATGTGTCTGTTTTTGTGCCAGTACCACGTTGTTTTAATGACTATAGATCTGAAATATAGTTTGATATCTGGTATAATAAGCTTCCCAGCATTGTTCTTTGTACTCAGGATTGCTTTGGATATAGTGATGTTTTTTGCTAATTCTGTTAAGTATGTTATGGGGATTTTGATTGGAATTCCATTGAATTTATAGATTGCTTTTGATAGAATAGTCATTTTCAAAATACTAAATCTTCTAGTCCATTAAGAATGGGATGTCTTTTCATCTTCTCGTGTCTTTTTCAATTTCTTGCTTCAAATATTTAAATTTGTTATTGTAGAGATCTTTAATGTCCTTTGGTCAAGTTTATTCCAAGATATTTTTTTGAGGCAATTGTTAACAAAAGGTTTCCATGAACTCTTTCTCCGATTGCTTATTATTGGTATATATAAAGGCACTTAGAGCTATAAACTTCTCTCTTAAGACTGCTTTAAAGTTTCCCAGAGGATTTGTTGTGTTGTGTTGTATTATCATTTTCATTTAGTTCCAAGCATACTTTCATTTCTTTCTTACTTTCTTCTTTGTCCCATTCATCATTCAAGGGTGTGTTGTTTATGAGTCCATGAGTTCATGTAGTTATAGAGCTTCTTTTGTGTTGATTTTAAGTTTTATTCTGTTGATAGAATACATAAAATTTCAATTATTTTTGTATTTTTTGAGGTTTGCTTTGTGCCTTAGTATGTGGTCAATTTTAAAGAAAGATCCATTGGATGCTGAATAGAATGTGCATTCTGTGGTGCTTGAGTAGAATATTCAGTGGATATCTGCTAGGTCCGTTTGATGTAGGGTATCCTTTAATTCAGATGTCTCACTCTTTGACCTGTCTGTTGGATACAGTGGAGTGTTGAACTTCCTTACTATTACTGAGTCGGAGTCAATCTGTGTATTAAAGTCATGTAGTACTGTTTTTATGAAATTGAGAGCGCCAGAGATTGGTGTACACATATGTGTTCATGACTGTAATGTCTTCTAGTTCACTTATTCCTTTGATCAAAATGAAGTGACTTTCGTATTCTCTTCTGATTAGTTTTAGTTTGAAGTCTGCTTATTAGATATTAGAATTGCAACACCTGTTTGCTTCTTAGTGCCATGTGCTTGGATATTTTTTTTTCCATCCTTTCACCTTAAGGCAGTGCCTAACCCTGAAGGTGAGATGAGTTTCTTGCAGATAATAAAAAGATGGATTTTGTTCATAAATCTGTTATACAAGTCTGTGTCTTTTGACTGGGGAGTTCAGGACATTGATAGTTAAAGTTATCGGAAGATGTGTATTGGTTACTTTCATTTTAATTTCTGTTTTTATTCTTGTTCTAATTTTGTGTTTCTAAAATTATACTTTCATTTATATTTTTTGCATTGCTTCTTGGATAATAACTAATGAGGCATATAAATATAGATGTTGCTCTGATAATGGAAAACTCTTCCATGGATTTTTATAGCTAGGAAAATCAGCCTAGAATTTTTTTAAAGGACAAAAATTAGAAAAAAAATTGATAGATAAATCAGGAAGAAGTCTGCAACAACAGGTGCAACCTATATTTAATAACTGATGAGATGTCTATCAACATATCAAAAATGTATTTACAAATTAATACCCTTTGAGAGGAGAAGTAAGAAACCTATTAAGAAATTTACTTGGAGAATGTATGTATTGTTCAACTCACCCTCAAAAACAACAGCTAATTCTTAAAGAAGAAACTAAGAACAAATACATTTTATGATCTGAGGTAAAAATCAAAATGACTGACCAGGTGAGTGCCTAAACTGGCCTCTTCAGGGTAAATTTTTCAAATCAGATCATGATCATCCCCTCCCACACACAGGCCCTCCCACTGTCCCAGGGCCAGGCTTACCTTGATGGCTAAGAGGGAACCAGACCTTTTGAGAGTTTCTGAGAGTAACTGACTTGACCTCCAAGGTGAAGTTCTTTTTTAAATATTTTATTATTTATTATTTTATATGTATGAGGTGCATTGCCTGCATGTGTGTAAGTGCTCCTGTGTTGGGCAATGCCTGCACAGTTCAGAAGAAGGTGTCAGATCCCCTGGAACTGGAGCTACAGAAGGTTATTAACCACCATGTGGGTGTTGGGAACTGAACCCAGGTCCTCTGTAAGAGCAGTCAATGCTCTTAACTACTGAGCCATCTCTCCAACCCCCAAGGTGAGGTTCTTAAATCATGTCATGCCCATCCCCCTGCTTTGTCCTCTGGGAGAGCTCTTGAATAGCCTGACTGGAGCCATCTGGTCTCCAATATAAAGTCAAAAGAAATAATCTGAAGCCCAGACCAATGAGCTTTGCACACCCAATCAGAAAGCAACCAAGGTACAGCAATAATACAAACAAGAATAGATTTCAACTCAAGAAAGGAAGGCTTGCATTTCATACCAGAATCATAAGCAAAAGAAGTCCATATGCCAAAATCAAAATGAAAAAATAATAATATGGAAAACCTAAATAAGATCCCACCAAACACAGCCAGTCCTATACAAGGGTTCTACTATAAGAACCCCCTAGAGATAACTCAGGACACATAATTTAAAAAAAAACAGTCATAAATATGATAAAGAATTCAACAAATTCAAAGAAAATACAAACAAAAAACTCAAAGAACTAAAAGAAAATAGGGATAAACTTCTGACTGAATTTACAAAAGAGATAGAAATATGAAAGAAAACTCAGGCTGAAATGAAGAAGGATGTGAAAAATTCAATAAGCCAATTTTAATGACAGGGGAAAATATCACCAACAGAATGAATGAAATGGAAAGGCAGAATATCAACACTGGAGGATAAAGTTGAAGAATTGGACCTACTCAAGCAAATAACCTGAAAAATTAAAAATAAACGAGAATGGAATGTGCAGGAAATTTGGGACAGCATGAAAAGACTAAATTTATGTATCATGGGACTAGAGGAAGGAAAAGCATCTCAGGTTAATATATTGACAATATCTTCAACAGGATTCATAGAAGAAAATATCCCCAAATTAAGGAAAGACATACCCACACAAGTACAAGAAACACATAGAACACCAAACAGACAGGACCGGAAAAGAAACTTTCATTGGAATACCATAGTAAAAACACAAAACATACAGAACAAAGACAGAACACTGGAAGCTGAAAGAGAAAAGCTACAAGTCGCTTAAAAAGGAAAACCCATCAGAATTATAGCTGACTTTTCAAATGCAAACTATGAAAGTCAGAAGGGTCTGGACCAAAATGTTCCCAGTTCTAAGTGACCATAGACACCAACCCAGAATAATTTACCCAGCAAAACTGTCTAATATAGTTAAAGGAGAAAGAAAAATCTTCAATGACAAGCAGGTTGAAAGAATTCATACACCAAACCAGTCCTTCAGAGAATACATTTTTGATATGTTGATAGACATCTCATCAGTCACTTGTCTTTATACTTCATGTTGATTAGGTGGTAACTCTGTGTGCAGAGTCACACACTTCAAGATCATTGTAGGAGGATCAGTAAGGTCAATAGGCAAAAGGGTGAATCGGCTGGGCCTCTTCCTTTGTCTCCAACCTAGAAGTTCTTCTTTGTTTGTCCATCTCTCTCACTGACATGTTATTGATCAGGACATAGCTTTTCCTGAAGGTAAGGAAGACGATAACCTGCTATTTTGAAAATGGGGTTAGTCATTATAAACAGAATCAGGCAAGTAAAAGTGGACTAGATACTGAAATGGCAATAAAACAGGTCTCCTGTCACATCAAATGGTCCAGTCCTGCTTATTAAATATAGGTTGCACCTGTTGTTGCAGACTTCTTCCTGATTTGTCTATCAATTTTTTTTCTAATTTTTGTCCTTTACTTTAAAAAAATTCTAGGCTGATTTTCCTAGCTATAAAAATCCATGGAAGAGTTTTCCATTATCAGAGCAACATCTATATTTATATGCCTCATTAGTTATTGTCTTGGTGTATTCAAAAGAATAAAAGGAAATGTTAAGGAATGAGGAATGGAGGAATGTGGATGATGAGGAACGGAGCGGACTATCACACAATGATAATTAAATTGGCAATTTCTAGTTGCCCCTGTGCTTCAGCAATTTTATGGATGTATATATACATGTACTTGTATATGTTTTATCTGTCGTCTATACTACCAATTCAATTTTGTACTAATAATAATTTTACACTACAGCATTGGCTGGTGGACTCAAATACAGATTTTTCAGAACTGACTTACATAGCTTTGATTATAATACCCTATTTCTGTTCTATCAGAAGAAAAACAAAGAAAACTAAAGCAACCTATACAAAGTATGATCATGTAATCAATACAGTACTCGATATGACTAAATGTGTGCATATTGTCCTATATTGTTAGGATGAGAGAATATATTTTATACAACCCAATTTTATTGTATTGAGGGGAGATGAAAGTGAAAATTTTGGTTCAGCAAGTACACACTCACTGCTTCTGAACCATTCGGTAGGTAGCACATGCTGTGCGTTTATGTATAGACAATAGAGTTCAAATCTGTTTTCAACTGGAATCTTTTGGTCTATATTACCTGAAAAACGTTTAACATATTGCCAAGGTTAATGACATGTTTACTGGGCTAACGCTGAATCTGTGACTATCCCTGGGGACAATATATTGTATCTTTAGTTTTTAAGACAAAACAGTGCTCGGTGTAAGTGAAAACAATGATAAAACCATTTTTTCTAAGTTAAAGTTTGATTCTATGAGTAACAATTAAGCAAGCTATTCCTCCGATTTTTTTTAATCATTCCTCTGATATTCTTTAATTTGAATATATTTTCCTGGTAGATGGACTAACATAGATCAAGTGGGCAGTTGGTTGTATTAAAATCCACAGACTGTGGTCTGCTAAAACTCAAACAGTGCTATAGCATCATTAAATAGATGTTGAAACGAGATTTAGTGAGAAAAACTATCAAATGTGACTGAGTTTTGTTTTAAAATTCTTGAGGTGAAAGGTAAATCACATTTAGCCAACTATATTGTACATATATTGATTAACTATGAAACATATTAAATGTTTATTGTCCATCCACAACTTTGTAAGGAATTATGTCAGATGTTTTTAGCAGCAATAAATGAAGAAAAGTTTACTGTAGTAAGAAGAGTTAGACTTGTGGAATTATTGAGATATTTGCATGCAGTACTAGTAGTACCATGACCACTAGTAGAACTAGGTCTGCTACTGCCCTACAGCACTGAAATGCACTGGTAGCAGTGAGACTGTTAGTAATGTCCTATAGATTCTAATCTTTATTACATTCTATGAACTGTACTAAACATTTTACTTGGATTGGCTGACTTATTTAACTCAGGAAACCTGTAAATAATTTGTTATTATTAAATCCACTAACTCTAATGGTAAATAAGGGGTCAAGGAAAACTTATCCAATGTTACTTTACATTCCTCAGAATGTTTAGAATTTGAATTCAACTACTTTCATTGCATGTAAAGTTAGGACATATGCATACAAGACTGATACTGTTCAACACCATGTTATAATACTTCCTATGTTTTGCACTAAATACATAGTGTCCATTTATGGATTCTCTGGAAGACGGAAATTTGATTCCTAAAGTGCTGAAGCTTTTAAGAAATGGGATACTTGGGGCTGGAGAGATGGCTCAATGGTTAAGAGCACTGGCTGCTCTTGCAGAAGACCTGGGTTCATCTCTCAGCACCCATTTGATGGTAACAACCATCTGTAACTCTAGTTCAAGGGGATCCATTATATAACTCTCTTCTAATTTCTGTGGGCACTGCATGACACCAGTACACATACATGCAGGCAAAACACTCATACACAAAAAATAATAAATAAAATATTTTTAAAAAGAGAAATGGCATGCTCTTGATCATAAAATTTGTAAGGTCATTTACTTTAGTTCTTAAAACTAAAATGTTGAAAATAGGGACTGGAGAGATGACTCAGCAGTTAAGAGCACTAGCTGCTCTTGCAAAGGACCCAAGTTCAAATCCTAGTACCCATATGGAAGCTAACAACTTTCTGCAACTTCAGTTTCAAGGGATCCAACACCCACTTCTGGCCTCTGTGAGCACTGCATGCTGCAAGACACAGGTACACTTACATACATACAGGCAATACATTCATACACATAAAAATTAATTAAAAATTATTTAAAATTATTGAAAATATTTTGATCACTGTCAACAATTTAAAATATGATGACACTGTTACAGATTATACTTTTTTTATTCTTTCTAAACTTTCAGAATTGTTTTTACAGAGTGTGACCCCTCTGCTGCCATTTCCTCTTTCTCATGTGGAATTTGAATCCTAACTGCTCTTTCATAGAAGGTGCAATATTAGGAATATCTAAAACTAATTCAACATTCCATTTTATCTGGACCTAAGTCATCTGTGATAAGATTGTTTTCTACATTTGAATATCCAAAAATATTCATTTACACATTCTTCCTTTACCTTTCTCCAAAGATAAAGGTATTCAAATAAACTTTAACAAGTTAACATTTTTGTTGAAGAGAGGAGAAATGAAGCAGATTTACAGAGGAAAAAACTTTATTAATCTCTATAAATACATCTATTATTTCCTGAGCCCTGTCTCTGTACCAGTTACATAGTATGTAACAGGTTCTGGGAAAGTATTGTCTCTAATTTTCCTAATTTTATTATCTAGTCATTCATAGATTACATAACAAATATTCAGGGAGGTTATTAACGTACCAAAATTATTTATACAACTCATTAAGACCCAAACCAGGATTTAAACCCAGGCTGTCTGACTCACAGGCTCTTTGAGTGCTGAATTGGTTAAGAATTTTAATGTGTTTGAAGTTTGTAGCTTAGTTGGTACTCCTGCTGTTGTCAGCTTGGTAGTTCTCAAACTTTCATTGTATTTGTGTATTTTACAAACTGAGTCCCATTTAGCTCAAAGTCTCTGTGAAGGAGACTCAGGAGCAAATTTGAGGAGAATAGAGGCAGCCAGATCATTGAGGAGATGGACACCCAATTGAGCTTTCTGCAGGGACATCTCTCTCACCGTAAAATGTTTTTCTTTTTTTGAGGGATGTTGGGAAATAAAACCAGTACAGTTCATAATAGTTGGAATTCTGCCTCCCTGCAGCCCAGCCCTCAGTCTGTTAGACTGTTGTTGTAACAGCTCTGGGGACCTTTGTCTTCTAGGACTTTGTTCTGAGTAAATGTGGGTAGAGAGTACCGCTCAGTTATGCAGTGCTAGTTTATCAAGTTCAGAGTCTTGAATTCCATCCTTGCACAGGAAAAAAAGCAAAAACAAGATAAAAATAAGCAAGCAAACACAAAGACCACTAAACAAAGACCTATATGCAAACATTCTCCCCCTTGTACATCTTCTGACATGCATTGCCGTGGAGATCTTTCTACTCTTTATGGCTTGAACATGTAGAAATGAAACCGGATTCAGTTTGCTCAAGTGGCCACAATCTACTACTGTTGAAAAAGCACAATTCTTTGTTATTTGTTTCAGAGCTTTGAGAATTTTTAGTAAATATTCAGTTTTGTCCTTTCATTGCTCTTCAAACAGAGAAAACTCTGCTCTGGTATGATCTAAGGGTAGGGTTGTCAGTTCATACTGCAGTGGATAGTAAACTGGGGTTAGTTCCACAGATATGTTCTGCTCTGAGCACATTAAGACTTTCAAAGAGGGGACTGATAAGATGACCCAGTGAATAAAAGATGCTTATCCTTGTCTGATGACCTGAGTTTAATCACCTGGAATTACATGATAGAAGGAGAAAACTTTCACACGTTATTCTCTAACCTTCACACATGAACCATGACAGGAAGCTGTGTGTATGCACACATGTACACACACAAACTAAATAAATATATAAAATATAGTTTTAAAGAGTCTTTCAAAGAGTCTCGACAGGTAAGCTTTAAGAGAATTAATATCTAGTATTTTTTCTTCTATACCATCTTTCCTAAAGCTAGCCAGTTACTCTCTCTCAATATTTTGGTTTTTTTTAAAAATATTTCCTTATTTTTATTTTATGAGTCTGAGTATTTGCCTGCATGTATATATGTGCACCATATGCATGTATGGTGCATGCCAAGGCCAGAAGAAAGAATTGGATGTCCTGGAAGTGGAGTTATAGACTGTTAGGAACTGAACCTTGGTCTACTGCAAGAGTGTCAAGTGTTCTTAATCACTGAGCCATCTCTCCAGCCCCCATCCTTAAAATGTACATTATTTGTTGCCTCATCTTTTAGAACTGTCCAGATTTGAAAGATAACTCATTTGTTACTTTGGTGCTTTGTTGCTAGGTGTAGCCAATCTAGGGGCCCCAAGCAGAAGGGCTGTTTTTATGATGTCCATGAAAACTCCTCAGTATGGTGAGGAATATCTGTACCACAGTCTGCTATGATTTCTTTTCATTGTTTCATAATAAAGGATGAAGGGTAATAGGAAAAACCAAAACTGTACGCTTTGTTCTAAATAAGGATTTTCTGACTTAAGAAAATGCAGGGCAGATGCTGAGGAAGGGAGAATTAATTTTCTCTAGGCACAAAGTCCCTGATATGTTATCTAATCCCAGAGGTCAGGCCTAAACACATGTACACATGAACACCACTAAATGCACCCAGTGTAATATGTGTGTGTGTGTGTATACTTATAAATGAATGAATGTATATGTAACAACATTATAAAAGAAGAGGACAAGAAATTGAGAGGGAGTGGGGGACATATGGGAGGAGTGGAGTGGGACTGGGAGGGTGGGAATGATGTCAGTACAGTACTCATATGAGGCAGTGGACTGATGAGATTTTGTTGATTAAAAACTCCACCAATTCCACTCTCTGTCTATTATCAAAGAATTAACTGCTACTAAATGAGACTTTAGTAAAAGTCATTCAAAGAAAGCCGTGGTATGAGACACTAGATGTTTCATGATTATGTGTGGGAGACAGGCTTGAGCCTAGGGTGAAAGTATTAATGACAGCCATACAGCAAGCCCAAGGCAAGGGCCCAGCCACTGGAGCCATAAGAAATGCCTTGTGACAAACGCTCCAACAGGCAAATCATGAGACTGATACCTAGAGCTCACCACTTCCCACTCTCCACCCTCTAAATTCCAAAACTGTCACTTCCAGATAAACAGTTGAGTCACAACAGCCTGGGTCACGTGACTTCCAGGAAACCAAAAGCTCAATTAACTGAAACCTACTATGTTGATAAGGCATCTGGCCTGCTATACTGTGATAAGATGTTAAGCCTGTTACGCTAATAAGGTATCCTACTTGCTGTGCTATGATTGGACCGCTACCCCTATATAAGCTTGTGCCTTTCTGCTCTAAACCAGATCTGCTTCACTGAACCTGGTCTTCTGTCTCTGAATGCAGCTCCGCTGACACAGCCTCACCAGCCCTGGGGTCCGGGACTAGACAGAAGCAGCGGCGGTTGGACACAGCGCTGGTCAAGCAGAAGGCCGAGCAGGAGAGCGACCACAATTATGCAATCCACTTAATTTGGGTGAAAACTCCTGGCCATGCTCTCTATTTTATCTACCTCAGAATTAATTTGTCAGAAGTGAATATTGTTTTTTTTTTTTAAAGAAAAGGAAGGAAAGGTTTATTTTGGCTCATATTTTAAGGGAGATGCAGTCCTTGATGATAGGGAAGTCAAGGCATCAGGAAAGTAAGACAGCTGGCGACATTGCATCCAAAGTTATATATTTCATAAAGGAAGTGTATTTTAAATGATTTTAAATATTATTTGGCAGAAAGTAAATCATACTGGCCTAATAAATCAGTTAATAAAAATGAGCTTTTCCAATTAGGTTACACATTGGACATTTAAATAAAATTAAATCAACTCTAAGATTCCAGAGAAAATTTATTTAAATTTTCTAAAAAGATTAAACTCCCTTATTACAAAGGTTGGCAAAGTCATTGCCATTAACAATAATACTTTATTCTCAATTCTATTAAATAAGGTGCTTCTGAATGAAGAATAGTAGTCTTTTTATATACTTCCATGGTGATTTTATACATTCCCTTAAAATTGAAAAAGAAATATCTCTAATTACTAATAGATAATGACATTTTATAAGTTTAAGGGTATCCATTTATTTGCTTTAAACAAAGGACAAGAGTTTATCATGTTATATAATCAAAGTGCTTTTCTTCAATAATAATGACTATATATTTTTGGCATAATACTTGAAAAGAAACAAAAAATGAAAGTGGTTGAAATGACCAGATAACATGCCCATCTTTCCTCTTTACTTGTTCTGCATGGAGAGGTTTCAGAAAATACCATAATAAATAGAATAAGATAAGAATTATTCTAGTACATTCTAGTGGCAATATTTATTCACATGGGGAAGGATCCCATTCCTCCCATTTCATTGGGTGATGCCTTTTTATTGAAATGTACTTCTGTAGTTACTGCTTATTCATGAAAATTTATAATATCTCAGAATGTTTGTTGAGCTCTTAGTTAGGTTTATATACACATTTGCATTAAAATATTTACATGGGTTAAAACTTGGGATTTAAAAGTTATTCTTTAGTAATGATTTTTTCAATCTTGTCTCATTCGTCTAGCATCCAATTGTATTCCTAATACGTGCTAACTGTTAATACTTTATAAATAATATTTTAGATCATTTTATTCTTTTGCTTTAAAAATCAAATAAATATTTAGGAGCTATTGAGATAGCTTAATGGTTAAGAGCACTTGGTGCTCTTCCAGAGGACCTGAGTTCAGTTACTTGCACCCATGTCAAGTGGCTAACAACTGTTCCAGCTCCAGGGACATCTAATACCACTGGTCTCTGCAGGCATATGCATTCAATCACACATATCCACACACAGTCATATAATTAAAAATCATATATATCTTTAAAAATTAAATGTTTAGGATCAGACCCTTTCCCTTTTAACCCACAATACCCTGTTTTCCACTTGATATATATGAAGGTATACACTATATTAATATATGGAGATAGAATCATTGTTAGACTACATATTTCATATTGTATGTATTCCATTAATTTAACAGGACTCTAGTTGCTCACACTCTCCCTTTGGCTTTTTTATCACCCCCCCCCCCACATACACAGGAGCTCTATGATCTCAAGAATTCAAAATAAAAAGTGGAGTTTTATTTCATTTGCATATTTTGTTGTGATGAATGACAAGTTAAGAAGATAGTTTCAAGCATAAAGTTGCATTAAACATGATTAAATTCTAAAGTGACTTTACAATAAAAATTTAATTTCAAAGAAAAAAGAATGTTGTATTCTAAAAAACAAATTGACTGATGAAGAGCTTACCAGCTCATATATTGTATTAAATGACATGACATAAAATCTGTATGACATTTAGACTTCATTGAATACATTTAGAAGAGAGAAAAACGGGTTTATTTTAAAATTCAGCATTTAGAATACATTAGAAACCATGTATTTCATGATTTTTTAATTTTGAGTAGGAAAGAAAATTATAGATACCAATTTACAAATAAGCAAGAATGTAAGATTTTAAATTACATTTGTAGATGACATATATGATATTTTGAATGAAAGATGTCCCTCACTGGCTCAGGTATTTGAGCTTTGTTCCTCAGTAGGCGGTGCTCTTCGGAGACTATGGCTCTGTAAGGAGGGGCAGCCTTGCTCCACTTTCAGTTCAGCCTCTCGATTTTCAGGTGCGTTAAGGAAATGTATTTAGCCAGTTTCCTGCTTGGCTGTTTTCTGCCCTGCCATCCCTGCAGTCTTGAACTCCAATCCTTTGGAACCATAAATTGAAATTAATTTTTGTCTTTAAGTTGTCTTTAGTCATGGTATTTTATTCCAGCTACAAGAAATAACCAATATAACATATTAAGAAGTCATCTACAAGACTAGTCATCTTACCTGATCCTTGACTTTTAGGGATGTCTGATTGAAGTGGGCCTACCTTTTTGGCCTTTGACAACCTCTGTCTAAGCTACCTGCACTGACAAAAATCTCTATGGCTGGCAGCTTTCCAATACCCTTTAGTCATGTTTAAGGCCTGGTGCTTCCACAGCAATGCTTTTTCCCACATTTGGGACTCAGTGACATTGCAGAACTGTAACTCTATGTGGAACACAGATTTGGTGTTTCCTGTTTATACATCTTCACTGGAGCGTCCTATTATTTGAGGTCATCTCTTTGCTATTATTCCCTATTTCCTCCAAAATTTTATTGAAAAAATAGAACAGAGTTCCCTACTATCCTCATATCCTCAAATTCCTATGGTGATTTTCCTGAATAATTCCCAACCCATGATAGTGAATTTCCTCAGTAGATTTCCAGCTCTTGGACTTACTCATACAGCTCAATCTCTGTTTTCCGGACAACATGGAAAAAAAAATTCACTCATAGGTTACATCCTGATCCTCTTTTTATTATAGCATATAGTAAAATTATAATTCCTGAACCAAATTATTGGAATTCAAAATCCAGCACTTTCTCCTTCCTTCCTCTACCCCCACGATGACTCCTTCCCCCCCCCCTCCTCCTCTCCTTCTTTACTTCTAAACCAAAGTACTTTATATTATATGACTTTAATGTTCATAGGTTTCTAGAGGGTGTTTGAAAGTCTCAATCATAAACATTAATTTTAAAAATCTTAGATGGCTTCTACCATTAGTTTAAAGGAATGTATGCCATAATTTTATATGAAAATCCACCAAACAGATTAGGATTAACATTATATTAGATACTTGATAAGCTTTATTGTCATGTAAAAAGTAGTACTCTTTGAAAAGTTTTTAAATACAGAATAATTAAACTGAGTGGTTGAAAGAAGAAAAGATGCCATATGTTATAACACTTGAGGGTAACCCATTGTTACCAATGAGCCATTTGGGGTCATTTTGTTTTTCTCAGGTGGAAATCATGTTTACATCCAGGAGTAGCAATTCCAGTGTTGGCAGTCCTGAGCCCTAGAGTGCAAAGCCTTATAGAGGAGACTGACCCACTCAGAAGTTTATAGTTCCAAGCCCTGAGAGCTAGAGAATCATGACTCCATATTAAAAGCCAGAAGCTTGCTGCTCTGGGTACTTAGGTTGGAAGCTCATTGTTTTGGGTTCTTATATCAAGTGGCCTGGCTTGCAGCAGCAGCAGCAGCAGCAGCAGCTGCCACTAGCACCGACTTCACAGTTCCTAAGATTGCTGGGAACTTTAAGCTTCAGCAGCACTCTTGAACTCTTCCAATGTCTACAGCCATACTCCTTAGTCTTTGGGCCTTTACAGCTCTCCACAATCTCCCACATCCTGACGGCTCTCTGAATTCTCTAGCTTCTTTCTTGTTACTATGGCCAAGGCTGTTACCACTGGTGCTGTTGTCACTGCCCTTTACTGTCTCCTATCTGTTACCAGCACTCTGCCTGCTCACTTATGATACAAATCAAAAAGAGGGAAAGATAAGACGATTTAAAAGAAACGTTTACTGTGCCATTGTTGCAATACTGCAGGCAGGAATGTAGAATAGTTCCTGTTCCTTCAAAAAAGCCAGCTGAATGGCCTGGTAATACAACCAGGAGGGGCTGCATGTGGCATCACTGTGGAATGTAAATGAAAGATTGTATTTGCACCAGTTATAGCACAGCTTTTAGTTTTACCAAGCACAGACCCTTCTTAGGAACCAATTATCATAGCTGTTTAAGGAGTAATTGTAAGCCATGCATTGTATCAGTCATAGGTCTCTCTGAGTTACCAAAGAAGTTCTCTCCTTCTCATCTGAAGTGAGTATAGATTCAGGGCCTTCTGAAGACATCCTTGCCTGGATTGTTGCTTTCCAAGGCCAGTGTAGGATGTCTACAGTAGTTGTGACTAGAGCAAGGTCTCCTGAATCAGGAATCCTGGCTTTACTTGAAGTGGTGCTTCCATAGGGAAGGTTCTCAGAGTGATAGTATAATGTCTAAAACAGATGGGATGCCATGGGGAAAGTCCAATCAATTGTCAGAGAAAGGACTGGTTAGCTAGCTGACAGGTATTAGGGAAGAGCCCTGATTGTTCTGCTCCCAGCGGCTTCACCTATTCACAGGAAAAAGCATAATAGCATGCTGACAATAAAGTCTTAAAGAAAGCTCAGTAACAAAATAACATTCACAACTGCATTTGGCAATACTTAGTGGCATATAATAATCCTTAACATTGCCAAATCCCTGCTAAAGAACTCCAGAAGAATTGATTCTCTGGTCTGTCTCACAAGGTTGGGTTTTTTATACTGGCTTTATTGCTGTGATATTATGAAGAAGAGGGAGAGGGAGTGAAGGGGGGGAGGGATAGATAAATTTGACTGTCTAAATGATCTTGGTCTTCCAAGCCTTTCCATCATTCCTTGTGTGAAAACAAAAATTTTGAAGCCCTCATTGACTCCACTGGGGTATGGGAATAATATTCATTCATTGGAATTACCTTCTCATAAGCATTGTGGCTCCACATCACCTTCCCAAATGAAAACCTGTTGTGTCCCAGAATACAACTTCTCACACTGACTGAAAATTGAGAGACAAAGTACATCTGTTTTCTATATCTTCTGCACTTGCACAGACTTTAAAGAAGATTAAGCTTTGTGGGTGTAACTTAAGCAGAAAGATAAGTACCTTTGGAATGATGAATTGGTTGATATCTGGAGTATTTTGCCAACCATTTGTCATAACTTAATCAGAGAGATGTCTTAGAATAGGTGCAAAATTTTGAGTCATTTCGGGCAGGTTTTAACTGATACGAGTTGGGTAAGCAACATAGGTGGACGCATGATCTGAAAGAAATCAAGAAGTTTATAAAAGGAATCTAATGAAAATAATGTGTCCGAGAGGATACCACAGATTTGTCATGAAGGAAAAAGGTGTAAGTAAAAATGGGAAAATTACAGAAAGTCCTGGAAACACTGAAACCACTACAAGCCCCAGGGGTTGTAGAGCAAAATGGCTCAAGTAGGAACAGGTTTTGTGGCTTAGGCTCTTACTTGGGATGTGATTGCGTTTTCCCATATAATTAGATGCCTAATTGTGCTCCTACACTTAGCGGATACATTTACAGCACCATGTAATTGTGATTTATTTCAAAGCTTTTCATAATGTGAACCTACCACTGCTTCCATATCAACGTGCCATGTTTAATTGCTGAAACTATTTGTGAAGCTTTCTGACTTGCTCTGACTAGACTTTGAGTAACTTGAAAGGGAGTTTAATGTTGCTCATTCTAAGACACATCTAAATACTAAAGTTTCTCATGTACTTCCAATTAAGCCACAAAGGTATCAACAAATCACCTTTACATGTTATTAGGACTGAAAATGAGGGCATTGGTCAGAGAATATATGCTCCTAGTGATCAAACTATTTATTAGAGTAAAGCACATTGCTAATTGGAATTCGATAATTTTATTACTAGGAATTCATCCTTAGAGAATAAATATGTAGACTGAGAGATCAATAGATAGTTGGATGATAAATAGATAGATGATAGATGATTGATAGATTAGATAGGTAGGTAGGTAGGTAGATAGATAGATAGATAGATGATAGATAGATAGATAGATGATAGAAGGATTTAGATTAGGAATATACAAAACCATGCTGTTCAGAAGATACGAATAGTGAGCAAAACAATGTCCAATACATACTACTGTAAGGCCATTGAAATGATAGTATAGAAATTTATTAATTGGGGTGAAAAATCTTATTATGAAGTATTGTTAGTATTAATCTAGTATATGATTCTAAATTTGTAATGTGTAAATAAATATGTTTAATTACATAAAAGAGAAGATGTGGATGATCATCTACAAAAATATTAATGGTGATTTTTTGCCTTTAATATAAAATTTTTTTTCTTCCCCACAATGAATATGTTTGTCCTATCTCCCGTTTTTCCAATGTATATTTTAATTGATCTTTGTGCATTTCATACAGTATGTCTTAATCATACTTAAATCCCCTTCCCTATATGCCCATGCCATCACCTGCCCAAAGGTTTTCATGCATTCTGTCATTATGCTAAGGCCCGTTGAGTCAAGTTTGTGTACCCAGATGTCCCTTCATGTGAGTTCATCCACTGGAGTCTAGTCAACCTATCTAGACTCTCTCCCTTATTAAAGAAGATCAACTCTCCCTTACCCAACAGTGATCAGCTGCCAATAGTTCATAGGCTAAAGTTGAGGCCTCCTGCCCATTTCCCCAGTTCTAAGATGTTTTTGTCTGATTGAGTTCTCACAGGACTTGTGCATGATGTCACCATTCCTGTAAGTTCATGCAGAGCACATTCCCAAAAGCCTCACCAAGGAAGCTACCGCATGCCTCAGAAGTCGATGTCTTATCCTCTTAATATTTTCTAGAAATCTTTTATTTTAAATCTTTGGTATGGAATACACTTTAGGGAAATCCAAAAAGAACTAAAAGTTTTGGGTTTTTAGAAATCTCTTTTGACAGTAAGAATCTGCGCCAAGATTGACATTCAGCCAGCTGGCATAAGCGTTTTGGAAATCTGATCCATTCTCATTGGTTGCCCTCATTAGATGTCCTTCTGATCATTGCTCCTATTGTAGGCATCATAGAGTGTGTTTAACATTACTCCTCTCTCTGGTATTGAAACAAAACAAACCAAGGTCCCATGTTGGATATCCAGCACCCCAAAACAAATAAACAAACCCAAACAAAAATCTCTGAAGTTCCCATATTGTAAGATGATCAAGGAAAAGAAGGTAGGTAGGAAAGAAAGCCGAACACTGAAACTTTTCCTGCATCAGCTTTCTTATCTGTGCCTAAGGATACATCAAGGAGAGGTTAACTGCAACGTAACCACAAACAATTGCCATACTTAAGTCTCTTTCTCAGAAAGCACTATGGGAATTTTCACATAGCCTCTGGAATTCCACTTATTTCTATATAAATTAGAAGTAAGCTTTTCACACACTCACAAAACTCTCTGGACTTTTTAAAATAGAAACTTATT
>NW_008342276.1:172369-176184 GCF_000622305.1 Nannospalax galili | reverse complement strand
TCAACACGTGCACACACACACACACATTTGGGGTTTTTCTTGATCTTGTTGACCAGTTGTTCCTTAACATCAAAATAATAGAGGAAATCCTGCTGGGAAACTACTTTAGGAGTCCTAGGAAAATAATTTCCAACCTTATGTGTTCATATAAGTATGTGAAATTTAATTACTCTTTGGCATTTGTGAATGGACCCTCAAAAGAGATCTCACAGAATTTATTTAGAGGAAAGCCTGAAATAATATGAATGTCTGATAAAGCATATCAAAAATTCCTGTCTAAGCAAGAGGTGTAGGATGAGAAAAATAGTAAACCTGTTGATTTAAAAAAACAATAGCTTCTAATTGCAATTTTGACTACACTTAAATTTTTTTTTACAAAGGAGATTTGTGTGACAGCAAATAGTGGAAAGCTGTTTTAATTTGGTAAATAATGGCTGTGATATTATTTATACATATTCATAATTAAATTTCAGAATAATAATGATTGCAATTACCTCCAATAGGAATTCTAAATGTACCTGGACATTTCTTTTATGGGAAAAATTGAACAATAGACAGTTATAGCAAGGGAAAATAGGAATTTATCATTTAAATGAAAAAGAAAATGTGCTGATGCAGGTAGAATTTTACTTGATTCCTATATTTGTTGTGAGTTGCTCTCAGTAACAAAAGAGTTCATGTATTTGGTGACTAGTCTAGCACTTCAAGTATACAAGCCGTATTTGAGAATAAACTTCTTAAATGTAATCAGTTTTACAAATTGATTAAGTCACAGCTTAATCCTTTGGAAATTTAAATGCTGTAAAAAAGAAATATTGTAAGAAATGGTATTAAAATTGTTCTCCATAGAAATACATTTGATTTGCATTTTTCTAATAGGTAAGGAGTGATGTCTTTTGGTATTTTCTATAGGCACAATAGTGATTTAGGCTAATATGTTTCCCGTGTGTGTTTGTATGTGGTGTCGGTGCCTGTGTGTATGCATGTGTGTGTTTGTATGTGTGTGTGTGTGTGTGTTGCATACATGTGTGTGTACAAGTACTGATGGTCGTGCACAGAGTGTCAAGGAGGATGCTAGGTATATTGTTCTATTGCTCTCTGTCTAACACCCTCAGACAGGTCACTTGCTGAATTTCTAGCTTACTAGTTTTTAGCTAGACTGGCTGTGCAGTGAGCCCCAGTGATCTACCTGCCTGTGCTCTGATCATCCCAATGCTGGGGTTATAGTTACATGCAGGGCTATGCTTAACATATTACTTGCTGGAGATCAGAACTCAGATCTTCATGCTTGAACAGCAAATGCTCTTACCTGAGACATCTCCCCAGTCCCTATTTCCATTTTTCAAGTTAAGCAACTAAAGTGTAATCATATTGTTTCTTATTTGGAATTTCATTAAAAATTTGTTGGCAAATATTGGATCTGAATACCAGAACTGAACAATGTCTATAGGAGAAAAAATAAGCAATTAATACCAAACATACACACACACACACACACATACACACACACACACACACACACACACACACACACACGGGCACACATAGGCATACACAGGGGCACATACACATATCCTCCCAATAAAGCTCTATTCTTGATAGTTGATGCACTATTCAAGAATTATTGTGCTTCATTAGGCAGAAAAGCTATATTTAAAAAATAAAATGGAGTTATTAGCATAATGAATTGAGCAACTAAATCCTTAAGCCCTCTTTCAAAATGCAAGTCCCAGATGATTGCATAAGACTCTGGAGTGAATGTTAATATTCTCATGTCTTTGATTATTTCTAAGTACTAGATTTCCAGATATTACAGTATCACAGTATATCATTATCCACTTTTAGCCTCTATGTTTTCAGAAGTTTCTTTTGCTTAGCTTTTCCAGTATTTGTTGTGCAGTTGTGAATATCCCATTTGTTACTCATCCACAGGACATTCAGATCCCTTAGCAATCAACTTTTACCAAACTACTCTTTCAGAGTGGAATCATTATAGCTAGATCTGTTTATTTTTACATGCTGAGATTTCTCTAAGATTGCTATGTTAATAAATATGTGTTAAACATAGTATTCCTATGATAAAGTAAAAGCCCAACCCATTGTTTTAATAATGAACGTTCTAAGACAATAGTTAAGGAATCCTCCAGATGGTTCTAAGAAATAAAAACAAGGCTGAATTGAATTGCTCAATCAAATGCAAGTGGAAAAATTTGGTTTCTTTCAAAACTTTTCTCAGGGGCTGTTATAGGGAAGTAATGGCTATTAAATACAAAATCAATGGTTGTTTTTAGACCCTAGCTATTTAAAAAGGAACGCTCCTCTCCAAACTTAACACATCCCTACTTTAACCTCTTAGACAAAATTCCTTTTTATAAAAAAAAAAATTAAATGGAAATGGGCTAATGGTCCTATTGGAATTTATCATGAGACAATTTGGGAGGCCAAATATATGAGATATAGATAACTGAAAGTCTAAAGAAAAATCTAGAAGGAATGTTCAGTATGGGCATAAGCAGCAATCAAAGACCAGCTTTTGATTTCAAAAGGCTGGAAATAAGATGAATTCAAGTCTTTACTTATTCATTGTATTTCCGTGCCAGGCTATGACCATCAGTGTCAGGCAATTTTTTGTTTGTTTGTTTGTTTGTGTTGTTTTGGTCTTTTTGAAACAGGGTCTCCTTATAGTCAAGGCTGGCCTGGAACTCACCATGGAGACCAGGATGGCCTCAGTCTTTCAAAATACATCCACCCCTGGCTCCCAAGTGTGGGTATTAAAAGGTATGTGCCACCATGCCCCACTATCAGGCTGGTTTTATGCTCTTATTGCTTTTGGTGGAACAAATAACTTGCATTTAGTTTAAATTTAAAAAGCCTTTCTTACAGTGCATAAATCCAGGGCATCAACCCTGATAGTCCATGTGTAACACTGTTAAATAGTCTCAATAGCTTTTTTTTCTTTTTTCACTTTTATACTGAGCTTTTAAAGTTTCATAAAATATTTCCCACTCAAATCCAGACCCCCTCCCCTATCCATGACTCCCCCATTCCCCCAATGAACCCTATGCACTCTGCCATACATGCTGGGTCCTACACATTCAGGCTTTTTTACCTAAATGTCCTTCAGTGTAAATGCATCCACTGGAGTCTAGTCAGCCCATTCAGTGGTCGTATATAAGTCATACTCCTCCCTCACCCAGTAGCACCCGGTCTCAAATAGTTCTCAATCTAGTGCTGGCCTGCCACCTATTTCTCACCTCCCCTTTAAGCCTTTGTTTAATTGAGCTCACATGGGTCCCATGCTAGACACCACCACTGCCACAGGATCACATGACAAGCCTCCAGTGGCCTGAAGGCCTCAACCTCCCTGTGTTCATAAACCAGTACTGGCTCTTACAATCTTTCTGCCTCTTCTTCCCCAATGGTCCCTGAGCTGTGGGAGCGAGAGGTTCCATATAGGAGTATCATCCTACACTCTAAAGTCTGTTATTCTCCAAAACAGGGCCAGTTGTGGCCTGCTGTGTGCATTGCACTCTGATGTACATGGAAATCTTATTGGTGAGAATGAAGGGGTGTATTAGCCCTCTCTTTACCCCTTATTTTGCTATGTTCCATGAGCTTTAGTTGTAGAGATTTGACTGCAGATGTGTCACCTAGTACTGGATATCTCCCAAGTATACGTTCTCTGTGCCTGACCAGATGTGCAACTCTACAGTAGCCTCCATCTGTTGCAAAAAGAAGCTTCTTTGATGAGTGCTATATCGCATGCCTGTCATTCTAAGGGAGGTCTCATATCTGGCACTACATACTCTGCCAAA
>NW_008342276.1:146352-172221 GCF_000622305.1 Nannospalax galili | reverse complement strand
GTCCTGGAACTCACTATGTAGACCAGGCTGGCCTTGAACTCACAAAGATCTCCTGCCTCTGCCTCCGGAGTGCTGGGATTAAAGGCGTGCACCACCACGCCAGGCTCTAAGTATTTTTTAAAGGCTATTGAGAATGGGAGGGTTTCCTCAAGTGTTTTTTTAAAATAATTGTTTGAAAGGCTATTGATTTTTGTAAGTTGATTTTGTATTCTGCCACTTTACTAAAAGTATTAATCAATTCTTCCAGTTTTCTACTGGAATTTTTGGGATCTCTTATGTATAATATCATATCATCTGCAAATAGAGATAGTTTGACCTCTTCTTTTCCAATTAGTATTCTTTAATTTCCTTCTCCTGTTTTATTGCTCTAGCTAGAGTTTCAAGCACTATATTGAAAAGGAAGAGAGATAGTGGACAGCTGTGTCTGGTTCCTGATTTTAATGGGAATATTTCCAGTTTTTCCCCATTTAGAATGATATTGATTATTGGTTTGTTGTATGTAGCTTTATTTATGATGAGATATGTCCCCTCCAGACCAATTCCTCTAGGACTTTTAACATGAATGTAGGTTGGATTTTGTCAAATGCCTTTTCTGCATTTGTCTTTAAGTCCATTTATATGTTTTATTACATTTATTGACATATATGTTGACCCATCTTTGAATCTCTGGAATAAAGCAGACTTGATTGTGATTGATAATCTTTCTGATGTGTGTCTGTATGTGGTTTGCAAGTATTTGTAAGTATTTTGTTGAGTATCATTTTATCTATGTTCATTAAGGATTTGGGTCTACAGCTTTCTTTTTTGTTATATCTTTACCTGGTTTTGGTATTAGAATGATACTGGATTCATCGAAGGAGTTTGGGAGTCATCCCTCTGTGTCTATCTTTTTGAATAATTTAGCAGCATTGGTTGTAGAGTTTCTTTGAATGCCTTGTAGAATTCTACTGTGAATCGATCTGGACTTGGGCTTTTTTTCATCAGGAGGTTTTGTATTACTGTTTCAACTTCCTTATTTGTTATGGGTCTGTTTAGGCTCTTGATCTCCTTGGTTTAACTCTGGTGGTGGCCATGATTTTAGAAATTCATCCATTTCTTTTAAATTTTCAAGTTTAATGGAGTATAGATTTTTTAAAGTATTCCCTTACAATGTTTTGGATTTTTTGATGTCTGTTGTGATGTTTTCCCTTTTGTCTCTGATTTTGTTGGTTTGGATTTCTTCTTTCTTTCTTTTGGTTAACTGGCTAAGAGTCTGTCTATATAGTTTAACTTTTCAAAGACCCAACTCTTAGAGTCATTGAATTATTTTTTTTTGTATTGCTTTGTTTCTGTTTCAGTAATTTCTGCTCTGAGTTTTGTTATTTCTTCTTGTCTACTAAGTTTGGGGTTGGTTTGTTCTTGTCTTTCTGGAATCTTGAGTTGTACTGTCATTTATATGTGCTCTTTCTGGTTTTTTAATGTAGGCACTTTTCTCTTAAGATTGCTTTTAAGGTGTCCCAGAGGTTTTGTTTTGTTGTGTTCTCATTTTCATTCTGTTATAGGAATACTTTTATTTACTTCTTAATTTCTTCTTTGACCCATTCATCATTCAGGAGTGTGTTGTTTAATCTCCATGATTTACTAGAGCTTCTTTTGCTGTTCATTATAAGCTTTATTACACTGTGATCCAATAGAAGACATGGAATTATTTCAATTTTTTTGTTTTTGTTGAGATTTGTTTTGTGCCCCAGAATGTGGTCAATTTTAGAATAATTTGCATGAGCTGTTAAGTAGAAAGTGTGTTCTTTGGTGGTTGGGTGGAATATTCTGGATATATCTGTTAGGTCCATTTCATGTAGTACATCATTTAATTCAGATGTCTCTGTTTATTCTTTGTCCAGTTGACCTGTCTATTGAAGAAAGTGGGGTATTACAGTAGCCCACTATCACTGAGTTGGTGTCAATCTCTGTTTTATTGTCTCATTCTACTGATTTTATGAAATTTGGTGCTCCAGAGTTTGGTGCATAAATGTTCATGATTGTAACATCTTCTTGGTCTTTTGTTACTTTGATTAGAATGAACTAACCCTTCTTATCTCTTCTGATGAGTTTTAATTTGAAGTCTATGTAGTCAGATATTAAAATTGTGTCACCTGCTTGAGTCTTAGGGCCATTTGCTTGGAATAATTTTCTCAAAGACAGCAAAAACATGTTTTTTTTTCTTTTCCTTGATCCATTGTAACAGCCTGTGTCTTTTGACAGGGGAATTGAGGCCATTAATATTTCATGTTATTATTGAAAGTTGTATATTGTATACTGTCATTTTAATTTCTTTGTGTTTGTCACCCTATTTTGTGTTTCTGTTGTTATACCTTTATTTCTGTAGCCTCTTGGACATATTCATTCCTTTCTTCAGTACTTTGTATTGCTAGAATTATTCTCTGTAGTGCTGGTGGGGAAGACATGAATTCTTTCAGTCTATTTGTGTCATGGAAAATTTTATGTTCCCCATCAACCTTGATAGATAGTTTTGCTGGATAAAGTATCTGGGGTTAGCATCTATGGTTCTTTAGAACTGGGAATACTTTTTCCATGCTCTTCTGGCTTTCATAGTTTACATTGAAATATCAGCTGTAATTCTGATGGGTTTTCCTTTATATGTAACTTGTTTTACTCTATCAGCTTTCAGTATCCTCTCTTTGTTTTGTATATTTAATGTTTTTATTGTCATATGTCATGGGGACTTTCTGTTCTGATCCTGTCTTAATGATGTTCTCTGTGCTCCTTGAATTTCTAGGTTTATCTTTCCTTAATTTAGGGACACTTTCTTCTATAACCCTATTAAAGATCTGTTCGATTCCATTGGTTTAAGTTTTTTCTCTTTCCTGTATGCTTATAATCTCAGACTTGGTCATTTCATGTTGTCACACATTCCTGAGTATTCCATTCCTGTGTATTCTTGAATTTTGCAAAGTCTTAAGGAGTTCAGATCTTCAACTTTATCCTCCAGTTTTGATATTCTGTTTTCCATTTCATTCATTCTGCCTATGAGACTTTCTCCTATTGTTTCTAATTGGTTTATTGAGTTTTTCAGTCCTGTGTTCATTTCCATTTGTGTTTTCTTCACTATTTGTGAAGAAATTCACCTTTAGTGAATTCATTTTTCAAGCTATGAATTGTTTTTGATATTTCATTAAGCAGCATATTTGTATATTCTTGGGCTTCCATCAAAAGTTTATGGTTTTACTCTTTTAGTTCTTTGAGTTGTTTGTCTGTGTTTTCTTGAAGTTCTTTGATTGTTTATGATTGTTCTTTTAAAATCTGTGTCCTGGGGTTCTACATGGTGGTTCTCAATGCCATATACCTCTGTAGGAATTGCAGGTATTGTTGGAGTCCTATTTTCTTGGTTTTTTATATTGTTTGGGTTCTTGTGTTGTCATTTGGGCATATGGATGTTCTTTGTTGGTTATGTGTACAGCAGGAACTTCTACTCTGTTTTTGCCCAATTTAATTTTGGTTCTGTTAATATTGTTTATGTAACTTAGTTACTTTTTGTTTAGGTATAGAAGACAAATTGGTGAATATTCCACGTTCTTGCTGAGTAGTAGACTGGTCAGAGTCCTGACTGATCAGGTCTGTCTGCTTGATTGGGATGCTGGGAAGTTGGTTGTGAAGGGACCGCCTGTGGGGACAGCCAGGGAAGAAGACTGGTCTCAGGTGTGCAAAGGCAAGTTGGGGTTGGGGGAAGGCTGTGAGGTCTCTAGGAAAGTAGACTGAACAATTGTGTTGGTCTGAGTGCAAAGGATCAGGAAGCAGTGGGGGAATCTGGACCTCTACAGGGTAGTCCAGAGGTCTGGGATGCCAAAAGAAGAAATGGGTCTGTGCCCAGGACTAGAAAGAGAAAGAGATGTGGAAGCTGGGAGATTGAATCTGGTTGGGAGTCCCTCTATAGCTTTAAAATCTAAGTCTTTTACTTAATGCATAAAATAGACCTCCACTTTAACAATCACATTGGTCAGAAAAATAATCACTGCTTCTTACACTGTCTAAAACCCTATGACTTCTTATCAACCCAAGCTAAACGTCAATGCCAAGTGGTTCTAGTCTCAGAGAAAAGCTGTCCATTACATTTTAATTTTTATTCATATATTTTCAGTGAGCCCCACATTAAGAAAACTTGGGAATATTTTTATCCTGTGCAATATAGAAAGTTGCATGGTTCTAGTAATAAAGCCTGAATGACCCATCTTGAAGCCTAGCTTTATAATCTGAGTGCTGTAGTCAGATCAGGTGATTGTTATATCAGTTGCATATAAGAATTAAAAGCAAGAGCTCTGGAGCCAAGGAGCCTGGGCTCCAATTCTTCCTCTGCCATTTGTTCCATTAACTTCTTGGAACCTCAGTTTTCTTATCTGTGCAATGAGAATAATAACAGGAACTGTTCATGAAGTCCTTGTATCAAGCACATTGTGCAAATACACGTTTTCTCAGCTCAGCTTTCTGTAAAAAGCCATCATTAAAGTTAATGATTTAAGGTATCATAGTTTATTATTTCTATAACTCTGTGTCTAGTTGGGAGTTCTCCTAGGCCGTTCTACTAAAACCAGAAGGAATGTCTAGGAAGGTTTCTTTCACTCACATTCCTGCAGCTTCGGAAGCATTTCTAGGATGGCTGTCCTGAGAGTATGTCTCTCTCTGTCTCTCTATCTCTCTCTCCTTTCTCCTCTCTCCTCTTTCCTCCCTTGGAAATGAGGAGTTCGAGCAGCTTGAGCTTCCTCACAGCATGGTGGATTCATCATAGTTAAGACTTCTTACTTGGCAGCTGATTTTAAAACCATAAAAGCTGCCTTTCTAGGGCCTGCCTGAAACTGATACCCTTCACTTTTAATGTATTCTGTTAACCAAGGCAGAACACAGGTCAGCTTAAGTTCAAGAGGAAGTGAAAACAAAATATCCTCCCCTTGATTTGAGGAAAGTCATGTACACACAGAATAGGAAGGAATTGACGGAGATCATCTCTGGAGACCAACTGCTCTAACATTTAAAACAATATCTAAGGGCTAAAGGGTATAAAGCAGTAGTAGAATGTGTTATTAGCCATGTCTCTGGGTCAATATTCAGTGCATGCACTGCATGCACACCTGCACGTGCACACACATACACACAAATACACAGACAAGTGGGGAGGAGAGATTCACCAAAAACTACTGAAAACCACCAAAACACACAACAAAGACTCAAAACACATAGCAAAAACAACAACAAAAAAACAATGAAAATACTGATACCTAGTTCACAGTGGAAATTGTATATGCTATTACATTAAAATTTCAAGTATTATTGTTAAGAATATACATGGCTATATTGAAAGCTATATGTTAGGCCATTGAGATGGCTCAGTGAGTAAAAGCACTTGCCCCCAGGCCTGGAAACCTAAGTTCAATGCCCAGAACTCATGTAGTGGAAGGAGATCACT
Organism: Nannospalax galili; assembly: GCF_000622305.1. Lineage (NCBI taxonomy): Eukaryota > Metazoa > Chordata > Mammalia > Rodentia > Spalacidae > Nannospalax > Nannospalax galili. The sequence continues at coordinate 166,766 of NW_008342276.1, read as the reverse complement.
AACTCTTGAAAGCAAACTCTTGAAAGTTGTCCTCTGACCTCCCCATGCACAGCTTGACATTCATGTCCCCACATACACAAACACACACAAATACATACATGCATACACACACAAAGATAAATAAATACATGCCAAAAGTGAGCTGCATGTTAATATTTTAACTTTATTGATGCTATTCTTACTGTTCCTGCTTTATTATCATTATGTGATCATCTTCGGAAACTCCTGCTGTCGTGTATATGTTGTACTCAAACACACAGTCAATACTAGCAATTATTTACTTTCTGTAATTTTTATTTCATTTATTTATTATTATCATGAGTGTATATGATCTGTGTTTGTGTGTGTGCATGCATACATGTGCAGGCACCCAATATGCCATGATGGGTTTGCGGAGTTGGTTCTTTCCTTGTGCTGTGGGTTCTGGGGATTGATCTCAGGTCATTAAGTTGGCATGGCAATTGCTTTTACCCACTGTGCCATCTGGGTCATCCAATTATTTTGCTTTTCAAAAAAATCCTGATTATAACATTGCTGAATTAAGCTTCAACATAACTTTATAATTCATGCGTCAGTATTCCAGTGGCATAATTAAATGACTAAATCTGGGTAGTTTAATTCTTGATATGATATGTTTACTTTTCACTATCTGCTTCTCTTTAGCCCAAACTAACACATCTCATGTAGACATCTTCCTTCTTTCCTTCCTTCCTTCCTTCCTTTCTTTTTTCTTCTTTCCCTTTAGCTTTTCCTCTAGTTTTTTCTTCAAACATTCTTAATAATAGTACTTTTTAAGAAAGATGTATATTTCATTACACTTCTGCTTCAAATCCTTCAGAATACTTAATATTCTTAGACTCAAAAGCAGAAACTTCAATACAGCTTTTACAGTCTTGGAAGTTCTATTCACTGGTTATCTTCTTAGACCAGACTCTCGCTGCCTCTCACTTGTACAAGACAGACCATCTATACTGCCCTTGTTTAAACTCTGTACTGCCCTTGTTTAAACTCTTCTACATGAGGTTTTGTAATCTCACTCCTTCTGCCTGAAATCCTACTTACCCAATGGTGATAAGGCATGCCAACCAGAGTTCCATCAGAGAAGCAGAGTCCCTGTAACTGTTGTAGCATAGGGACTTACTGAAGGCTTTAGGATGTCAGTGTGGGAAATTCTGGGATGTTGATGGTCTGAAATGGAGAACTGGACATGAGAGGAGTCATAACCAATCTAAGAAACCAAGCACACCTGACTGATGCAGGCAGATCCATAAAGAGCTTAAACAGTGGATTGTATAAAGTTTCTACCTTTGTGTAGCTATTGTCCAGCTGGATCTCTAGGCAAGCACATGGAAGTGGGCTTTGCAGGGATATTTAGAAGAGATTTGGAGAGGGAACGAGATAAAAAAGCTGATACATTCCAGGCCCATTAGCAAGTTTTGGCCTTTGCTTTTTTCCATAGCAACTTTCAAACAGGAACCATGGTTCCTTTATTTAGCCTTCTGAATCTCAGATCACAACTGTAGTGTGGTACTATGCAAAACAGGAAATGATGAGAATCACTAATTCCTAGTTTAACCAAATGACAGGGCACAACCAACCATTTTGCCTAACAATTTTTATATCTCTCATTTAATGTTGCTTAAAAAATTGTTTTATATGGCATAGTGGTTCATAATTAGAATCTCAATATTTGTTAGCCTGAAACATAAGTATTTCTGTAAGTCTGAAGCCATCCTGGGCTGCAGAGTGAGAGTTCAAATCCAGCCTAGGCCACATAGTGAGACATTGTCTCGAAAGCAAAACTTTTTCTTCCTAATTCTTCTAGATCTAAAAATAATCTATTCATTTATAGTTTATTTTTCTATTAAATCATGGATATACTTTATTATGTTGAAGGTTCATTAGGTCAATTTGTCTCTAATTAGCATATCATTGGCTGTTCATATTCTTGAGTTCTGCATTCTCAGATTCATGTAACCATGGATTAAAAATGTTTGGGAAACAAACATCGTTATCTGTACCAATCATGTACAGACTTTAAAAAACTATCATTTTTCTCTAAACATTATAATACAGCAAACATGAACAGAGCATCTACAACATATTAGGCATTATAAATGATTTAGAAGTATATCAGGCATTATGAATAGTGTGGAGATGATTTTAAATATATGAGAGGATATGTATAGGTTATATGCAAATTTTATGTTGCTTCATGTTTTATAACTTGAACAACTGTGCACTCTGCTTTCCATGATCAGAATTCAGAAATAATCCCTCATAGATATTAAGAAGTAACTTTACAAGCACCATAAAGGCAAAGATTGCTTCTGTCTCATTTACATCTTGAACTCTAGTGTCCAATCTAATCTCCAAGATCATGCTTTACACTACACAGACTTCAGTAGACTTTGGACTTAATAATTGGGGATAGCAGGTAGTAGAGTTCTATTGATCTTGGACCCCTTTGGGCTAAGTAATCAGATAAGAATTAGTGGAATATTAAGAAAGCTTGTGTACTGATCTTTGCCTGTTACCTCCAGGTCCATTTCATTGTATTTGTAATACTGAATCATAAGAGAATGCATTTCTCAGACTCTGTTCTGGTTTCTGGAAAAAAAAACTATAATGAAGAAATAGAGTCAGTGTATACTAGCTGGTGAGCTAGTGAAAGGAAACCACGAAGTACTCAGTAATTGTTCAAGTGTTTTTTAAAAAGCTCTTAGTAGTTTGTGCTCAGAATTTTAGAAGTGTTTATACCATGGCAAATGGCAAAAACTGTGTTTTCTCTTCCCCCAGATGACATCACACCATATCTTCGAACTAGAGCAGCTTTTGTCTCTCTACCAGTGCCTCTGTACCTCTACATGTAGAGGCCTTTCTAGTGAAGAACTCCCTTTCACCAAGTAGCTATGGATTGTTTCTTTCAGAGCGGTAGAAGCTTCCTGTTTGTATTAACAATGAAGTGGCTTCACCATAACTTATTGAGCTTTACAACTCTTCAGGTATTAATATATGCAGTCATCTGTATAATTTCTCTGTTTAATTGCCTAATACGACTTCCAATTCATGTTGGACTCATTAGTTCAGACATTCTCTCCCATTCAGTCCCCACAAGTACATAAGGAGACTGGACATTTTATTGCCTTTAGGCTGTATTATAAATGCCTGTGCTCTAAGAAAATTTTCTTGGCAACTGTATTGTTAACAAGTCACTAAAATTAGGCATTTCATTTTTCTTTTTATTTTTTAGTGGTACTGGGGATTGAACTTAGAGCCTCATATATACAAGTGCTCTACCACTAAGCTACAGCCTCATTTCTTCCTCTTTTATTCCTCCTCCTCCTCCTCTTCTTCCTCCTCTTCCTCCTCCTCTTCCTCTGCTTCCTGCTCCTCCTCTTTCCTTTGAGCAGGGATTTAAAAAGATGGCTTAGTCAAGAATATGCTACTCAGTTCAGGAAAACTTTATAGTGTAGATTTTTTTTTCCTCTACTTATTTGATGATATTTTATTTGTACCATCTTCCAAGAAAATATTACTTTTATGGCAAAAAGATGGATAAAACAAATCCTGTTTATTTTTTCCATCTTTTTCTTTTTATGAAGGTTTTTTAATTATATCAGATTTGATAAAGTATTCTATAATTGCACTTTTGTCTATTATACTCTATCACTAAATGATAAGTCACATGAGAGGACAGAACTTTATCTTTCTTACCCGCTTTTCTCCAAGATTTAGGTAGAACCCAGTGTGGAAGTGAGTTAACTCTTTATCATTCTTGAGTCTTAGAATCTTCTGTCTGTAGAGGTTATCTACTCTAACTACAGAGAAATTAGAGAACACGGAACAATTTCCTTATACTCTTCCCTTGTACTTACTAGTAAAACTAAAATTGTTTGCTTAAAGAGCTCACACTATACTTTCTTGAACATTCTGGGAGACGGATTTCAAAGTGTTAGTAGATGGATAGATGGGCAAATGGTTAAGAAACTCATAATCTGATCTAATTGTACAAACAGGAATTGCTATGGCTCCTGATAAAGGTTAGACTTTAGTGGGTTTTTTTGTTGTTTGTTTGTTTTGAGAGAGCCTAAAGAAGTATAAATAGAGCACTTCCTACCTAAATGAAGACTGATAGAGTCAGGTGACGGCTTTGTTTTGGTTGAAAGTGTTAGGCTGGGAGGAGAGTACATTGGCAAGATGCCCAATCTTCCCTAGACGGATCTGGTTTCAAATATTTGCCTCTTGTACCCTTACCTTTCTTATTTAGGCAGGCTATTTTAGAAGTTCTTCAAGAGATAAATATGCACTTAACCATCTAACCATTCTTGAGAAATATCAAGTACCTATTATGCCTTCTGCCTTTGCAGTGCTTGGGATCAGTGTACAAATAAAACTTTACTTCAAGGAACTCAGAATTTGTTCTCATAACAATCGAGGAGAAAACATTTGTGCACTATTTGGTAAGATACTAACGCCTTTTCTCGACTTACAGGAAGAAGCTTTCCTAGTTTATGTTCAGTATCAGTTCTAAACTGAACTGTGGTACCCTGTCATTGTAGAAACAGTGGGAGCTCAGTTTATGCACAGCCTCATTCTGCAGGTTTTCATTTATAGAACTAATCAGTTGCTCTCTTGAAAATCCCTGTTTCACAATGAAAAGCAAAGGAGAAATGTATCTGTCTTAGTTTCACTGCAACTTCAAAATGCCTGAGACTGGGTTATATACAAAGCAGAGAAATTTATTCTAAGTTTGGGAGCTAATCTAGGACATGTAAATCAAGGTGCTTGCTTCTGGGCAGGCCTTCTTGGGTGTCCTCATACGGTGAAAAGGCAGAGGCATCAACAGATGACAAATGTGTCTTTACATGGAGGAGGAGCAGAGAACAAAGTCACTGTGTCAATCCCATTTTATAGTGATCCATTCATGGGGGGATGCGGGGAGGCATGCTTCCTAACATTTCGCATTAGTTGCTCTATCTCAGTACTGTTTTATGCAGATTTTTCTTCCAGCACATGAATTTTGAGGAGCTTTCCAGACCATACGAAAGTTCTTCTTTACATCTATGGGCTAGTAGGAAGTTTGAATGTGTAATATTTTTGCAGCATCACTGAGTATTTTAATGCTAAATGAAAAAGTTGTGACGCTGAATTCTAAAGAAGGTAAAATGGATTGGAAGGCATGTTATATAAAGCTGTAAAGAAAGATTGAAGCTGGAACAATTTGAGCAAAGTAGGGGTGACATTTCTACTCTTCCCATTTTAAAACCAAAAGGCCAAATTTTTCCAGAGGACACTGTTTTGACAAAACAGAGAAAGGCTAAACTAACTCTCTCAGTCAAGAAGCTAATGCTATTAAGCAATCACAAAGACTATAAACATTTATTTAGCCAAATCAAAGCACATGATCAGACCCTGGGTCAGAACTATATGTCATATTATAAACATATGAAAAAAGAGACAGTTGAAGGGGTGCATTTGGGGCATCATGAATGCGATCAACCGATCAACTGTCTCCTTGCGATCAACCTTCTACTCCTTGCCTCTTTCCATTTAGAGCGTGTATTGACAGTGTCCGGGAAAAGAATTGTTTTGATCAAACAAAAATTAGTGGTAAGAGCCAGTGTTTTCCCTAAAATTGTATGAGCTCTTTTATTATTGTGTAATGGTTTATTATATTTTAGTTCAATATTTAACTAAAAATCTGTTGGGCATCAACTACTGCCCAGAGGGTATGATGATGTATTTATATACTTATATGGTGTCAACTTACTGGCAAATTTCCATATTTTATTGTTCATATACATTTATTAATCTACTGAAAGTAGACTTGAAGAGTGAATTATGAACTTTGAAATCTTGACAAAGAAGTTTCTATGAAACTATTACTTTGTGTCTTCAATGACTGATGATATGGGATGATTGGAATCAAACTAGACCTTTGTGCTCAGTATTCATGAAGACTGTGGTAAATGTGGCAGGCTTATACGGTTTTATGGGACAACACATGCTTTGCTCCTCTGTGAATAATCAGTAGCTTTTGACTCACCATGATATAAATTTTTGGTAATGCCTAGACTTTATTTTCATACATTTTGAAGAGCTCGATGACATCACTTTTTTCAATACCCCCAAAGGAGGCATTGCATGAACAGCCTGTTCCCTGTGTCCACACAGGGGTTGCATTTAATAGCTTACCAGGACTGCTGGAGAGTAGATTTATGCTGCTTGCTCTCACCTAGATTTTTGGCAGTGTCCCCTCCTCATCATCAGAACATATGTTGGGTGGCAGTAAACAATAATGGATAAATAAGCTTTCAAGGAAACCCTTGAATGATGCGTAGACTACTTTAGGTTAATCCTGCCATAAATCAATATTGTATGATTCTCTAAGAACTGAAAAGAACCAAGAGAAATAAAAATACCCAGCTGATTTACATTGCCTTCCCCTTTCCCTCCTCATGACACTCATGACAGTGGAAATCTTCCAGAACATTGCTTACTGCTTTGATGGCTCCTATGTTAAGGAGCCCAGAGCATTATGGGCTACTTTAGAGAGTACCACTTTATATTCCTTTGGAGAAAAGAAATGCATAGACTTTGAAAAGAGCCTGTTTTAGCATGTGTTAATGGCTGTGCATCTGGAATGTCAGTACCAGCTTTAGTAGGATTTCTTTCTATTCCTGTTCTGCCACATGGAAATGTGAGACCTGAAATACTATTTCATTAGCCTGCAGGCTTTTTCAGCTCTGTGTTCTGAATAGCCTTTGCTTAGTCTATAAGAAGCAGCATGTCTTTTCCACTGGAGGGAGGCGGAAATTTAGTAGACTGGATACAAGCAGGGAAGTGTCCCTCCCCAGGATGATTTGGTAATCCTGGAAAAGAGAAATCCTTAGAGTAGTACCTAGGATTTTCACTTTTACTAATGGGAGTTTACAGAAAAGAGATAGAATGACTTTCACACTATGTGGAGACAACAATTTTATCCCCTTTGGCAGTCCTATTTCACTTTATATTCTAACCCAAGTTTCAATTATGAGAGTTAATGATGGAGAAAGGTAATGAAGATAGAAAGAACACATAGAAGAATTTGAATTTTTTATGTGTCAAAAACTTTACGTCAGACAATAGTTTAAATTTCTTTATGCATCCAGTGCTGAAAAATATATTAATTGACCTGAAAAATAGGTTGTTTTCTTCCATCCAGATTCCAAGATTATTTTAACCACCATTGACTATTTCCCAACTTGTCTTAATGTTTTCTTATTATGTGTGTCTCACATACATAAATGTTTCATGTATACTGATTCACTGTATCCTCATAGCAACCACATAAATTAGTTTCTTTGATTTAACCCCTTTTCAGTGGTGCACATCAAAGTCAGCATCCAAGGCCAGGTAATTTTGATTAGAGTGCATTTAACCACAGTTAGATTTATATTCACCCCCCTCTTTAGAATGGTGTGATTTACCGCAAATGATGGACTATTACCTGGAATTGTAAGAGAAATAAACCCTTTCCTCCCTTACATTGCTTGTCAGGCTATTTTATCACAGCAACAGAAATGAAACAAGTATATGGGTCAAGCATCATATTCAGGTTTTTATGCAGAACTTCACAAAATCCAACAGTTTTAAGTCCGGTCAATTCTGTGAATGGGTAAACAGCTAGAAAAAAATAAATGGATGTGTATGTCAACTAATTCACCTTATTTTTAATTTTAAATATTGAAGCATGGGGCATGTGGATCGCCTCTCAAGAGGTACAGTCAACTTGTGGCCCTGGCACCACCCCAGTCACTAAGAATGCTTGATGTATTGCCCCTCTGTCCCAATGCCATTTGAGGGATTAAGAAATTAGTTTCTATCAGCAGCGTAGTCTAATGTCACATTATAGTTATTGCAATCTGAATAGAGTATATTCTTACCTGTGTGTGTGTGTGTGTGTGTGTGTGTGTGCATGTGTGTCCATTTATATGGGTGCGTGCTCATGCACAGCATGGACAAACTTCAGATGTCAGTCCTCACCTTTCCCCCTTGTCCTCAGACAGGGTCTTTTTGTCACTGGGTAAGAGAGGCTAGCTGGCTCTCAAGCTCTGAAAGATTCTCCTTTCTCTGTTTTCTCCTTTCCCTAGATATGGTAGGACTGCAGATGTGTGTGCCTCTTTTTGTCTAGCTTTTTATATGAGTTCTGGGTTTCCAAAGTCAGGTCGTCAGTCTGGTGTTAATGAAGGTGAGGATCCTAATAATGACCAGTTCTAGTGTTGACCTTTCACTCTGTGCCAAGAAAGTGCTAAGGTTTTATAAAGATTCTTGCTGAATCATCACAACAACTTGGAAATTAGTATCATTCCACTTTTACAGTCAGCTTGAAACTGAGTCTCAGAGCATGAAGTAACCTGCTTCACGTCATGCCCTTCCTGGTTATAGTGCTTTTGAACCACACCTGAATTTGACAGTGAACTGAAGCTAAAAATTTGTGTCCCATATATGAGAATTTAAATGCCTTTTTATAGATTAAAACAAAACAAAACTTTCCTTAGCTATTTTTTAAAGTTGCACAGAGTATAGATTTCGGAATCTTTAAAAGTTTTATTTTTCTCCCAACTTTCTGTTGGTAAGCAATTTAAGCTATTTTCCTATTGAATGTCTTCATATCTTTTCTCCGTTTTGTCAGTCCTACTTTGTATCTGTATTCATTTCAAGAAGTTGATCTTCCAAATTTATTGCCGACTGATTTAAAGAAAGGCTCGTGTTTTCACGTGAAACTAGCTTCCTTTGCACTATGAAATCCCACCAAAATCACAGTTAGTCTACCTGCATTTATATACCTGTCTTGCTGCTTATTTTTATATGTCTGTATTCCCTCCAACTTCTTATTCTGTGATTGATAGAACGCTTGATGAATCATAGGATTAGGCCTATTGCTCGGTAGTTGCCTGTTATTCCAAAGACCTCTGCCTCCCCCTACATAGGCTGAGGCTTTCTTTAGGGTTCCTCCTCTCAGTATAATAGTGCTTTGTGATATTCCCCTCTGAGGCCAGGATTCCACTTACTGAATCAACAGGAAACAACATCTGCCATCATACTCTTTGGTTAGAATGGCCACTTTGATTTTTCCAATTCCATTGAAAATTAGTTTCACTTCCAAAACATACTCCTGTAGGGTGTAGAGAGAACATCAATCAGGCACAGGACTCCAGAATCCAGTTTTTCAGAAGAAACAGGACAATGGCTGCTGTCCCACATCCAGTCAGGCAAACAGCTCTTAATTCACCTAGCTGTGATAAAGGCAAACAGTCACAGTACTGTTGATACATGAGTCTCTCTGTGGCAGCTTATTCCGATTTTTTTTTTTTTTTGATTGGCAGGTACCTTGTACACTTTTAATAGTATTTCAACACCTATCTCTTACTTAAACAGCATCATTTTTCTAGCTACAGTATTAATACACATGGAAAGTTTTCACACATTTTACACAGTCAGCCTTTTGGTATTAAATTCCCTGATAACAAAAAGTTGGTTGGCAAATAGGGAGTTATCTACATTGTATAAGCACCTCTCCAGGTTGAGATAAACCCTTGTTCAGCAACTTGTTTTTGATTTGTGAAAACAAGCCAGATAAGGCTTTCTTCTGGAGCTTATCTCAGCCCTTTCAGAAGACTCCAGGATAATTGTACACCAAGGCAACACTACAATCCAGTCTTATTTAACAACAATTTTCTGCCTTGCAAATGATGCATGAAAATTCAGGCAAGTATGCCTGGAAACCTCCAGATTAAAACAGACAAAGATAACAAAACTAGTTTGTTGAACTAGATAAGATATGAGGTTGGAGCCTCAAGGGATCCTGCTTCAGAAGATTGATGAAGAAGATTCTCAAGAGTAATGAGCCAAAAATTCAAGAGCTACTTGGAGAGATACCGGAAGAGTATTATTTTGTTGCTTCCTTGAACAAGCAATTTGTCTAGACTTGAGACATGTTATACCTTGGGAATCATTTTACCATAAAAAGGTAGTAGATCTTACACTCTTACACACTGCACCCTCTTGCTTCCTGGAGCTCTCATCTCTACCACCCACTTTTGCATTTGATTAAACTTCTTTCCCCTCTTCTTGTTTTTCCAAAGACAATGAATATTTACTGAGTGAACCTTTCATAGAAGACATTGTACCCCTCACTCTTTTGTACTTTATCTCATTGGGTTCTTAGAACAAATTTTTTGAAAAATGTTTTTCTTATCTCTGTGTTTTAGAATTGGAAAAGAAACAGAGAAATGAAGAAATGTAGGTGGGGGAGCCTGGACATGAACCCCTTTATCTCCCTCCAAGGTCTCTCTCCCACACTCTGCTTCCTTAATGATACTGTAAATTCTTTAGAAGCACAGAAGGACGGCAGCTGAAGTGCAGTTATTGTTTTTGGAACATTGCTTCTACTAAATCAACGATTTCTTTCCTGCTAGAAGTAAAACAAACGAGTGATCTAATATTTATAGTACATTCTGTAGATTCATTTTTCCTTTAATCTTCAAAATAATCCCATGAATAAGAACTATCATTACTAGTATTTACAGACAAAAATATGGAGGCTTAGGCAGGTTATGGTTGACCAAGTCAACAGATCTTATAATCAGTGAGCTTTTAAGCACATAATCAAATGGAGTTCCTTGACACTACAGATCTTCCATTGAAAATATCTCCTCACTCAGGTTCTATGACAGTCTATGGTTCTGAATATCTACATGCATCAGTCATGTTCTTTAAACTTGGTTTATAATAATGTTTCATGCATATCAAAAAGCATAGGGAACAATATTATACACATTCATGGTAAGGTCCAGACTTGCATTTCTGATTTGCTTTGAACCTTCAAAAAAGAAATACAATATTAAAAATGCAGTGTGTAAGTCTCTTTATTGTCTCCTATTTTATTCTCATTCTTCAGATTACATAATATCACCTTGAAGCTTCTATTTCAATGTAATGCAGTATTTGTTCAACTTTCCATACTTATATTGCATTGATATTACTAAATGGAGTGTATTATTATTTGTTCATAAACTTTAATAAATTTATTTATTCTAAGCTTTATAACAAAATTTCCCCAAATTGTATTATTATGATGTATTTATTCTGATACATAGATAAAAATTAATTATTTAAACTGCCAAATTGTATTATATAATGCTATTGTTTAACTGGGATTTTAAATGGAAATTTTAATATTCTTGCAAAATTTAAATAACAGTTATTGGTATTGAAAAGGAGTACTGCAAACTTTAAAAGGTTAGTACTCCCATTCAGGAGCCATTTTTAATCCCTTATTAGTTCTTAAACTTTCTCCCTAAATTTCTCTAGTTTACTCTGAGCACAGTTGTTTGCCTATGTGCAATGTTGCTGCATTTGTTTGCCTGTTACTTTTCCTCATTTCTCTTTCTTGCTCTTTATCTGGTAATCTCAACACATTGTCAACTTTTGGCAAAAATTAGGGTCATACTTAAATTATACTTTACTTAAAGAACATCATCAAAAGTTTCATTTTTAAATAAAATGTTTGCTTTGTGCTTTTGATGGAATATTTAACCAAGTAAGAGAAATTCCTTTTCATTTTTGCTTGCTGGGTTTGTTTTAACTCGTAATTAATAATGAGTTTTTCAGAAACATTTTCAGAATTTTTTGAGCTTGGACTACCTTCCCAATTCCTGCCATCAAGTCCTTTTGAAAGCATCAGAATGCAGCTAACTCCAAAGGCCTGGAGTATAGGCATCCTTTCCATCAGTACTGGTGATTTGCAACATACTCTGTGTATGTCAGAAGAGGAATTTAAAAAGCAGATGTCCAGATTAGATGTCAAATGATAGAATAAATTAATCTAGCTGGGGTAAGGCTTTGATATTTAAAAAATTTATTTAACTTTTTAAATTCAGTGTTGACAAGTCACAAAATTAATATAAAATAATTGTTGTGAAGAAAAAGAGAAAATGGTGTTTTATTCTCTCTCTGTCTTCCCCCCTCTCCCTACCTCCCTCACTTCCTCTGTTTTCCCCTCCCTCTCCAACTTCTTCTGCTGACTTTGTCTTACAGATTGCAGGATGGATTTTTCGAATGAAAAAACTTTTTGGAAAGGAGCTTTTAGTTTACTTTAGCAGAGAAACTCAATTTTCCTTTTCTCCCAAGCATACAATTTCTCATCTGAAGAATTTGGCTGTTACTGTTTCCTTACTCAGATAATGAAAATAATTTCCCCTAAAGCCAAAGTCCAAGAAAAAAGAACCACCAGGTTCTATGGAGACAAAACTCAGAGATTTGGAGGGGTAGGTAGGCATGGATTCCTGAATCTGTAATTACTTCTGAAGATCACAGAAATTGGGGATTAAAAAGAACTCTCTTCCCTCCCCATAAAAGTCATAGGATACATTACCACTCTAAACGTGATTCTCACCAATAAGCGTCAGCATGACTGTCTCTTAGGGCATGTTTGAAATGCAGACTCTCAGAGCCTTGACTCAGACCCACCTCATCATCATTTTGTAGTTTCACCACGCAGAAGTTAGAGAACACTACTTGAACAAAGGGGCAGTTCCCCTCCTTGGGTATACCACACAACCCAGGAGAATATTTTCAATGAAATATTTGGGCCCTCTCCAGAGATTCTGATTTCAAGTAGCCTGCGGTGTGCTGTACAAGAATAACCTGGAGAAGAATGAGCTTCAATTGATGGGGAGTAAAGTGGAGTTAGTGTACCCCTAGTGAGGGTAGGCTACATAATAAGCCCGTAGAAAACTGAAGGAGACTCTGGGAAGTTTTAGAAAATGGTTGCTAGCAGAGTGCCAATCACCCTGCCTACTGTTTTATTGCTGAGATTCCAGCATGGAAGATAGATTTCATTGCACAAAGTTATGCATTTAGAATAGGTGAAAAGAAATAGTAACTTAAACATGAAACTTTTGTGTAAAAGGTGATTCAGAATGAAAATGTAAACGGCAGTCAGAGAAATATAGATACATTCATGGAGGCCAGCTAGTGCCACTCTTAGTAATTAAATTTGAGTGAGATCTGTCTGGCTCAGTCTCTTTCTGTGTCCCTGTGTTATATACTTAAATATTTATTGAGTACCAGCCACATGGCTGTCACTCTTCTACATACTAAATGGTTAACAAAAAGGCAAAACATATTGTCTTTTGCACCTTCTATTTTAACAAGAAGTTTGTATTTAATTGCTAAAGTCCTTATTCTTCCTAGAATAAACATAGAAACACATCAGGAAATCAAATTTTAACTGGGCATCATGCAAAGCATTGTCTGTCCATGTAGATCTCTGTTCAAGATATCAGACTTAAATTGTAGCCCCAGCACTGAAGTATCAGATGCTCCTCTGTGACATGCACTGCTCTCTTCACTGTGGGCAATCCTTATGAGAGTTATTTGGATTCCTGCTATTGGCAGACCATTATTACTTTTACTATAAATGATTCTAGAATGCTTTGGAAAATTGTCTTCCCAGAAGCACTTACCCTTTATCCCAAGTCTAAGATTTCATACCTATTTACAGTTTTACTCATTGTATTTTAATTTATTCATTTTCAACAGCTAATTAGTCAACATTTTCCACTTTATATTTTAAATGCATTAATTAATTACATCTGAAAAGTGGCAATATCTTTCAGTCTGGGAAAGAAAACTCTAGACTTGTCATCCTAAATAGAAACTAAACAGTTCCAGTTATATTATAGAAGCTCTTATTGTATTCAGCTTCTGAATCTTGTATAATTACAATTATTTTTGTTCAAATCAAGACTGTCCCTCTCATATATGTGTGTGTGTATATATATATATGTCTATGTGCATATATATGTACAGCATCCAAATTAGATAAACAGAGATTAGCAGTTGTGGAAGATGGATGACTGATGATATAGATGATAGAGAGATGGTAGATAGATACAAAGATAGATAGATAGATAGATAGATAGACAGATAGATAGATAGAGATGATAGATAGATGTGCATATGCACAAACTGCAATAAGGTATGCAGCTATTCACTTTTTAGTCTCATTTTATCATGGTGTAAATGACTGCTTTTAACTATGTACTCATTTGTTCACTGAAATGAAATATCTTTGATAATTTTGCCTATTTCATATTTCTCTTTTAAAACCCAACATAGAAAATATATTTCCTCCAGTGTGGTGGTGTACCCCTTTAATTCCAGCACTCAGGAGGCAAAGAATGTTTGGATCTCTGTGAGATTGAGGTCAGCCTTGCCCCCATCATGAGTTCCAGGTCATCTGGGACTACAGGGCAACCCTTTTCAAAAAGACAAAAAGAATATTTTTTCCTATTTTTTCATCAGTTCAATTCTTTCATAGCTTTTTTTTCTAGATTGATAAATAAAATTCTTTGATATTCAGCAGAATAACATGACAGTAATCCTAACTGGACATCAGGTTAAGCAGAATCATCTTTCTCACTTGAAGTTTATTTCATGTCTTCAGAGTAAAGTTTAGGTTACACACAGTGTGTGTCTCTCAGACATGAGTTTTCTCACTTTTGTGTTGTGCCTCACATTCAACTGCTCAGCTTCCTGGGATTTTTGTGCTTCTTTCTAAGGCATTTCATGATAAAGCTGTGCTTCATGTGCAGGGCGTCCTTTAGCTTAGAATGCCATTTTTAACTTCTTAATGTCTTCAATATCATTTAAACGTTTTTTTTGCCCATTAATGGCCCCTTTCTTCTTTTATCTCCTCTCATAATCTTTTCTAACAAATTCCATGAAACTGAGCCCACATTCTCCACCTATCTCTCATTAAACTTACTTCAGTACTAAGGAGATAGGACATGCTGATTGTGAGATTTTGCTCCTGTTATTTACTCTCTCCAGAAATGCATTGAAATTTTGTACTTTTGTGAAATTTCTAGTTCTTTGGGATTGGTTATTGTTACATTTGTTTTTCCAAAACTTCAAATCTGAGCATGTGACTCTGTTAAAAAACTCATTGATCAAGCTAATATTTTTATAGGAAGAAATAAAATTAAAAGAAAACTATGCATCATTATTATATTTTTAAAAATTGAATAAACCTTTAGTCTTTCATTAGAAAGTGATTTTTCAGAGTTCTGGTAGGTATTTTGATACCTTTCCACTTTATCATTACTATAATTACTTTATCATTACTCTAATTCTGTGAATATTATCTAACTTCTCTGAAAGAGTTATTGAAAATTTCTAATGTGTTTATCATGAATGTCTTTTCTAGCCATGCAGCAACTAATAAAATCTTCACTGATAGAATTTTCATATTGTTTTCATCCAACCACTACAGGGGAAGGTTCATATTCTATGACTAAATATTTCTCTTTGCTAGAAATATATAACCAGAATGTAGATAAATCTTCAAACTTGATGCTCAGTAACTTACAATGGAGGCTCTCAAATTTATTCCTTTCCTTAAATTTTATGACACTAGGAAGCTTTTTTCAAGGTAGGGAGATGCCACAGTGTGTACAGACCTTTCTATATAAGCCTGAAGAGCTGAGTTTGGATTCCTAGAACCGGTGAGAAGTGAGAAGGCTGAGAAGTACACAACATTGATCTCCACATGCTCAGGCAGAGACAAGAATGCCCCCCTTGCCCCCACAAATGCATAGCACACTTGAAATGACTTAAAAAATATACAGAATCTGGACTAGTAACTTTTACTCAACCTTGAGCCAAAAGCTACTTTTATAATGCAAACATGATCACTGACCCACATGTTCTTATGACCTGGGCTTATGATCTTGATCCCTCTGAACCCCACTTTGTGCTCTACCCAGGATAGTGAGTGAATGTGGCTGTGCTTACATTAGCAAATCGAACTGTTCAGTGCAGTGCATTCATATTCCTATCCTTATTAGAAGCAGTCAGAATTGAGACAAAAGTTGATACTGTGCATATGAGATGCTTTAGGCACAGGGAATCTAAGTGAAATATTTTCTGCTAAGATAAGGATAGATCCAAGCTTGTAGTTCCCCCAAATGATGGTGGATAAACAGTTTTGAATTAAAGAATAGGTGAGGACTGGCTCAGCACACTTTCATGAGAGATCTGAAGGAACAAACTCATGGGGTTCAGGTCTACTTTGGCTATTAAAACTTAATGCTAAGAGTCAGGCTGATTATTTATTCAGGTATATTTGTAATGTGACTTAGCAACACCACACACACACATACACATGCACGCACGCACACACCCACAGACAAGACATTGTCAGAATTACTATGGATCAGGTTAAATTCATGGTTGTGAGGTGTGCTTGCTGGGGAGAATGAGCAGAGATGGAGAGAAGGAAGGGAAATAGGTATAAAGATCAGCATTGTGCAAAGTTTCTAATCCTAGTTCTCTTTTAGTTTTCCTTCTCTGCTTTAAGGATCCCAATCTGGTACCCATCTGAGCTCAATCATTAGTCATTTCAGAGGGTGTCTAGCTTACAGCATTTCCTCCTTCTCTGTTCCAGATGGTTGCTATGACATCTCCTAACACTGACAATGTCCAGACCTGACTTCCGTATCACCAAGTGAGTCTCCACAGCTTCTGGGGCTCCACAAAGGCAACATCTGTACATTTGGGACTGGCCAGATGCTACTACTGAAATGGGCTCCGTCTAGATCTGGCTGAAGGCCCTACTGCTTCTCTGAGAGGCCTTTCCAACCGCTCTGTCCAGGAAAGACTGTTCCTTTGTTTTCTAGATCCAAGTTTTAAGCATTTGTGTTGTTCACTGCACAGTTCCAGACAAAAGTGCATATATAAAATGAGTCCATGAATGAAGATCGCCAACATTTTATTAAGTATATTATTAGGCTTCATCCTCAGGGATTATGAATCATTATCTGGAGTTGAATCCAGTAAACTGGTTGTTAAAGTTTTCTCATACAATTCTGCAGGTGATCTGTCTGGGGACAGTGGGTTAAGAAACACTGCTTTAGGAGCAATACATATGTGTCTTAGCCAAATTCTACACATGAATTGGGTTCTTTGCCTGGGAAGAAAAAAGTAATAATCCAAAGGAACTCTAGAAGGTGAATGATATATGGATTTTCTTAGGAGTTTATTTGCATGCATCTATAACTAATTATGTAATTTTTCATGTAGACGTCAATTTGGAGTCAACAAGCTTTTTTTTCAGGAGGCAATAACAAGCCAGGGATGAGAGGCAAAGGCAAGTTTGGTCTTCTTTTTGTTATTTAGTTATTTTTTTAAAAAACTCTGTTAATTATTTTTACTTGTGTCTATGTATGTATGTGTGTTAATGTGGGTTAACATAGATTGAGCGCAGGTGCCTGAGGAGACCAAAGGCCTCATATTCCGTGGAACTGGAGTTACAGATGTGGGTGCTCGGAACTGATCTCTGTAAGAGCAGCACACACACTTAAAAAGTTGAGCGACCTCTCCAACTCCAAACTCATCATTTTCTGAGGGATTTTGTTGTTTTTGTTTTCCTCTAAAATTGTTCTCTATCTGAAATGGCTGTTTATATATTTCCTTAAAATAATTTTCCCAAGTGAATGCTTACTTTGTGAATTTATCTCTTGGAAAATCTATCACACTTTGCATTTAAACTTTAAAATAAATTATTTTTCCCTGATGTGTATGAATGCTTTGCCTATTTACTGAAGTGCACAACATGCCTGCAATGCCTGCAGAGACCAGAAGACAGCATCAGATACCCTGGAACTGGGGTTACAGATGGTTGTTAGACACCTTGTGCCTGCTAGGAACCTAACTTGGGTCATCTTCAAGAGCAGTCAGTGCTTTTAACTGCTGAGTTATCTCTCCAGCCCTACATTTAGGCTTTTAAATTTGTACTTTAGTACCCTAAGCTATGGATCCCTGTGTAGCTATGGTATTTTTATATTGCATTTAGCAAATGTCATGTTACTTTTTTCTTATCTGGATTTCGCAGTGAGTCCCACTGACCTGAATTTTTGGTATGTGATACTTTTTATGGTTCTGGAGAGGATATGTATTTTCAGATATTCCTGCCTTCTTAATTTTCTGTGATGTTTCTCAGCCTTCTCTCTGCATGTAAATGGTCTGTGAAGTAGGACCTGGCAGTCAGCATTTGTAGGTTTCCGGACTGAGACTCCATAGACCATGTTCTGAGAAGGCAATCTTCAAGGATGTAACAATTTGGTAGCGTACCCTCAAAAATCTATGGAAATCATTGACTGCACTGACCATGGACTTCTTGGATTTATAAAACTAACCAGTAATTTCCTTAGAATAAATCTGTTTTATGTATGTCTTGGCCACATGGAATTTAGTGTCCTGTACCCACACTGAGAAGTTTTCTTTACAGACTATATGTTCTCTACTGAACTTGGTATCTCCAAAGGTGAAGTGTTTACTCTGTGAAGCCACACTATGGCGATGCTTAAATAGAAACAACCTGACTCTTAGCATCCATTTTAGCCAAGCGTGAACCTGAATTGTTAAGAACCTCTTCCTTCAGAATTCTCTTGGAACTGTGCTAAGAAAGGTTCACTGATTCTTTTATTGCAAATGATATATCCATCAGGAAACAGGGACTTAAAAGTTGGATCCTTACCTTATCAGAGAAAAATTTTGCCCTTTCTGATCCCTACAGGTCTAGATAAGCATGCACACAACCAGGAACAGATGTTATCAGTTTAATTCCCTCTATTATTTTCAACTCAAATGGGATAAATTTCAGATCTTCATTGATTCCAAGGAATATTCTGGGCTGTTTGTTGTGCTTGACTACAGAAAACATCCACATCCACACATGTACCTACATCATTTTTAGGGAAAGGACAAGGAAGAGTGACGAGGGATTGCATCCAGACACCCAGCTCACAAGAGGAGCTTCACTACATAATAAATAAGCTAAGATAAGATTAAGTTTTGGGGGGCTTGACAGATGGCTCAGCACTTAAGGGCACTGATTGCCTTTGCCGAGGACCCACATTCAATTCCCAGTACCCACATGACAGCTAAAAACCATCTGTAACTCCAGTTCCAGGGCATCCGACACCTTCTTCTGCCCCCCCACCCCCCAGGTATTGCATGACACAGGTGTGCTTACACACATTCAGGCAATACACTCATATACATAAAATAAAAATAAATAAAATATATTTTTTAAATAGATTAAGTTTTGGGGGCTGGACAGATGGTTCAGCAGTTAAGAGCACTGGATGCTCTTGCAGAGGACCTGGGCTCAATTCCCAACAGCTACATGGCAACTAACAACCATCTGTAACTCTAGTTTCAGGGGCAATGCCTTCTTCTGACCTCCAAGGGCATTGCACAATATTTACATGCATGTAGGAAATACACATAAAATAAATATTCACACAAACACACACACACAGACACACACACACATATGAAGGTTAAGTGAAAGCTGTCTTTCCAATGCATGTCCGTATTGTAGAATCATAAGTACAACAGTGTTTTAGTCCAATTTTAATCTCTTCTTAACTCTCTCCCTGCTAATTTATACCCTCATTGTCTCTCAGTTTAATTATTGCAAGTCATAAATATTTTTTCCTTCCACTTTTCCTTCCTCGCAGTTCATTTTTCATATCTCATTCCTTCCCTCCTCTTTCTTCTCCTCCCTTTCATGTTAAACACCTTCTCATGCGCTTAATGCAGGTATACATGGATGAAGCCAGGGAAAAGCAAGGTGTGAGAAGGTGTTTCTGTTCCATTTAACAGCACCGGACACTTTGGTGATCCGTCTGCACTGCTGCAGGTCAGCCCTCTGATTTAATGTAAAACAAGAGTTAGATACGCTCCACTTTGTACTTTCAGGACCCAGCATTACCTGCTACATAAGGTCACAGAGGGAAGGTTTGTGCTCATGGATTGTGTGTGTGCTGACATAACTAACTTGGTGTTTCATCTTTTCCTCAGTAACATCGTGGGCTGTGTTTGAGTTGTACAATATGTGTGTGTGTGTATGTGTGTGTGTGTGTGTGTGTGTGTGTGTGTGTGTGTGTATGTAGGGATTGTATAATAAGACCAGCATTTCCGGAGATTTAAGGTGGTCTGTTTTGTGGCTTGGAGCCTTCAGCACTGTGTGTGAAATCCCAATTTACTGGCAGGAAGATAATTATGAGACTCGATAGACAGACATAGTGCATCCAAAGAATTTTCTTAAACTATTTAAAAGAAGCTTCTGAAAAAAAAAAAAAAATCAACTCCTGCCAGTCAAACTGGTAGGTCCCAAAACACTGAGATTTCTTGGGTATTAAATGAATATTACCTAATTTTATAACAACCCTTTCTAAACTCTGGACCCTAAAAGTAATCTGCATATCTTTTCATAATTTATCATGTGACCATATTATGTGATTTTAATCTATATACATCACAGATATGATCAATACTCCTTGAATACAGTAAGT
>NW_008342276.1:145479-146275 GCF_000622305.1 Nannospalax galili | reverse complement strand
GATGTATAATATCTAGCCTTGATTTCATTTATATAAAAGTAGATTTAATATTTATCCTAAAAGTTCTGTAAACCTCTCCTTTCCATTTCTGTAAGGTTAGCTCTACTCTCTCCTCTTTTATACATAGACTTTCAAACATAACTCATGGGAAAGGGCTAGTATCCTGTTGAAAGAAAAAAACGGCAAAGAGAGAGTTTAGAGAAAGAAGAAAGGACGAAAGAGAGCAAGACGAAAAAAGAAAAAGAAAGGAAGGAAAAAAGGAAGGAAGGAAGGAAAGTTAATTTTAGGAATAAAGAATTCAGCCCCAGGACTGTTGGCCGTCTGCTGAATGTATTAGCTTTCCTGGGGCTGCTCTACAGAATCTCTCTCCATTTTTGTTTTCTAGCAGCATGGCACGACAAGATTTTCCACTGATGTGGAAACTGATGTCCCTGTGTTGACAGAGCTGCAGTAGCTTTCCCAGAAGCTGGGGCTCTGTACACCGCGCATGTGCGGATGTTGGGTGCCTTCAGATCTCAGCAAAGCCACTGAATTAATTTTACTTCTGAAAAGCGGTGACTCCGTGAAATATTAAGCAGACCTCGCTTCAGAAACAGAGGCTCAGTTCTTGCTGTGTTATCAGTACTTTTGAGCACAAAACTTTTCAAGAGCTTGAACTTTTCATTCTTATTTCTTGTCAGGTCAGTAACGTTCTTCCTGGTTTTATTTGTTTGCTTTCCTCTTTATTTTCTCTAAGTAACTTTGCAGCAAAAATTACTGAACTACATAAGGTCATATTCATCAGGGGATTTTTCTT
>NW_008342276.1:140619-145430 GCF_000622305.1 Nannospalax galili | reverse complement strand
CTCCCCTCCTCCCCTCCTCCCCTGCTCCTCCCCTTTGCCTTCCTCCTCCTTTTCTTCCCTCCACCTCCTTAACTCTACATTATTCAACTAGCTAGGGAACATTTTGTATCATCCAGCTTTTTCTTGTAATGTACTAAAATACATCTTGGACTTTATGTTTTTCACTTGAATCATATTTTCTGATAAATACTCAGTGAATATAATTCAGTCATTTACATAATTTACTACTCCCTTTTTCTTAATTCTACTTTTTCAGATTTTTTTAAAATATCTTTTTTTGGAGAATCAATTCATTTCATTAATTTCTGCCATGATTTTAAAATATTTTCATTTATTTTTTATTATTGTCTTGTTATTATATTTTCACCACATAATGTGAAATATACCACTCACTAGTTAAGTAAAATTATAAAATGAAAAAATTTGCAAATCCAGTGCTTTTCCAAATCTCATATGCAACTCAGCACTGTATTTTTGACATCAGATACTTCACTGCCAGCTGAAGGGGCTCTGGAATTTAGTTCCCACAGTATGTACTTTCAAAGAATATCATATCCTACAGATTAATAAGGGCTCAATTTCATGATACTGTTTTCCTAGTCACGTGACTTCAGATGCCAGTTCCAAGTTCTGAGCAGTCACCAGATGATACCTATGTCTGGAGACTCCTGAGACAACTAAATTGGTAAGATTAGGGAAACATTTACTCAGTTTACACATTAGTTATAAATATTATAAAACACACATGCATACCGCCAGATGTTAGCAATGCACAGGGTGGGCTTGCAATGAAGGGCGAGGTCTTCTCATGGACACTCTCAGCTCAGTAACTTCCAGTCCCCTCTGTGTTTGCAGCTATCAGGAGATTCTTGAGCTCTAACCTTTTGGGGTTTCATTGTAGAAGCATCACTGAGAAAATAATTGATGACTGGTGGTCAATTTGACCTTCAGGATATAGATGTAAAATTATCAGCCATCTAACAACATAGTTGGTTCGCCTAACAGTCAGTCTTCCAACTAGGCCTGATGACATGCAAGAGACCACAGCAGCTTTTCACCTCATTTACATACAGAAAGACACTAACCTTTAAGATCTTGCCCTGTTTTCATCTATTCCTGTTTTCCTCTAGGTTATGCTGACTTTTTTTTTTTTTTTTTTTTTTGGTAATGAATTATCTTCTTTTTTTTCTCTCTCTCTTTTTCTTTAGGGTGATTTTTTATGGTTATTTTCTTTAGGGATATCAAGAGTGCATAAATAAAATGCTTTATAACTAGAACATTCTATTTTAGACTGATAACAACTTGAATCACATACAAAAACTCTATCTTTTTTATTCCCAGCCCTCTTTGTATTAGTTAATGTCCTAAATTATATCGTCTTAATTTATGTAGCCATAATCACATTTTCCTGGTTATAATTATGTTTTAAACTTTTTTCTTTTAATTTTGTACCAGAATTAAAAGTACCGTCATGATGTGAACATATTGTGGCACAAACATATGGACAGGTATATGTATTTCCATTATGTCTGAATTTATTAAATGGTAATAAATTAACAAGCTTCACCAGTTTAATTGGCTACAATCTGTCAAGTAATCTTGATTATCTTTGATAGTTGGCCATCAGAAATTCCAATTTCTTTTATTTAAATCTCTATAAAATTTTATTTATTATTTATTCATTATTTTGTGTGTATGAGTAATTTGCCTTATGTATATAAGTACATCTGTGTGTACAATGCCTACAGAGGCAGAAGAGGGTATTAGATCCCCTGGAACTGGAGTTGTGGACAGTTGTTAGACATCATGTGGGTACTGGAAACCAAACCTGGGTCCTTTGTAAGAGGATCCAGGGTGCTTAACCACTGAGTCATCTTCCAGTCCCACTTTTATTTAAGTTTTCAATACTAATGTTAACTGTCAGATCACTCATTTTACATCACACAGTAAATCTCTCTCTCTCCCTCTCTCTTGTGTGTGTGTGTTTGTGTGTGTATGTGTGTGTGCTATAGGTTACAGAGTGCAGAACGGCTACAAAGTGAGTGTGAAAGTAGCCACAGCAAAGTTCAAGGGGCTGGAAGCAGTCTTATTGAAAAGGAGAGGCAGGAAGCTGATAGGGAGGGAAAGATGATCTATAGGCATTAGGTAATGAACCGAATGGTAGGTCTGCTGAAGATGCCACTATAGAGTCAAGCCACAGGGTCACAGATTTGAACCAAGTCTCAGGGTTGAGTTGTATGCCCATAGAGGCAAACTGCAGGACTGGGTCCAGATGGATGAAGAGGTGGACAGGCAGATGGAGGGATGGGAATTCAAGATGGCCTTATCAGTGGAGGAGACTGAACTAATATCAAACTTCTGGGACAGTAAGGAGTTCTCTGCCCCTTGGTCCCTTGCTGCATGCACAGTGTGGTCCTTTGGTGTGTCAGTGGGAACCATCACTATCACAGTGTTAATTGTCTTCTTCTCAATGAAGGGAGAGTGTCATACCCATTCCTCAGGCTGGTATGCTCGGATAAGTTCTTGGACTGGTTTTCATGATAAGTTTTAAATATACCCATGTGTCCACAAGGTCTTAGTTTACTTTGCTAAACGTATAGGATAGTACATATTTTACTTTTAGAAATAAAGTATTTATTAGTCTGTGCCTATGTGGTAGCAAACAGATGGTAGTATTTACATGCACAACAGGGTACAGGATCATCTGGCCTCTGAGTTTGCACTCAAAATGGAGTCAAATGCTTCTTATAAAATGGAAGCTTTCAGGTCAAGGCACAGCCTGAAAAAACAAATGTTTTACACATTATAGAGTAACTTAGAACAAGGCATGGCCTTATATTAACAATGATCTATACACTGCCATTACAATTTCAGAGTATTCCAGGTTTGTCTTTAAATATATCCAACAGTGAGCTTTAGATTCACATTATTTCTTATTACTATGATTTCTTTCAGTTTCTTAAAAATTTGTTCTACTTTGTTATTAAAAAAAAAAGTTAACATATGGTCCAACATTGTAGCTGGTGTTACCAGAGTTTTAGGGTTAAAGCCTGGATTCTGGCAGCCCAAACAAACTTGGTTGAGCCACCCATCCACAATAGGCCCATTAAAGAGAGAAATAATAATGAAAAGCAGAGAACGAAGATTTAGTGTATGTGACAACACTGAGAAGAGGAACAAAGCAAGGTCCAGTGACTCTCAACGTCCATTTTCAGTGGCCTGAGTTTAGCTTTAAATGGAGGGAAATACATAAGCACAACTTCCCTTCCCTTCCCTTCATTTCCTCCCCTCCTCCTCCCTTCCCCTTCCTTTCCCCCCTCCCTCGCTCTCTCCCTTCCTTCCTCCTTCTCTCCCTCCCTTCCCTTCTTTTGAGGTGGAGCTCATAATCTCCTGTTCCCTCTGGTGTCCACCATATCATGGATTCTCTGAAGTAGTAACAGTTTTCACCAATTTTTATATTCAGTTGTCTCTAAACATCTATCTTTGGCCAGCCTTCCCCCTAAAACTGGAATGCTGGATTCCAGTTCTCTCTCTCTCTCTCTCTCTCTCTCTCTCTCTCTCTCTTCTTCTCTCTCTCATTTTGTTGTTGTTGCTGTTGTTGTTGTTGAGGTTGAGATTTCCAGTCTATATCAGCCTCTGTGAGCCTGCAGCGGGTCCTCTGGAGAGTGACACACCATGCAGCTCCTGTTTGTTTGCGCTCAGCAGCCTTCAGTCATCTACAGTATTGGAGCTCAGTGCTACAATGTAGTTATACTGGTTAGTATTAACTGTCACCTTGACACCACCTAGAATAACAAGGGAAGAGAATCTTACTGAGGAACTGGCTAGATCAGGTTGATTCATGGGCATATTGCTTTGATTGTTAAATGATACAGGAAGACTCATCCCATGCTGGGCAGCACCATTCCCTAGGCAAGGGGATTCTGACCAGTATAAGAGAAAGCTAGATGAAAGCAAGCAAACAAAGATCCATGAGTTTATTTTCTCTGTTCTCTTGGCTGTGGAAATGATGCTTTGCGTTCCTACCTTTGATTCTCCTTCAATAACGGACTGTGGACTGTAATTAGAATTACAAGTCAAATTTCCTCCCCAAAGTTTCCTTTTGTCAGGGTCTATTATCACAGCAACATAAATTAAATTAGACCAGTAGTCCAGACAGGAATCAGTTCTTGGCAGCAACTGTTCTTCAAAGTTAGAATGCTAAAGACATTATTCAGTCTTCTCTCTCCTTTTCTTGGAAGAAGTTAAGACCTAGGAATTTTCTCCGAAGTAGGTGGAGCTGTGCTTGGGGAGAAACTGTGGTGACAGAATACCATATACTTCATTCATGTTTTGAATGGCTAGTTTGAGGATGCATGGGGTGCAAAAGCCTAACCGGTGTCTAGGAATTAAATAACAACTGAAGGAAAACACAACATGTAACTATTAAGAACACTATTTTTACTGTATTCACAGCTCTGTCCTCTGAAAACTCATTTTCATCTATTTTAGATGCTCAAATTAATGAGGGCAGAGACTCAAGTGTAATGGATATAAACAGTGGATCTAACTACAAGCAATGTATTGATGAAGTTTCAGTTGCCAGTTCTCCAGAGGTGGAAAAACAGGGTTGAGAATGAAGCCCAGTTGGTAGAGTGCTTGGTTACTATGCACCTAAAACCTTGAGTTTCATCCCCATCACTGCATAAAACCAGGTACAGTGGCTTACATCTGTAATTAGGTGGTGGAGGCAGGAGGATTAGTGGTTCAAAGACATCTTTGGCTATATAGCAACTTAGAGGCAAAAGTGTGCTATCTATCTCTGTTTTGAA
>NW_008342276.1:112695-122091 GCF_000622305.1 Nannospalax galili | reverse complement strand
AACCTTATGTCCTTAGTCTATGTAGCTCCTCTTAGAATAAATTGGAAATACATGTTATTTTACTCCAAACAACAGTGAAATCATAGATATTATTATCGGCCCAAAGAAGTCATATTTTGTCACATGAAGCTATCCTTTTATTCTGAGGAAAAATTCTTCTATTCATACACAAACCTTATGTCCTTAGTCTATGTAGCTCCTCTTAGAATAAATTGGAAATACATGTTATTTTACTCCAAACAACAGTGAAATCATAGATATTATTATCGGCCCAAAGAAGTCATATTTTGTCACATGAAGCTATCCTTTTATTCTGAGGAAAAAATATTTTTGCTTGTCAATAATTTTCCTATCTGCTTTTTTCTATCAGCCTGGCACAGATGGGCCAGTTGTGTGCCTGGTGGCACAGCAGTTTCAAACCCATAGTTAATTTCTTGCTGGATGGATATAGTGAACAATTAATAATATATTTTAGAAGAAGTAGATATTTCCAGTCAGGAAAGTCTGACCACAAACATGATTAAGAAAACAAAAACAACTGTTACTAAAAGGAATTTTCTAGTTTTATTCAAATTATACTAAAAGAAACAAAAAAAAACCCTCTTAATTCCCATTCTGTCTTCTATTTTGCTCTCTTTTAGGCCCCAAAGGACAGTATTGTTTAGTCAGTCACACCCTAGCACACACTTTTTTTGATTCCACTTTACTGCTACCATTTCAAGCAAATAAATCACTTCTAAGTTTTCCTAAGATCTCTACAGACTCAAGCAGTGGTTAATTTACCAGTGGAGTCATTCACAGACCTAGTCCTGAGACCAGTAAGCCTTTCTCTGCCACCACCACCTCCCCTACCAATTCCATGACATTACTGGACTCTTTTCCTTATTAAACTCTTCATTATTTGTTACTTTCTTCTTTCTTTGGAATACCCTTTCCTGCTCTTGTTTTCCTCATAAAAAAATGACCCTTAACCTTCAAACAGTCATACTTACAAGTTTCTGCCTTCCATCCTGTTTCTATTGTTCCCCTCTCGACTCCAACATGGGGTTTACTTCTCCGTATTTGTGACAAATTGTCAAGTTTAGAACTAATAAATCATTCCACTATTGTTTCCTATGGGATTATTCAATCATGTCTCACTCTAACTCTGTCTGCAGGATTTATCCTGATTTTTTCCTTTGTTTACATTATCACACATAAAATTTCACTACTCCTTAGACCAGTGCTGCTGTCAGTCTTAGACAGAGAAGCTTCTTTTTGCAGTGGCTCATGGTCAATGCTGAGACTCATAATTGGTGAGTGCTTAGCCTTAATCAGAACATTTATATCACCCCCTACCCCCATGGCCCAGGCAACGTGGCTGGAAGAGGAGACAGAAAGAATGTAAAAGCCATAGGTGGGGAGGAATGATGGGAAATGCTATCTTCTGGATTTAGATTTTAGGGAAACAGCTTTTATATTTTTTCCAATTAGTTTCTTATACTTTCATTTAATTGCGGTGAGGACATCCATACTTACATTCAGGCAGAGAATGCAGAAGTATTAGAACTGTGGCTTTAGAGGCTACCATGGAGAGGTCAGGTCTCAGCTCCTCATTTATTAACTCAGAAATTTGGAGCAATTTACTTCAAATCTTTGAGCCTCTGTATCCTACTTGCTTATATTAGATTATAGGAGAAAATATCTGAAAACAGCTTAGCGTTATGTCAGACATTTAGTGAACAATGCAGATATTATATCTTTATTATTAAATCAAGATGGTGTAGTGAAGTCAGATTTGTGCTTTCTTGTATCTCTTTGAGTTGAATGTATTTCTTACAAGTTCTCAGATTTGAGTTACAAAGGGGACTCTTCCTCCTTTATATCTGTTGCTGCATCCGTGGATTGGCAGCATGACTTTCTTTTCCTAAATAAGAACTTTAAAGAGCTGATAGGACTTAGCAGGTAAGGATGCTTATTTCTAAGCCTGATGACCTGAGTTCCATCCCCAGAACTCACATGGTGGAAGGAGAAAACTGAGTCTAACAATGAGCCCTCTGATCTTCACATATGTGCCATGCTACACACATGCCACCTGAAATAATCAAATAAATAAATAATATATGTAAAAAGAGCAGATTTTTGTAAAGGCAAACAAACAAACTAAGAAATAAATCTATTAGAAATGATAGTTTAACAATAACTGATACTCAATATTTTGATTATTTCATTTTATAATACTTTTATCTAGTTACTTTATGCATTGCTGTGGCAAAAATACCTGCTACAAAGCAACTTAAGGGAGGAAGGCTTTATTTAGACTCACAGTTCTTGGAGACACAGTCCATCATGGCTGGGGTGGGGAGCAATGTGGCAGGAGGGTAAGACAACTGGTCATATTGAGGTTGTTCAGGAAGCAGAGGCAGAAGATGATGTTTGCTTTCTAAACCTTACTCAGTCTGGGAATCCACCTCGTCAATGGTGGCCCCCACATTCAAGGTGGCTCTACCCTCTTTAGTTAAATTTTTCTGGAAATAGCCCCATAGACATATTACATGTGTGCTTCCATAGTGATTCTAAATCAAGTCAATTAGATAATGAAGATGAACCATTCCAATATTGTCAGTAAACAACAGGAAAAATCCCACATGCAAACATTTCAGCATGGAGTCTTATGGGAAGGATATTTGGTTCATTTTCTTATTTTGAATAGTCAATGCTGACGTTGCTTTAAATTTTTTTCAGATTAAAATTAATCCATATTTATCATGATGTAAAATTTCAGTGACTAGTTTATCCACTTTTATTGAAATAGATTTACATTACTTTTGTGGGGAAACTTGGCTCTTGGTCTTGTTATGCTCTTGAGGCGAATCTGGGTAGAAATGAATTTTATTTTGCTTATACACTCAATAGATATTTAATTCCATATTCATTTGTTGTTCACTACAGACTGGATTCCCTAATATCAATTAGATGCAGCTACAACTAATAGCTTTTTTGCCTATTGGAATTTCTGCTTGCTCTAAGGAAGACAATTGACAGATTAAAAAAAAAAAAAAAAAAAAAAAAAGCCCTATACAAGCCCTATAGTGTTTCAGACGCCAAAATGTTCTCTGTAGAAAAAAACAGAAGAATATGAGTTATGTATAAGGCAATTTTCCATTTTCCCTGTTGTGTAAACCAGTCAGAGACAGTTTGTTAGTATCTGAGAGAGCATACACTCTAAGGGAGAGGATAAGAGCAGATGTGTACAGGAAGAGGTTTATGAGAAGAGGAAACAGCCAGTGCCAAAGCTCTGAGGTGGGAGTTAGTTTGGCACATTCAGAAATCAGAGCAGTCACTAAGAGCATAGTGTGAGGAGGAGGACAGTAAACATGTTGGGCCTGGGAACTCTGGAATTCCCAGGTTTTGGGGTTTGGTAATGAAATGCAAAGTCTTCTAGCCCTCTAGAGGCTTTGGGTCAGAGAAGTTATGCTATCATTTAAACTCACTTTTCTTTCCTTTTACTTATTTTGTTTTATTGTATTTCCTTATATATATATATATTTTGAGACTGGATCTCCCTGTAGTCCCAGCTGGCTTCGGAACTCACTATATAGATCAGGATAGTTTCTATCTCGCAGAAATCTACTTGCCTCTGCTTCCCTTGTGTTAGGATTAAAGGTGTACACCACTACATCCAGCTCAAAATATTTTCATTGATGCTTTGAGAATTTCATACAATATATTTTGATCATATTCAAACCCCCTCCCCATCTTTACCCCCCACCTCATGCCCTCTATTATTAGTTTCTTTTTGTAAAAGCCTATCAAATATAATTTGTGTTCCCCAAATGCTCTTATGTATGGGGTCCATCCCTTGGAGTGTGATCAACTTACCAGGCATCTCACCACTAAAGTAAGCTGACTCTCCTTCTCCCAGTAGCTAACTATCAACAATAGGGCTGTAATTTTTTCTCAACTCCCCATCCACATTGGGATTTTGTCTGCCTTGAGCTTGTGTGGGTCTTGTGTATGCTATCACAAGCATTGTGGGCTAATACGTGCAACTGTCCTCCTGCATCCAGACAACATGGGTTCCTTGTATTCGTCTATAGCATGCTGTCTTTGAATCTTTGGAAAAGCATATTTCAGTTGGAAAGTCCTTAGAGGTCAGGAAACTAATAAGTAGTGATTGGGGTGGGGTAGTCATTGGGAAGGGAGATAGAATGCAGTGATATAAAGTGGGAAACGGGAATAGTGGAATTGGAGGGGTTCAATGAGATGGGGAATGGGAGGGCAGGGCAAAGGAGGGAGTAAGAGAGGGATACTACAGGCCTTTTGTAAAAGTCATATGGAAATCTACTATTATAGAAGCTTCATACAAGGTATATATATATATATATAATGCAAAAAGAGACTAAATGTAGTTATTGTATTATGGGAATTCAATGACCCTACCAGACACAAAGTCCAATTCCAAGAATGGGCTCCACTTTTGGAATTGTTGGCTGAAGGGTGGATCCTGTAGACCCTAGTACAACACTGGCCGATAGTATTGTGCTTGGTTACTCACCAGAGCTTAACAGTAAGGCCCTATTGCTGAAGATACTGCATACATGAGTCATAGAACAAAGATACCAAGCTGGCACTGACTGCAAAGCTTCATCTCTACTTCTAGCACTCCATTCATAGTACTAGAAGGTTATGCACACCTCTTCAACTGAGAACCCTACTAGCTACAAAAACAACTGGCCTAGAAAGTTATGCCCACAAGAGTGGCACAAATGTTATGGGAGTAACAAACCACCTTCTGATTGGATTTAAGACCTTCTTCACAAGATGGAGCCCATACCGGACACTGCTATCTAGGCCAAGAACCTGTGGCTAAAGAAATCACAGCCGTAGAGGAGAACTACTACTATTATTCTGCTAAATAGACATAATATTAAACTAACTCCTAACAACGTATTGTTATACCATAGATTAGTACATTTCTCAACACTCACCAGTGAAGTTTCTTTCTTTCCCTTTTTAAAATTATCTTTTATTGCATCTTTGTGATTTTCATACAACATAATTTGATGGTATTTAGATCACTTCCCTTATCCCACATCTCCCCTAGTTGTCCCCACCAAGTTTAATATATATATATATATATATATGAGCTCCTATATGTATATATATATATATATATATCCTACAGAGTACAATTTGTGTCCCCCAATAGACTTCAATGTGAGTCCATTCACTGGAGGCTAGTTAACCTACAAAGGTCTCATCTTTGAAAGAACCTGTGTCCGCGCTCCCCCCAACCCCCCAGCAGCCATCAGTTACAAAAAGTTCCTTAGGCTGGGTAGGGATTTCTTATCTAGCTCCCCACAACTACGCTGGAAGTTTGTCTGATTTGAGATTGCATGGGACTTGTTTGTGCTATTATGATTGCTGTGAGTTCATGTGAGTAACTGACCAGCTAGTAGTCATCCTTGTAGTCCTTGTAGTCATCCATCACCTCTGGCTCTTTCTGCCCCTTCATGATCCCTGAGCCTTGTAAGGTAGAAGTTTGATACAGGTATCCTATTTGGGTTTAATTTGTTGCTGTTGACAAGGTCTCCCTAGCCCCAGTAGGCCTGTAACTCACTATGTAGATTAAGCTGGCCTCCATCACACAGAGGTCTGCCTGCTTCTGCTTCTCTAGGGCTGGGATTAAAGGCATGTGCATCTAGTTATGGATAAGCACTCTGCAGCCTCTTGTTCTCTGCACATTGGCCAGTTGTGGGTTTCTGTGTTAATCACCATCTTCTGAGTAAGGAAACTCCTCTGTTGGGAGCTGAGAGATGCATAAATCTATAACAACAAGCCATTAGGATTCAGTTTAATACCATAACTATTTAGGAGAAAACTGATATTGGACTCTCATGCCCTGTGATCTGTCTAACCTCAGGTTCCTAAGCTTGATATCAAAGTCATGTGTGGGCTCCATCTTATAAAACAGATCTTAATTCCAATAACTGAATGGTCTGTTACTCCCAAAATATTTGTGCCACTATTGCTTGCACAGGTTGGACATATCTTGCCACACCAGTTGTTGCTGTCATTCACAGGGTTCACAGCTTGGTAAGGTTAGTGATTATTTCTTTTCCTCCATTAGCATGAACTTCATAGGTAAATGGATAAAAGTGGAAACAATCATCCTGATTGAGATAACTCAGTCCCAGAAAGACAAACTTAACAAAATCTCTGTCATAGCTGGATACTGACTTTGAAATCTTAAATAAGTATGCTTCAATTTGAAAATCCAGAGAAGTCAGGAAATTGATAAATAACCATGGAATGGGTGGGAAACTTCTGGGATGGGTGATAGAATGCAGTGATATGAAAAGGGAAAGAGGAACAACTAGAGTAGGATGGGTTAAATGGGGTGGGGAATGGGGGGCAGGGCAGAGGAGGGGGTATAGGGAAGGAGAAGCAACACTAAAGGTCTTTAGAAAAAGCCATGGAAACTTACCACTATGGAAGCTTGAAGTATATATATACATTATAAAAAGAGATTAAAAGGAGTTTTTTGTAATGGGGGGACATTACCCCTACTAGACACCATAGGCTAGCAAAGTAAAACCCAAATGCCAGGAATGATTTCCCTGTTTTAAAGTTCATGAGCAGGGGTCCCATAGACTCTCAAACAATACTGGCCATTGCCTCTGGTCTTGGTTATCCATCAGAACTTCATGGTAAGGCTCTATTGCAGCAGACATTACATACATGAGAATTCAAGCTAGTGCTGATTTCTCTGTGCCTCGTCTCTACTGGTTAGCTTTCATAGTGCTGGAAGGTGCTATTTCTTTTAGTCCTGGAGATGGAGCATAGGGCCCTGTACATAGTAGGCAAGCACGTTATACTCAGCTATATCCCAAGTTTTCTTTTTCACTTTAAAAAAAATTGGAACAGGAACACAGTAAAATTTCAAAGCTGGACTTGAATTTATTCCTCTACAGTTAGACCTTCAACTTAGGATCTTCTTGCTTCAGCCTCCCAGGTAGCTGAAACTATAGGCCTGTACTGCCATGTTCAGAGTCACTGATTTTTTAAAAGATTATTCCTGGTTGCTCAATGTAGATTAGATTGTGCATCAAAAAAAGTAGTGAAGAACACCATTTATGAGGTAATTCTTCCATTTTGTATACTTTGGATTTTTCACTACTAGAAATTGAGGACAACATTGATGCTTAGCAAGAGAAATTGATAAGATTTATTATTCATAACATTTTTGTCTAAGAAATAAGAAAGATGATATGTATTCACTGTAGTGAAAGGGAAAAAAATGTCAGGTTTAGTCAGTATTTTGGAATCATAAGGGTGACTTAAGGTCTTTGAATTTTCACATGTTGATTTTGACACCTCAAATATGTAAGTTAGTAAGTATATAAATAAATCAGTGATCATTTAAATAAGAATGAAAGGATTTAGGTTGGGTCTGGAGCCACAGATTTGGGAGTCATCCTGTAAAAAGTGAAGTTTTGATACTGGGCAAGATTTCACCTGCAAAGTTAGTGAAGGCAGAGAAGTGATCCAAAGACTCGTTCTTTGGGGATTTTTTGAAAATTTATTTTTGAAATTGACAGTGCAGAAGCTCAGTGTTGAGGAGGAGAGTCTGTCTGTTTTGGGAAGCAGAAGACTGAAATGGGGAAGTAAAGGCTCTAGGTGTGAATTTTAGATTTCAACATAGATACCGCAATGGAATCACCCAAAATAGAAAATAAATACTGGAGCAGAATTAATGGACCAGGGAATAATAGGCTTTCATTTTAACTTGTAAAATATAAAATGTCATTAAATATTATATAAGTAGGCCAAGGAGACAATCTGAATTTATTAAAGAAGAAATATGACTGAAAGATAAAAATCATCTATAAAGATGAAAGAGTTGGATCTATGATAGTCATGAAATTATCTTTTAAAGGTTTCTTTAGATAAGAGAAGTTAATTTCATTATTTTCTTCTCAAGTGCCTCAGTGTTCATTTCTATTGAAATTACTTTGGTCAATTGTTATTTCCATTCATGTCTATATTTAACCTAAAGGAATACTGTGGCTGATTTTCACTGTTGGAAGAACCTACTCAGTTGTAATGCCAAAAGGGAATGGGAATTATTGGAGATGAAGATGAACAGTTACTGAAGTATAGCCGAATCTCATATGAAATAAAAAGAAGGATAGCAAAAGTCTAAGACTCACCTCTCGGTCTTTACAATAGTCTCTTTGCCACACGTGTTGGCTATATTGTTCCTCTTTACCAATCACCTTCCCATCTTCCTCAGGGTTTTACACATATTAACTAGCATGCAGAACTCTATTGTTTTACAAATGAACGTTTCTGAAGTCAGAATGCATTGGTCCAATGGATCAATTATCATCACATTATTGATCTCAGGGGAGAAATAGATGAGGTCACTGGACATCTTCCATTACAATGACCCTTGAATCAAATGTGTTCTTGAATTTGAAAGCCTCATTCGGATAGCATGGGTCACTTACACAGCTTGAAATGAACAAGCTCCATTCAACTATAAGGAAGGCATTTCACAAACTTGCTTAAGTGTTCCATATGTTTATTGATACTAAGATACTGAATTTTAACTTTGAATCACATCTTGTGAAAAAGCCAAATGGCTATTTGATGTAGCTATTAAGTTGACTGTAGCATTAATCTGGTGGAGACCGGTACTTATACTGTGTGTTTAGTTTGAAATTGGACATGACCAATTAGTGCATTACTTTGTTGGACTGTTTTTAATTTGGTCCACTAAATAATTGTGATTATGCTAATTTACTTCATTTGACTCTATTAGTTCTTCTTTCTGAAGTTTGCTATTGTTTCTGCTCCATTACTTAACCACATTTATTGATTATTTGCAGAACAGGTTTCTTGTCACTCCACAGAACAAAAAAGCAAGACTCATCACCTGTTCTTCAAGAATATTCTTTTTCTTCTAAAAAAGGATTAAAGCTGAGTATGGTGGCACATGCCTTTAATCCCAGCACTTGGGAGGCAGAAGCATGCAGATCTATGTGAGTTCAAGGCTAGCCTGGTCTACATAGCAAGTTCCAGACCATCTGGGGCAACAGGGAGACCCTGTCTCAAAAAGATCAAAAAGAAAAAAACAACAAAAAAAAGAGGATTAAAAACATATTTGGAAATATTTGGCAAACTATTTGAAAATTTTTCTTATCTTACATGAGTTCAGTATGTACGAAGCAGTACATTTAATCTTTGAAGTATTATGAGGTAGTTGTAGTAAATCAGTTGTAGTGGTTTTTCTTCTTCCTTCAAAATGAGATTAAAATGTAGGAAACCAGCAATGGAAGCAGCTCTAGGAGAAGGAGGAGCCAAATCTTATCAGTCTCAATACTAATGAAACACTAGCATGCTATCCTT
>NW_008342276.1:83528-112600 GCF_000622305.1 Nannospalax galili | reverse complement strand
TTCTAGAATGCAATGGAATAAAAGAATTAAATAAAACTTTTTGTGTTTTACAAATTTCAAACAATGTTTTAATCATGTTTAGATTAAACATCCCATATCTGCAGCCCCCTTACTATCCCCTGCCACATTTAATGTTTTCTCTCTCCCTCTCTCTCTCAGTATATTTAATATACTTAGACCTATGGAGTCAAAAATTTCCCCAAATGTACTTTGGTGTGGGTCCACCCACTGGAGCCTAGTTTACTCACCCAATGTCACACCCTTAAAGAAAACTGACTCTTCATCTCCCAGCTATGGGTTGCCAATAGTTCCTCCAATAGGGCTGGGGCTTCTTACACAGAGACCCACAATTTATCCAATGTGTAAAGAATAAAGGGCTGCAGAGTTCTTCTCCCTAAATAGGACACTTATATAAAACCTCTGCCTCACAAGGTTCAGGGATCATTGTAGAAGAGTACATGGAAGGTTTGTAAGAGCCAGAGGAGGTAAAGACCACAAGGAAACAGTGCCATCCAGACAACTGGGCAGTTACTCATATGAACTTACAGCAATGGTAACAGCATGCAAAGGACCCATGTACACTTAAGCCAGACAAAATTCCAACTAGACATTTGAAAACAT
This sequence comes from Nannospalax galili, assembly GCF_000622305.1. Taxonomy (NCBI): domain Eukaryota; kingdom Metazoa; phylum Chordata; class Mammalia; order Rodentia; family Spalacidae; genus Nannospalax; species Nannospalax galili. Next base: position 111,979 of record NW_008342276.1, on the reverse strand, counting down.
TTGAGGAAGTAAACAAATATTCAACCTACTATGATAACATCTGTGCTTTCAGATGTGAGAAAGAATTCAACCAGTCTCCTAGATCATTCATGAGTTTTTCTTCTTAGCTTTTTAGGAACATTACAGTGTTGGATGTCAGAAGAGAGAATTTCTGTTAATCATTCTTCTGTGACAGAGTTTCCCTGTAGTCCCAACTTGCCTGGAACTCTCTATGTAGTCCAGGCTCGCTTTGATCTCACAGAGATCTGCCTGTCTATGCCTCCTAAGTGCTGGTATTATTATTGTGCATCACGGAGCCCAGCATCATTTTTATAGGATCTATCCTGTATTTTGTGAGTCTTTTCAAGTGCAGTGCTAGAATAGTGATTAGAGAATGAGTCAGTGCTAATTGCTTATTGCTGACCAAAAGATGATCCCAATACTTAAGCAGTGAGAAACATTAAATTTTTTTTAGCATAGACTTTCTGAAAGTAGCAAGGCCACATGGTCTGGCTCAGGTTCCTTCCCTGGGTTCCAGTCAAGATGTTCATCCAGAGTCAACTGAAGACCTGCCTGGAGCTGGTGGATTTGCTTCCAAGGTGGCTTGCTCACACAGTTGTTGGTGGGAGTCTTCATTCCTTAATGGATGTTTTAGGAAGTCTTAGCTCCTCACTGTATAGCTGTTTTGGTTTGTTTGTGACTTCGTGACTGATCTCAGAGAAAATGATACACGAGAACAAAGTAGAAGTTACAATGTGTTCTATAATCTAGCTTTGGAATTTGCCTACTGTAATTTATTTTACATTGTGTGCGTTTTACGGGTCAGCTGTATCCCATGAAGAAGGAGACTTCACAAAGACACGAATCCCAGGAGGCGGGCTCATTTTGGAGGCTATTGTAAAAGATCTTACAGCAACATAGCTCCAAAGTCCCCACTGAGGCACAAAACACATTCTCATCAACAAAACTTTTATGAGTATTCCACCAAAAATGGGCTTCTCGCTTTGCAGAAGACAAACAGCAGAGATCAGTGAGATTCATTGTGGTTTTTTTTTTTTTTTGCCTTTATTGTGAAAATATTTCTTATGGTTTGTGTTTAAAATATTCTTCAATGGCCCAGGTATTAAGGGTGATTTCCAGCTTGGTACAACTGGGAGGTAGTAGAATCTTTCTCAAGGGCCTAGGGTTGGGGGGTGTTTTATGTGATTTGGGGCATGCCCACAGGAGAGATTCTGTGTCTGGTCTTTTTGTCTTCTGCTCTTTCATGTCTGGGTCAACTGATGAATGCATTGGAACACTGGTATGTTCCTAAAAGCAAAGAAGAACATTTGATGATGCTAAGGGAATGATTAAATTCTTTCTCAAAAATCATACCCTCCGGCCAAAGTCAGATGGTTCCCCCTCCTACAAGTAATGGGGTTGCCTGATTGTGACTGAAACCACAAGAACTGTGAGCTACAATAAGTATTTACTCTTTATGAGGTAGTTCAGTTATTTGCTGAGTAATAGAAAGCTGAGGCATTATTCCCAGTAAATGAACATGTAGTCAGACACTGCATACCCATGCCAATATCTGTTGATACACTAAATGTTAACTTATTTTTGAGAAAAAATGAATATAGTGAATGTAGCTATTTTACTATATTCTTCCCAAGCTTTTTTGTGTTATATACCCTAACGTGTTGAGTGTTTATTTACATGTAGAGAAGTTGAAAAGCTTTATTTCACATGAGGAGAAGTCGATGAAAACAAGAATATGGTAGAGAAGCCAAGCCATAGTAGGGAAATGCCAATTGTATAGGAATCTACTGGAATGGGTTGTCCTCTCCACTGACCAACAGCGAACTTCTCTCAGCGAACTTCTCTCACACCAACCTCAGCTTTGTATTCTATAATGTTAGAATTTGGCTAAGGCATTTAACAGTTTAGTATAACCTCTAGCAAACATACTGATACATATTCTTTGACTAATCCTCTAATGCCCCAAGGAGAGAAATCTCATATGTATATTGAGGTCTTAAACATAAATATTACAGGCCAATAACTGAAAGTTACTGGATTTGATTTGTTCTTTGGGGGTCATTGTAAAACCCTGCAGATGTCCCATTTTGTGTCTATTTCATGATCTACATGCATCAGAGAAGATGGCTTAAACAAACAATGGCCAATTCAGTAAATAATAGGAAACTACATACAAGAGAATTTCTTAGCATGAACTTTATATAAAGTTTGCTCTTCCTATGAGTAATAGTGGAATATAAAATTTACTGAAGGACCACAAAGTAATGTTTCCATCCTTTCCTTTTAAATTTACATAACTCCTTGTGATAAAATCATTTTTATGTTTTAGAAATCAGATAACAGCATTATCTTCATCTGGATGTTTTCATTTTTCCATATGTGACATTCAGAAGTGGTAGGTAGTCCCTCACTGAACAAGTGTAGTCATGATTCATTTAGATAGTTGTATGTGTTTATAAAAGCCCCTGAATCAATGGACCTGCATTCAACCACAATTACTGTGTGATTTTACTTTTTAAAGACACCCCATAGTTATGAAATACAATTCAACCAGGAATGGAAACTTTCTTGGCAAAGTAAAATCTCAGGGAGAATTTAGCACATTTTTTTTAATGCTTACTTTTCTTTAAGTGCTAAATTCAGAAAAAGTACCAGCTTCTTTCTCTTTCAGCCTAAGCCATCTTTTTCTACTCCTGAGTAAAGAAAGTTGTTGATTTTAATGTACAAATTTCTCATTGTACTATTTTATATAGTAGCTGGGAAAACACACCTCCTTAGAAATGGTGTCATCTGTGAAATACATGTGCACCCTACAAATACAGCAGAGATGCAAGAAATTTTGATATGACTGATTTAGGGTATACATAACTATAGATTTGCTTTCAGTATATAAATAGTATATTTATGGAGTTTAACAGAATATGAAAAAATAAAACACAACAAATCTTATTAGAGAAGTCAGTGATATACATTAATCAGTTTTCTAAAGTTTTTGTAATGATTTTTAATTAATTTTATAACCTGGAAAAATGTGGAACTGAAAATAGTTAGGAATGAGTTATATCATGATTTTCCTACAATTAAAAAGAGCATTTTGTATTTCAAAATGAAGATAAGTATGGAACCATATGGGTTTTAGACACTTTTAATGAGCATTTGAAAGCCTTAACACAGAATTTGGAAACCAAATGAGGCAAGTATAAGTTTGGGCTTCAGGAGCAAATACTTTTAGTCTTTGACAAATGTAGGCAAGCTTCACGATGGATGTTCATGCAGAGCCAGACTATAAATGGATTGTAGTCACTCCCTTGAGAAGTTTCGTTTTCAGATAAATTTAGAAAAATCCTGAATCTCTTCCCGAGTGAGCATCAGTGAAGCTGGGAATCTTTCCAACAGACCAGAGAGGGATTTACCCAGAGTCTGTATTTCTGCTGTTCTAGGAAAGTCAGATAAGTACTTGGATGGAGGACATTACTATCAGTGGGTTTGTAACTCTCTGTAGTAAATTCTGCATTTATGGGCTATATGTGAAAACTTTATGACCTTAGGTCAGAGAACAGGCCTGAATTCATCTCCTGCATATAACAAGTGACATCAAAACAACTGACTTTGTTAATCCTTCCACAGTCGAAAGACCCTAAATGTTATTGTCTTCATAAACAAGCAGGAAGGAAAAAGACAACTGACTATAAAAAAGTTTCTAATTACATTTGATTGGTCAAGACTCAAAAAAGGAGACAAAAAAAAAAATGGGGAGAAGCAGAGCTTATAGAAGCAGAGCTTATATATGCTATACAATAAAGAATAAATAACAAACAGTAAGACTATTAAATAGAATGTAGGAACAAAGGCACACAGAAAGGGAAATAACCAACCTTTGAAAATCAGTATAAATATTCATAGCTTCTGCTTTGGTTCAGAAACACATACATGTATTTACATTTTATTACTTGTCATTAATAAATTTTGTGTTCACACCAGATGAAAATATGTTTTACCTAACACAATCATTATTGTAGGAGTTTGGCCATAACAATGATCCTTAATTCTAGACTTGGTCATAAGAGCAAACAATGATACAATGATTCTCCAGTTTTAAAAACTTAGTGTTTTTTAAACAAAACTTACCCAAATTCCATTGAGGATAATGACCACAAAAAAAAAAAAAAAAAAAAAAGACAAAAAACTCTGAATACCCTATACTGTGCTTTAAGAGACTTGGCCCATTTGCATTACAGTGTTCAACACTACTGTGAGAATACAAAGAATTCCCCATCTCACCCAGTTCCTGCCTGGGGATCTAGTGCTAAGAAGGAGCTATGTAACAAATAACACATGTTTAGGAGCACACTGGGATTGTGCCAACCTTGTAATAAAACGAGCCAACATTTCTTTAGCGTTTCCCATTTGCCAGGCACAGTCCTATAAACTTTTCAGGATGTTAACTCTTTAATCCTCATAACAACTATGGAATTGGTGTTATTACCCCTGCCAGCAGCATGGAGCTGAAGTTGCTCAAGGTCAAGGAATCTGAAAATGAGGGTGGAGTTGGTTGGAATCTACAGCGTCTGTTTTTCATCAGTTCCTTTTCCCTTTCTTTCTTCAAGCTTCAGCAGGTTTTTGTTTGGTTTCCTCCTTAGATTTCTCAAATGAGTCATGTTGCATTAGTTTAATCTTTCCTCTTCCTCTTGTATGTAAGGCAGACCTGCTTGATTTTACCATGTGACTTTGACATTGCTTTAAGAGGAACTCTTGCACTCTGTACTTCCTCTTTCTACTACCTGGAATCATCTAAGTGTAATAGTGTGACTTTGGTCTGCCGGTTCTATGTCACTTCCTGAAAGTTAGTTCTCTAGGGAAGGATAGAGGTCAGTGTTTGTCTCCATATGGTATTTCTAGTTCAATGCTTTGACAGAGCACGTTGTCAATAAATGGATGAATGAATGAATGAATGAATGAATGAATGAATGAATGAAATGGAATAAGACTGAATTTCTGTGCTTAAATGAGAGGATAAAGTCAGATATAATGCCTTTTAAAAAACAAGGGTCTAGAGAAATAGCTCAGAGGTTAAGAGCACATACTGCTCTTTCTAGAGGTCCTGGCTTCAATTCCCAGAACACGATTATGTAGCTCACAACAACCTTCAATTCCACCTGCAGAGGGAATTTGATATCTCTGGTGTCCTTGGAGATACACACACACACACACACACACACACACACACACACACACAATTTAAAATAAAATAAATACTTTTTTAAAAAGAAAAAGTACTTTTCAATTCCGAAGAACTAGAAACCAATGCATTTTAAAGAGTAATTATTTTTATATGCCATGTGTTGCTTCTCTGTGGTAAACTTAAAAGCTTACCGATTTTCTCTCTCTACATCCTTCCGTGATTGAAAAGTTTTTAAAAATTCAAAGCACAATCCAAATTTATTAACAAACTTTAACATTTAGTCTGAATCAAACTGGTTGGAAACAGTAATTTTCCACTCATTGGTTAAGGTCTCTGTGAATATTTCCTTTCATAATGAAACTATTTCAATTTAATGAAGTGTTAGTTTCTGGAACAAAAATTATAGCCTCAAATGAATTAATAGTTCCACCAAATTGTGCCTCACCACATAGCTGTTGATAGTAGGGGCCTGGGGAAGCTCAGGGGCCCAAACCTGAGACTGGGGGAGGGGATGGTTCTGCCCCATCAGTCCTTAATTCTGAGAGCTGTGGGAACACAGGGTAAAGATAAGCTTTAACATTGAAACAATGCAAAGCAAAAATTTTTTAATTGATTTTCATTACATAATACCAAAAAGCCAATTATTTTTATAAAACTAAAAATTCCTGGCTGGGTTTATTTGCAGTAAAATTTACAAAGGAATGGCTTACTTTTGCTTTTAGCACCACAGAGTTTTACAGAAAAATATCTGCGTTCAGATGCTCACTGATGGTTACATCAAACCACATGAATGGAAATTCATGCTTTTACTTTTTCTTCCATTATAATTGGCTTGAGACTGATGATTTTTCTTTTCTGATAAAGAAGCAATGTTTCACTGATTGGTATACTGGGGGAAATAGACCACATTTTTGTTTCTTTATATCGGTGAAAAACAAGAAAACCCTAGTTTCATCTGTGAAAAAAAATTGTCATGATTTTCCATAGGAAATTCCAAAATTAATGTTTACTAAGAAGCATTTATAGTACAAAATGAAAAGTTAAGCTCTGGTGGGCTCCAAAAATCAAATTAGAAGATACAGGGAGGCTAAATAGGTTTATGAATCTATTTCACAAATTTAAATTTGTTGCTTATAAAATAAAACATTTGCTTATACTTGCTAAACAGAGGTGAAATTATATAATCCAAGACATAGTCTTGAAAGTAGAAATAATTTATTTATTTTTATTTTATATGTATGAATGTTTTGCCTCCATGTATGTAAGTGCACCAATGTCATGCAATGCCCACAGAGGTCAGAAGGACCTGCTGGATCCTCTGGAACTGGAGTTATAGATATTTGTTAGCCACCCTGTAGGTGCTGAGAACTGAACCCAGGTCCTCTGCAATAGCCACTTTAGATGATTCTTAACCACTGAGCATCTTTCCAGTCCCCTAGAAATAATTTTCAAACGTTCTATTTCCATACTTGATTTTTATTTCAAAGATAAAAAATGTTATATTACTTTTCTCATCATTGTGCACAAATACATCAGGAGAAGCTTCTTCAAGAAATGGATGGTTTATTCAGGGTCATGATTAAAGAGGGAACAGTGAATCAATCATGGCAGGGAAGACCTGGCAATATGAATAGAAGCAGGGGACCATGCACCCAGGACTCCTCACATCCCATCAGATCAGGAAGCCATATGTATTTGGCTAAAATTACAGTGCCACCCATGAATTACCTCCCATTGAGAGGATTTCAAGTCCAATTAGATAGCTGTGTTTACCTTCAAGAAAAATGTGCCACTACTGCATCAATAGAGATAGTTTTCTGCGCCAGTTGTGGTTATTAGGTATTAGAGCTTGGTTAAACCATTGATTTTCTCCTTTAGCAGCTTGCATATTATCCTCTAGATTTATGAGAGTTAGTCTTCAGGGAGGAGGCTTCCAGATCAGTTCCACATTCATTGCTCCAAGTTCTGTGTCCAAAGTCTGTCCTGTCTTCAGAAATAGGGTCTTTATCTCCAAGGAGATAATCAAGGGCTATAACAATAGCCTGTGTATTTTGGGGGGTCTCTTGGACTACAGTGACCAACAGCTTGAAGGGAAGTTTCTCCTGTCTGGCACTGTGTTCCTTGTTATATGTATGTGTATAGCCTTTAGGTATGCATAGGCACTTATGTTCAGATATGATAAATGTGTTTTTCACAGGGGGGCTTAATACTCTGGCTTTTTACACCTCTTAAGCTTTATTTAACTCTCCTCTCTCATTCCCCGTCTAACCACCCTCCTCCTTCACCAGTTTAAGTACCCCCATTTTCCTCTCGATAATACCTGTCTCCTATTATCTCCCCTTTCTTGAGTTCCTTCTCCTCCTTTAATGCCATGCTTCCTTGTATGTCCTTCGCTCCCCCCTTCCCAGATGAATACCCACATTTTCCCCATTTCCCCCCTTTACTAACATCTGTTTCTACTATCCTCTTTCAGGCTCTTTCTTTCCCTTTATAGTCATGCTTCTTTCCATTTTCCGGCATCCTGTTACTACATCAGGATATATACTTATATATAAGGGATTGATTGGTCCTATGATCCACAAAAGAAGGAGAATATATGTCACTTGTTTTTCTGAGTCCTTGTTACTTCACTTAGTATTACAGTTTCTAGTTCTATCCATTTACCTGCATGTTTCATAATATTATCTCTTCTTACCCCTCATCAGAACTCCATTGTATAAAGGTATCACATTTTCATTATTCATTCGTCAGTTAAGGGACAGTTAGGTTGTTTCCATTTCTTAGTTATTGTAAAAAAAAAAAAAAAGCAGCAACAAACATAGATGTACAGGTATCTCTACAGTAGGATGAGTTGTTTGGGTATATCCCAAACAACTCATATGGTAGATTCATTTTTAGTTTTTTATGAGTTCTCCACACTGATTTCCATAGTGATTGAACAAGTTTGCATTCCTACCAGCAGTGAATGGGCATTCCCCCTTTTCCTCATTCTTGTTAGCATTTGATGTTTTTTTTTGTTCTCTTGATCTTAGCCAGTCTAAATGGAATAAGACAAAATCTTAAAGTCCTATGATCTATATTTCTCTAATTATGAAGTATGTTGAGCACTTTTTAGGTGTCTCTTGGATATTTTTATGTGTTCATTTGAGAGCTCTCTGTTCAAGTCCTTAGCTCATCTTTTTATTGGGTCATTTATTTTCTTGTTTGTTTATGAGTTCTTTATATATTCTGGATATTAATCTGCTGTCAGATGTGTAGTAGGTGACAATTTTCTCCCACTCAGTGAGTTTCCTCTTCACTTCCTTGGTTCTTTCTTTTGATTTGTAGCTTAATCAAGTCCCACTTGTTGATTGTTGACCTCAATGTCTGGGCAATTGATGTCTGATTTTAAAAGTCCTTTCTTTTTTCTATATCTTGTAGAGTACTACCTTTGTTTTCTTCTGGAAGTTTCAGAGTTTCAGGTTTTATGTTAAGGTCTTTGATCCGTTGGAGTTGACTTTTGTGCAGGGTGAAAGATAATGCCCAAATTTCATTCTTCTACAGGTGGAGATTCAGTTTTGCCAACACCATTTTCTAAAGATGCTGTCTTTCTTTCATTTTCTGTTCTTGGCACCTTTGTCAAATCAGGTTGCTGAAACTGCATGCACTCATATTTCAGTCCTCTGTTGTGTTCCATTGATCTGGGTTTTTTGTTGTTGTTTGTTGTTGGTGGTGGTGGTGGTTTTTTTTTTTTTTTTTCGTATCATGGTGTTTTTATGACTATAGCTCTGTAATATAGTTTGAGATTTGGTATGGTGATTCCCTCACCAGCTTTGCTCTTTGTCCAAGATTGTTTTGACTATCCGGGGTCATTTGTGATTCCATATAATTTTAGGATGTGTTTTTCTAGCTCTGTGAAGAATGCCATGGGAACTCTTATTGGCATTGCATTGAATGTATAGATTGCTTTTGGTAAGATGGTCATTTTCACAATATTAATTTTACCAATCCATGAGCACAGTAGGTTCTTCCATTGCCTGGTGTCTTCCCCTAGCTCTTTCTTTAAAGATTTAAATTGTTCTTTTGGAGACGGTATCTCCCTGTAGCCCCAGCTGGCCTGGAACTCACTATGTAGACTGGGTTTGAATTCACAGATATCTGCCTGCCTCTGCCTCCTGAGTGCTAGGATTAAAGATGTGCACCACTACACCTCACAAGATTTAAATTTGTTATTGCAGAGATATTTAATGTCTTTGGTTAGGCTTATTCCAAGTTAATTTTTAAGCTATTGTGAATGGGAAGGTTTCCTTGAAACCTTTTTCTGAATGCTCGTTATTGGCACATAAAAATGCTACTGATCTTTATAAATTGATTTTGTAAACTGCCACTTTACTGAAAGCATTAATCATTTCTAGCAGTTTTCTGGTGGAACTTTTGGGATTTCTTGAATATAATATCACTTGCAATTAGTGATAATTTGATCTCTTCACCAATTGCTGCTCCTTTAATTTCCTTCTCTCATCTTACTGCTCCAACAAGTGTTTCAAGCACTATATTGAAAAGGAGTGAAGATAGTGGACAGGCTGTCCGGTTCCTGATTTTAATGGGAATGCTTCCAGTTTTTCTCCATTTAGAATGATATTGCCTGTGGGTTTGTTGTATATAGCTTTAATTATGTTGAGGTCTTTTCCCAACATAACTCCCTCTAGGACTTTCAACATGTTGGTTTGTCTCAACATTCTGTTGAGATGAACATGTGATTTTTGAATAAATTCATTTATATGACTTATTACATTTGTTAGGTGATACATATTGAACACTACATCCATCCTGGGAATAAAACCAGCTTGATCATGGTGGATGATCTTTTCCATAAGTGTCTACATGAAGTTTGTAAGAATCTTTCCATCTGTGTTCATTAAGGCTATGGGCCTGTAGTTTCTTTTGTTATTATATGTTTTTAAAAATATTTTATTTGTTTTTATTTTATGTGTATGCATGTATTGTCTGCATGTAGATGAGTGCACCTGTGTCATGCAATGCCCACGGAGGAAAGAAAAGGCTGTTGGATCCCCTGGAACTGAAGTTAGGGACAGTTGTTAGCTACCATGTAGGAGCTGGGATTCAAATCCGTGTCTTCTTCAAGAACAGTCTGTTTTTAACCTCTGAATCATCTCTTCAGCACTGTGTATCTTTACCTGGTTTTGGTATTAGAGTGAATAGGTTGTAGATCCTCTTTGAATGACTGGTAGAATTCTGATGTGAATCCATCTGGGCCTGGGCTTTTAGTTGAGAGGTTTTGTATTACTGTTTCAATTTCCTTATTTGTTATGTTTAAGCTGTTGTTCTCTTCTTAGTTAACCTTGATGGTTTCTATGAATTTAGAAATTCTTCAGTTTCTTTTAGTTTTTCAATTTTTCAATTTTTTTTTTTTTTGGTCTTTCTGAGACAGGGTCTCCCTCTAGCCCCAGCTGGCCTGGATTCACTATAGAGACCAGGCGGGCCTCTAAGTCACAGAGATCCCCCTTACCTCTGCCTCCGGAGTGCTGGGATTAAAGGCATGTGCCACCACACCTGGCTTAGTTTTTCAAATTTAGTAATTTAATAGAGCATATGTTTTTAAAGTATTTTCTGATGATGACTTTGATTTGGATTTGCTCTTTCTTTCTTTTGGTTAACTGGGCTAAGGGTCTGACTATCTTGTTTAATGTTTCAGAGAACCAGCTCTTAGATTCATTGATTCTTGTTTTCTTTGTTTCTATTTCACTAATTTCTTGCTCTGCTTTTTGTTATTTCTTCTCATCTAAATCATCTAGTGGGTCTGGATTTGCTTTGTTCTTGTCTTTTCAGTGTCTTGAGCTGTACTGTTAAGTCATTTATAAGTACTCTTTCTGATTTTTTTAATGTAGGCACTTAGAGCTACAAACTTCCCTCCTAGGACTGATTTTAAAGTACATCAGAGATTTTGTTGTGTTGTGTTATTATTTTCATTTACCTCCAAGAATACTTTTATTTCTTTCTTAGTTTCTTCTTTGAACCATTCATCATTCAGGAGTCTGTTGTTTAATCTCCTTGAGTTTATGTGGTTAGTAGAACTTCTATTGATGCTGATTATAAGCTTTATGCATTGTGATCTAATACAATGCATGGGATTATTTCATTTTCCTTGTATTTTTTGAGGGTTTTGTTTTTGACCCAGTATGTGGTCAATTTTAGTGAAACATACATGGTGTATATATGTTCATACTTACAAAGAAACTGTATTCTTTGGTCCTTGGGTGGAATATTCATTCAGTAGATGTCTATTGGGTCTATTTGATGCAGGCTGTTATTTAATTCAGATGTCTGTCTGTTTATTCTTTGTCCATTTGACCTGTCTATTGGAAACAGGGGCCGGGGGTTGAAGTCACCTACTATTATTGACTTGGGGTTAATCTTTGTTTTATAATCCTGTAGTACTGTTTTTATTAAATTGGGTGCACCAGTGTTTGGTGCATATATGTTCATGGTTATATTATCTTCTTGCTCAATTATTCCTTTGATAGGAATGAAGTGACCCTCTTTATATCTTCTGGTAAGTTTTAATTTGGAGTCTATTTTGTCAGATGTCAGAATTGAAACACCTGCTTGCTTCTAAGTGTCATTTGCTTGGAATATTTTTTTCCATCCTTACACTGTAAGATAATGCCTATCCTTGAAGGTAAGATGAGTTTCTTTCAGACAACAAAAAGCTGGATTTTGTTTCTTAATCCATTTGACCAGCTTGTGTCTTTTGACTGGGGAGTTGAGGCCATTGAGAGAGTTATTGAAAGATGTGTATTGGTTACTGTCATTTTAATTTGTTTGTGCTCTTGGTCCTATTTTGTGTTTCCATAATTATCCCTTCTTTTGGTTTCTTTTTGCATCCTCTTGAGTATAATCATTCTTATATTCAATCATTTGTATTGCTTTGAGTATTTTCTGTAGTACTGGTTTGGTGGGCATTAATTCTTTCAGCCTATTCATGTCATGGAAAATTTCCCAGTCTCATTCGACTATGATAGTTTTGCTGGTTAAAGTATTCTGGGTTGGCATCCATGGTCATTTAGAGGTGGGAATACTTTGGTGCAGGCTCTTCTGGCTTTCATAGTTTGCATTGATTTTAAGTGCAATTCTGATACTTTTTTCCTTTGTACATAGCTTTTTTTTCTCTAACAGCTTTCAGTATTCTTTCTTTGTTCTGTACAGTTAGTGTTTTTGCTATGATATGGTGTGGGAAGTTTCTGCCCTGGTCTGTCTAATTGGTGTTCTATGTGCTTCTTGAATCTGTACATGTCTTACCTTATTTAGGGAACTTTTCTTCTATAATCCTGTTGAAGATCTGGATGGAGATCTCATTGGCCTGAGACTCTTCTCCTTCCTGTATGCCTATGATGTATAGATTTGGTCTTTCATGGTGTCCCACATTTCCTGCGTATTCTATTTCTGTGTTTTAAAAAGTATTTTTTATAGTCTTTGCTTAAAATATCCAGTTGTTCAACTTTCTTGATATTCTGTTTTCTGTTTTATTCATTCTGTATAAGAGGCTTTCTCTTGTTGTTTCAAATTGACTTACTGAGTTTTTCAGTTCCATTGTCATTTTGATTTATGTTTTCTTCAGTATTTCTGTCTCTTGTGAATTCACTTATCAAGTCCCAAATAGTTTTGGCTGTTTCATTCAGCTGCATATTTGTATTTTCTTGAGTTTCTGTGGTAAGTTTATGCCTATCCTCTGAGTACTTTGAGTTGTTTCTCTGTATTTTGTTTTAGTTCTTTGATCATGTTTATGATCATTTTTTCAAAATTTTGTATCATGGGGTTCCCCAGTATAGTTCTCATTGAGTACACTTCTGTAGGATTGGTTGGTTTTATTGGGGACATATCTTCTTCGTTTTTCATATTATTTGTGTTTATGCATTGCCATTTGGGAATATGCATGTCTTTTGTTGGTTGTGTGTCTGATAGGAAATTCTATTCTACCTTTGTTTAGTTTGAAGTTTGTTTCTGTTTATATTGCTGTTGTAGCTTGGTTGCCTTTTGCTCAGATACTTCAGGTTTTCACAGAGTAAGTAATAGCCTTGTCTGGGTAGTAGGTGGGTCTGTGGTTAGGAGATGAGGAGGGGGACAAAGGGCAAGACAAGGGGTAGGGACAGCCTGTGGGAGGTCTAACAAAGGAAGCTGGAGAATTGAGGTAGTCTGAATTAGGAAGCTAGTCCAGAACTCTGAAGTGAAAGAGCAAGAGTGGGCTTGGGCCCCAGGCTAGAAGGGGGACAAGGTGTTGGATGGGGAGAAGAGGGAGTGGAATTGCTGCAGGGTCATCAAGACATAGTGGGCAGAATCTAACTTAACAAGGTAGTAGGCAGTCACATCCGTGTCTAGCAGATCAGGAGGTTAGGTTCAAGATGGGGGTGGGGACAGCCTATAGAAGATCTAACACTGGGTAGTAGGCATCCAGGTCTGTGTCAGGCAAGTTAGGAGGCCAGGGCCCATGTGGGGTTGGAGAAAGCCTGTGAAAATATAACAAACTATGGTAGAGGATTATGCTAGTCTGGGTGAGGAAGCTATTCCAGAGATTTGAAGCAGAAGAGCAGCAATAGACTTAGGCCCAAGGATAGAAGAGGGACAGGGTATGGGAGAGAGTAGAGGTCCTAAGGCTGCAGGGAATCAAGACACCATGTATCTCCATTTCATGATGCAGTTTTATTTGGACTTGAATGCTTCTGTCAGTATTTTGATGCTTGTTATTGAAACTAAGTCCACTTGAAATTTATCATTATTTTCTTCTTTCTGTGTCTTTGGTACACAAAGATCTATAAACATATTTTATTAAATATCTCTCTGAAGTTTGTTGTATTTATACCTAAGTATATGATGTCTATCTTTAAATTCTTTTAGGATCATCATAGGTTCACTTTGTTTGGGAAAAGTCCCAGTTCATTATATCTGCCATGTATTACCAAGTTAGTTGATGACAATGCTCTCTTCTTACTCTTCAAAGTATCCCAGTTTGGAGTATAACTATGACGCCTCTAATGTTTCCATCTTTTGCAAAATATCCAGAATTCTCCAGATGATTTCACATGTCATACTTACCCATCAATCTTTTCTCTAAAAAATTTTATTGTCCACAGTGTAAGATGCTCCTATTCTGCTTTATGGAAGGCATTTGCCTTGTTTCAAATGAAAAAAAAGGTTCCATACAACTTTAATCCCAGTACTCAGGAGGCAGAGGCAGGTGGATCTCTGTGAGTTCAAGGCCCATCTCGTCTTCATAGTGAGTTCCAGGCCAGCTTGGTCTCTAAATATTAGAACGTAATTGGTTTCCAGTGGCTTTGAGATGCCTAATCTTTATGCCTTTGGGCCTCATTAGGGTTTTGAGAGTCTAGGTCTCGGACAGATAAATGGCAGATTTTAGCTGATCGAGGTCCTTAAAACCAGTATCCTTATGCCTTTGTTACTGATTTTGACCCTTCATATTACACATCTGAAATATCCACTAGGCTGCCTTGGAGATCTACTTTTTTGCTTTCACATTATTTTAAGAGAATAGAATCATTGACAAACACAGATGAATTACTAAAATGAAATAATTTTCTTTGGAATGGTCTAAATAAATTCAATGAGCTATGTAACCTCATCATACGCTATACTTAATATGCACCTAGTTTATTTTTAGTGCAGTGTACCAAACTCCCAGCTTAAGGACAAGAATGAATAATATTTGTTTAAGGGAATAATACAAAACTCTAAAGAGTAGTATAGTAAATTATTATTAGGAAATCACAAATAGAAAATAAAGTTTAATATAGAAAAATGAAGCCAGGATTTTGTCAAGAGAAATGTCATGTAACTTCACCTCACACAGGGTTCATATGAGTGAAACAATACTGCTACAAGAAATTGGTGTTTTATGTTTTTTCATGTATGCATAATTTAAAGGGTGATTTTTAATTTAAAATATTTTATTAACATGTTTCCTTTTAATTTCTTTTTTTTTATGTGGATGAGTATTATGACTGAATGAGTGTAAGTGTACCCATAGAATTGGAGTTACGGGAAGCTATTAGCCTCTGTGTGGATGCTAAGAGTTGAACCTGGGTCTTTTCCAAGAACAGCCAGTGCTCTTAATCACTGAGGCATCACTTCAGTCACACATTGCTTTCTTTAAGAAGTATCATGATTACATTGAAAGGCTCTGTAGGGTTGGAGACTTTGGAAAGGGAGTAATTCACCTATGCCCTAATTGAAATTCTAGAGATAAAACAGTCTGGGAAGTTAAAGGGTATTTTGATGAAATGCAAAAGAAATGAAAGTAACATAAATTTTGAAAATGAAAAAGTAGAATAATAATGAATGAGATATAAAATTAGAAGGTAAAGAATAAGTGAAAATATTATAGCCATGTAGAATTTGCACATAAATTTGAGAAATGGAAAAGGAGAATGACTGGTGGAGGCAGGTTGCGAGTGGGAGTACTTGGTCTTTGACCGTGTCAGAAAGTCTAAATCACTTGTAGTCCTTTAATGAGTACCATTGTAGCAAAAATTCATAGGAGCAAGCTAGATCCTTTAGACATTGCAGGCCAAACACTGAAGAGATACTTGGCAAAGCTAAAGCTTTAATGTGTAAAAAAAATTTTAAAGAAAAAAAAATCTTAGGTTTTCAAAGCATTTTTCAGCTCCTTGATGTTCCTCTGCCAAGAAAACGTTCTAGCCTTGGGAGATTTCACCTTATGCATTAAAACTTTGGCAAGGATTACCAACAAAAGGACTGAGTGGGTGTTCAGTAGGAATTGAAATTACAACTGTGTGCTAGACCTGGGAGGTCAACTTTCCTTGTACTGAAAATGTTCTAAAATCCTAAATGCCAAAAAGCATGTAGTAGACAAGGGTAAAAATTCAATGGATGGGTGTGGAGGAAACTTTGTGAATTGAAAAATGTCATTTGTGCTCCAGGTTCCTGCCCTGAGTGCCTACCTTGGGCTCCCCTCAGTGAAGAACTGTGAGCTGTGATCCCAGAGATATAAGATAAAATAAACGCTTTCCTCCCCAAATTTGTTTGGTCAGAGTGTTTTGTCACAGCATTTGCAAGCAAACTAGAAGAGAAGTTGGTACCATGATCACTGGGGTATTGCTATGACAGACCTAACCCAGTTGTTTTGGGGAAGACTGTGGAAGACTTTGGAGCTTTGGGCTAGAAAAGCCATTGAGTGCTTAGAGTTTGTTGCTGTGGAGCTTGTTCCTAACAGTTGTGCTAAAAGTGTTGTAGATAGTAGAGGCCTGGCTTGTGAAACTTCAAGGGGAAGCAGGGACTATAAGGGTTGTTTGTGTGATATTTTAATTTGAGAATCTGTGGTTTCTGGTCTCCTGAGGTTGAAGAATCACCTGTGATTAAGAAGAGTCCAGCACCATTGAAGCAAAACCTTTGCTTGACTGGGACAATTGATGCTGGATGGCTGGGGCTGAAAAATCAGCTGTGAATAACAAGAGACCAGCATCACTGTGGTGAAATTTTCTGGGAAGTATTTCCTTAGGGTCAGCACAAGGAAGCTGTGGTCTATAGGGGGTCCAGAGCTCTGTCTCAATCTGGAAGCAGGACTTGGTAATATGTAAGAGTCTCATATATGATACTGGTTTTGAGGGTATGAGGGGATCATGGACAGCAGCTGAGGCTTTGTAGCCTGGGAAGCCAGTAGAAGCCACTGAAATTTCAGGTGAGACTCTGGCATATTGGAGATACCAGGACTAAGGAATGACCACCAAGGTCAGTGACAAGATGTGGAATGGAGCCAGCCTGAGCCTCTGAGACAAGCTGTGTGTGCCATGGTCAATAGAGCCATAGAAGTGAAGTTGCCCAAGAACTTTGGAGCCCAGAAGATTGTGAGTGGATCCCAGATGTCCAACCTTGAGCTACTTTGCTGGACTTCGGTTTTGCTTAAATGTGCCCAAATCTTCCCCCTTTAAAATAAAATAGTACTTAACTTTTTTATTTTACAGGAGCCCACTGATGGAAGACATTTAAAAGAGACTTTTAACTTTTAGTAGCTGAAGTTTTTAAAGATCATGGGACTTTTAAAGCTGTACAGTTTTATGTTATGTGATATTAATAATAGCATCATATCTTGGGGACAAGTATGTTTGTGTGTCAAGCTGACAAAGGGTCAATTGTGCTGGATAGCTTTAGTTGTCAACTTGACATACCTGAGTTAAGGGAGCCTCAACTGAGGACTGGCCTGTGGTCATGTCTGTGGGGCATTTTCTTGATTGTTGAGTGATGTGGAAGCACCCAGCCCACTGTGGGTGGTATTACTCCTGGGCAGGTAGTCCTGTATGGCTTAAGAAAGCAGGCTGAGCACAGGCCAGAAGAGCAAGCCAGTAAGCAGCTACCCGCCATGGTCTGTGCTCCAGGTTCCTTCCCTGAGTTCCTGTGTTGGCCTCCCTTGATAATGGACTGTGTTTGTCAGCCAAATAAACCCTTTCCTCCCCAAGTTGGTTTTGGTCAATGTTTTTATCACAGCAATTGAAAACAAACTAAGGCAACCTGGAAAGTCAGCTTTCTTTCTATTGAAAATGTCCTAACATCCTAAATGCCAAGAAGTATGTAGTAGACAAGGGTAAAAAATTGATGGACTGGTATGGAGGAAACTTTGGGAATTGAAAAATGTCATACTATATCCCATAGGAATTGTAAAATCTGGCAGGAAGCTGCAAATACTCTTTAGGGAATTAGGAAGTATTATGATCTAACTTGAGGTGAAGAGTCCAGTGGCTTTCTTCTATCATTCAACTCTACTTGCTGGTAAACCGCCTCTTTGTCTAAGGAAATTTTTTCTTTCACACATATGACAGTTTTGTCCTGTTTTATTCCTTCTTGTCCAATAATATCTGAGACTTTCAATCTACTTTCTCTACAGCTTAGCCTTAAATATAGTGACTCAAGTTCTAGAGAAAGGTGCATTAGAAGAATATATATTTATCCCAGGAAAAGAAATTCCCTATGTTTAATCTGTATGGTATAGTCAAAAATATATGTAAAAGATATTTGTGCATCTGTATCATCTTTTTCTGTCTTGCATACACTACACACTGTTTTTACTGATCACATTCCAGGAGGAATTGAAAAATCTAAATTTTTATTGGTTAACCACTTCTTAATTTTTCTTTTGTCTCAGCAATATCCTGGGGGCATCTTGACTGATTTTTCAACCTCTCTAGTGCATGGTTTTAATATACTTGTACACATGAAATAAAAATAATAAATAAGGGGCTGAAGAGATGGCTCAGTGGTTAAGAACACTGGTTGTTCTTGCAGAAGATCCGGGTTTGAATCCCAGCACCCACATGGCAGCTAACAACTGTCCATAACTCCAGTCCCAGGGGATCAGACAGCCTCTTCTGACCTCCGCGGGCATTGCACACACATTGCATGATATGGGTGCACTTACCTACATGCAGGCAATACATGCATACACATAAAAATAATACAATTTTAAAAAATAATAAAAAATAATTTCAAAAAGAAAGTACTATTCTGCAGCTCATTTAAAAAATACAGTGACTTCTGCCACAGCATGCTGAGATGTAATATTATTGGTGTCAGGTTTCTCCATCCTTGTGGCAATTGGCAGAGTTTCCACTGTTCTTTAACAGTAACAGTGAGTTCCCTGGAAGAGACTACATTTCCCATCTTCCCTGGTATCCATGACTGTTTTGCCTCCACGATTAAATTTTCTATAACTTTGATTCAATGGGCTAAATAATATAGACGTTAAGAGGATTTCATAAAAATACTATAGCCATAAAATAAATATTCTCTGTGAGATAGCTTAGTAGTGAAATGTGCTTGCTGCCAAACTTAACAACCTGAATTTGGTTCCTAGACCCCACATCATAGAAGATAATGAACTCTCATAAGTTTTCCTCTGACCTCTGCATGCACACTGCGGCACATGTACGAGAGAGAGAGAGAGAGAGAAAGAGAGAGAAATGTAATAATAAATTTATTTTTAAAATATTTAAAAATATATGGGGCTGGAGAGATTGCTCAGTGGTTAAGAACATTAGCTGCTCCTGCAGAGGACCTGGGTGCATTCCCAGCACCCACATGGTGGCTAGCAAACATCTGTAACTCCTATTCTAGGGGATCCAACACCCTCTTCCAACCTCCACAGGC
Organism: Nannospalax galili; assembly: GCF_000622305.1. NCBI lineage: Eukaryota > Metazoa > Chordata > Mammalia > Rodentia > Spalacidae > Nannospalax > Nannospalax galili. The sequence goes on along the minus strand of NW_008342276.1, from coordinate 92,628 downwards.
ATTGCATGACATGGGTACACTTACATACATGTAGGTAATACACTCATACACATAAAATAAAAATAAAATATTTTTAATAATTAAAAAATATTGCTCAACAGAAAGAAGATAGTGTAACATCAGGTGATAACCAACCAGGATGAAGAAAAGATCTGAATAAAAAAAAACACCTGAAATTTTGAGTTATGGTAGTGTCGAAGAATAAAGCTTTATTTCCTTCTGTTTCTTGAATGAAGTTCCAATAAACCACAACAATTTATAAAGAAAAATGTCTTGATTTTATGAGAAAAATTGAATTGATATCTTGCAAAAGCTTGATAAAAATAATTGTAATTCTGAGTTGAAACAATTCTCATGAAGCTAGGATTGAATTGGAGAACATACCTCCTCTCAAAGTGATATCCATTTAGTCTTCATCTAAGGCTGAGGCTTTTATTATCACTTACTTGCACATTGTGGTGTCCCCATAGGTTGACTGGGAGCTACTCTGACCTAGACGGCATTGACCTGGATTTGTCACTGTTGTTCACATTCAAATACATCACTCTGACTGCCCATTTCCAGTTTTTATTTATGATTAAACTTCAGCTACTTTTTAAATTTATGCACCTATTTTTGTAAATCCTCACTGTGAACCCTCCTTCTGTATTTCTCAAAAAATACTAAGCTCAACTAAGTGATTTGATGGTTATGTAAAGATTTGCCTTTGATTAGCGATATGTTAATAAGAAAAACTTGGCATATTTATTCAAAAGTTATTTCAAAAATTTGAAACATACTTTTAAAGTTTGTTGCTATGATGGAGTTTATTACTTGTTAACAAAATGATGTCATTTTCAGGAAAATGGATGGTAGTGGAGAGCATCCTGTTAAGTGAAATAAACCATATGGTTTTAGCTTACTTAATTTGCTGTGATTAAAACACTGACCAAAGCCAACTAGAGGAATTGTTTATTTCACCCTACAGCTTAGAGTTCATAAGGGGATCTAAGGTAGGAGCTCAGGGCAGGAACCTAGAGCAAAGACAGATCATATGAGATACACTGCTTACTGGCTTACTCCCCTGGCCAGTGCTCAAGTCTGTTTTCTCATAGCACATAGGACCACCTGCCCAGAGGTGGCACCACCTACAGTGGGCTGGGTCCTCCCACATCACTCAAAAATAAGGAAAATGCCCTATAGACATGACCATAGGATGATATAATAGAGGAAATTCCTCATTTGAGATTCCCTCTACCCAGGTGTGTCAAGTTGACAACTAAAGCTATTCAGTACACATACTGAGGAAGACAAGTATTCAGAGTTTACTCTCTCACATGACATCTAGATTTAATTTAAAAATATGCTTTGGCTTGGTGGTGCCTTTAACCCTAGCCCTCAGGAGGCAGAGGCAGATGAATCTCTGTGAGATAGAGGCCAGCCTGGTCACATAGTGATTTCCAGGCAGGCTGGGACTAGGGAGACCCTATCAAAAACAAAAGCAAAACCCCCAAAATTCATAAAAGTAGGATATACATGAAAATAGAAAGGGTTATTTGGAAAGAGGAGGGATGCTAGCAAGTAGGGGACTATATGGACAAGACACGGTAATGGGAGATGAGTATTCTCCTAGTACCTAATGTAATTGTATGAGAATGTCATACTGAAGCCCACCACTGCACAATGAATATGCAATTAATAAAGGAGAATGTTCCGTGCTAGAAGGAACTAGTGCAATTTTCATTGTGACTGCAAAAACCTGCTATCATAGTTCCTTGCATTTCCCAAGCTATCACTGCAATATGTTTGCTCAGTTACTTAGGGACAAAATGCAAACATTGCAAATAGTTTGAGGACAGCCTGTCTGTGCCCAGGAATAGAAATAGAAAGGATCTGGGGCTGGCAGAATAGACTAAATTAGTCATAATGTAGTGCCATTGTGGAAATAAGCCTACTTGAGCTCTTGTAGAAAGAAGAATGCAACAGATTAAAGGTTACCAAGCAATCTTTTAACTTTATCATATTTTCCCACATTTGTAAAAGTACACAAATGGAAAATTACAAGATATTTAAAGGTGAAAATGAAGTGTATAAACAATGGCTAATGGTATTGATATGACTCTAGGGGACAAACTTTGGAGTGTTATGATCTTCATCTAAACAAATACAGCATGTTGAGGTTTGCTGAATAGTTATTTATGTTTCTAGACAATAGAAGTGCAATAGGCTGTAGCAAACTGGTCACTGTTCTTGAGAATTCTAGAAGCACTTGGGAGATGGGCCTCTGGGCATGCCTACGGGGGGATTACTTTGATCATGTTAACTGAGGTGGTAAGAGCCACCCACTGTGGGTAGCATCCATTCCCTGGTTGGGATCTTATACTACATAAACAGAGAAGGGGTACTGAGCAACAGATTGAATTCACTGCCCTTTCTTTTTGTCTGTGGATGCAAAGCGACCACCTGCTTCCCTACAATGATGTACTGTGTCTTGAACTGTGAAATAAAACAAACCTTTTCTCCCTTAACTTGCTTTTGTTAGGGTATTTTAGTACAACAGAAAAAGAAATTAAGATTAAGAGACATAAATAAGGAAATTTTTAACCTGAAAGTGATGGAATTAAGTGTCAAGGGATAAGGCAGATGTTTATTTCATACGTGTTTTGTAATTCTTTCCCCTCTCTCCCTTCTCTGCATTTTTTTGAGAAATTAGCGATTTACTCTAGATAATTCAGACATTCACCAAACTGAAGGATTGATTAGATAAAGTTTTTCTGTTGTTGTTTGTTTTTCCCAAATTCAGTCTTATTCATTTTGTCTCTTCACAGTCCCTGCTTCAGTAGACAGTGATCAGCTCTTTGGTGGAAACAAATAAAAGCTGAATAATGGACACTATCGAAGGAAAAGGCTCTGGGAAGCGTCTCAACTTCTTTGACTTTTTTTAAGCTTTCAATTGCTTTCTGGCAGAAAACCAAACCAAAACAACAACAACAAAACAAAACCAAAAAAACAGCCCTGAGTTATGGAGATCACACTAGGCTAGAGAGGATTGGAATGGGCAGCAATCAGCAGTTACAAACCCCAGACTTACATACTGCAGTTATCCTGTCTTGTGAAGCACTTGTCTGTAGTGAGCCTGATTCAGAATCACTTCAAAGAAACAGGTTTCTTAGCAAAGCTTTTCCTCATATTTGTTTTGCCTACTGTGAGATATATACAGAAATTTTATTAGCTACATTTCTTGTTGCTGTTAGCAAGTATAACAAGAAACAGTTTAACGAAGAATTTATTTTGCCTCATGGTTTAAGGAGACACTGTCCATTATGACAGGGGTGACGTGGTGGTGGGAGCTGCCTGGTGATAGGAGGATGAAACAGCTGTTTATTCACATTGTCCTGGACCACAGAACAGAGATGGAACAGGAAGTATGGGAAGGCTATCAGATCTCAAGCCCTCCCCTAACCCAATGCACTTCCTCCAACTCTATCTTTTAAATGTTCTGTAACCCCCACTCCCAAAACAGTTCCACCCACTGAAAAACAAGTGTTCATGAATACGAGTCTATGGGAGACATATCATGTTCAAACCAGCACAGCAATCTTCAAAATATTCCATTTCCCCCCCAACAAAGTTGGGTAAAGTCAAGGTCTACTCAAGGCAGATGCCTCTCTGACATGCTTCCCATTTCTCCAAGGATAGCCGTGAAATCATCTTATTACAGACACACTAATGTCATCCATGTGTACACTGACTAAGGAAAATGCTTTCTAAAAGGACATTTGGGACCATCACAGGGACTCTAATGCTTTTGACAATTTTGAGAAACAAGCTAAATTCAAAGCAGGGAGTAATGAAATTCAGAGATTCAGGTTTAAATCACAGAGCATTTCCCCTTTCTTAAATAAACACTATTTTTGATGATGTGAATTCATTAATCTTTTGAAAATTTTAGTTTTTTTCCTTCCAGAAAACAATCAAGGGAGACATAAACAGTAAAAATAAGATCAAAATTACTTATTTGTGTTTCCTTCTCTTTCTAATAGACACAAAATTTGGACTATATAAGTGAAATCAAAACACAGAGAAATACAGTGTGCTACAAAGTGTAGTTCCAGTCTCTTCAGGAGCATGTTTCTTGAATTAGAAGTGTGTAGTCATGACTAAGGTTGTAGCATGAGGCAAAATAAGATTTTTGAGGGCATCAAGGATGCTAAAACTTTTTACATAGTCTTCCCTGTGACTCCAAGGCTCTGCCATGCATGGCTTTGGAAAGAAGACATAAATATCAATGTTCAAAATTCTCAGACTGTTTCAGAATTTGAGGTTATTGATTCTCACCTTAATTTTCTTTTGCGTTATTGTACTGAGTAGTGAATATAACCAGACTCTTAGCAATCATGTTCATGTTCCACTGTAGATTCAAAAGCTTTGAGATCCTTTCATTCTACCATTGTGCTTGCATTTCTAACACGTTCCTTCCTTTTGTTGATTCCTTCCTGGTTTGTGATATGAAATAAATTATGGTGTATAAATGACTTGACTTTTGAGTTCCTTTGGGGGTTAATTTAAAAAATAAAGGACACTCACAATGAAGGTGTCCTTTATAAGTTTTGAATTTGCACCGCTTTTTAGAGATAGCTGGAGACTGAAGGGTAAATTTTGCAATTTCCCCCTTAAATTTCAGGCTTATTTGTGTTCTTGTATGATCATTAAGATACAGAAACAAAAAGATGGTTCTAACTGATAGTGGTGTTCCATAAATTACTACCCTCATAAAAATGTTTTATAACTTAGGGTCTCAAATTTCTTTTTCACTAACACAGAGTATAGATAATAAATTCTAACCACTCATCTCTTCTAGTTATTGCTTTAAGTAAGGTTGATGCTTAAATGCTTTTCCATTTCTGGTCTCTCTCTTTCCAACTACCTTCTTTGTTCCTTTCAACCTTTTCTTGCTCTTCCTCTCTCTTTCATTTGAGACATTAGTATGAGGAATTTATTGATCCTTTTTTATTTCAGAAATATTAATTTTTATGACCTTGCTCAACCTCATGTTCTGTTTTATCACAATATACATGCCTTTAACTGTTTTATGTCTCTGTTTGCTTGGATAGATGACATAGAGAGTTGGAGTGCATAGTACACATCTTTTTCACATTCGTATCAGCTGGCATCCAGTTGGGTTTGATCAATTTGCCAATGGTATAGCCTAGCAGATGATTTGAAAGAGATGATGCAAAGGTCAAGGAACTTCCCTTTCTCTGAGGCAGACTGCTTTCACTGAAGGCCATCCGCAGATCCATGGCTGCAGCAGTCACTTAGTTGGTGCTATGGCTTGAACGCCCCCTCCAGAACACATGATGACCCTGTGGTCATTGTGGAAAGATTACAGCATGGGGCCTATAAAAGAAGACTAGCTCATGAGGTCTCTGTTCTTGGTATGGGATGAATGACATTATTACTGGTATGGTGCAGCTGGAGAAAGAGAGGGTTCCTGAAAAACAGAATGTTTTTGGCACATCTTCTCTGCCTTTTACATGTTTACCTGCCCAGCTACCATGCTGTGATGCAGAAAGAAAGCCCTCACCAGATATTTGTATCCCTTCAGTCTGTAAATTTCTGGCATCCATAATATGACCCAAGTAAACATTTATTCTTTGTAAGTTTACCTAGTCTGAGGTATTACGTTGTTGCTACAGAAAACTGATGAACAGTTGTCTTCCAGCGTTCTAAATTCTAATAGATTATTCTGGCATCTTTGTCTTTCAAACATGGCACCACAACTTGCTGTTGTTAAAAACTGGGTTGCTTAAATGATCTTTGTTTTCCTTTTCTCTCTCCTTTTCCACATTACAATTCCTTGTGTTAGAGTTCACATGCCAGTCTTTATTTTTTTTTAAGTTTTTTTTTTTTATTATGTGTATGCATATGTGTCATAATGTGCTTGTGGGGTCCAAGGATAACTTTGTGGAGTTGGTTCCACTTTTTTTTGTGGGTTCTGTGGATTGAAAACAGGTTTCCAGGCTTGTACAGCAAGCGCCTTTTCTCACTGAGCCATCCTGATGGCCCTATGCTGTTTTTAAATAAGCTTATGTACTGATTAGATACTGACAGAAGCCAATACAATATGCTGTTGAGCTTGTTTATATGCTTGCCGCATTCCATTAAACTATAAGAGTCCTAAAAAGTCCACTTTTCTTGATATCTCATATGCTTGATGAATCTTTTCCTGCCACATATTGTGTAATCATGATTTGTTGACATGTTTCAATGTATTTATTAGTTTTATGGGTGAGAACTATGCTAATGGTCATAAGTAAATAAAAACCTTATATTTATCAGAGAAGATAATGCAAAGAAAGAAAAGGAAAATATTTAATGCAAGATTTTTAGAAATAGGAAAGCATAGAAAAGCAATTAAATAAATAAATTAAATTAAAAAAGAAAAATTTTTTAAAAAAATCTTTAAAAAAAGCAATTACCTGGGTTAGGAGCTAACTGTGGATCATGAAATTCCTAAGAAAAATAGACAGTAGATATGTTTTACTATTACCTGGCATTTGAGGGCCTTTACTTGCTTTTGATAAATTTAGTGTATTACCCAAGATTTTAACAGGAAAGCTAATAGAACCACCGCTACTGGTTCTGTTAGTGAGGCGAGCCTGGGGCCCGGAGTTTTCCAGGTGTTTTTCAGGAAGATTCATTTCCCTCTTTTCAAGCCTTTATTTTCTCTAGTAGCTGCCTGCATTTTTCTAGCTCTTCAGGTTTGATTTACACAAAAATATCTTAAAGTAAATATCCTTTCAAATAACAAGTGATTATGTCAATAAAGAGGAGGGGATATTACAGAAGTGGAAAGCTCTTGCAATGTGCTGGCAATTAAGAACTTCCCAGCAGGGAAACCTCTTGAGAGACAGGTCTAAGGGAGGGAGCAGGATTCGCATTCCTGTAACCTGTGTGGCCATAGGTTACCTTGCTTAATTATCACATGTACCTTTTACTTAATTGTCACCTATGTGCTATTTTGCCTTTTGTTTGCATTTCCCCACACATGAGTATAAGAGCCCTCCAAAATTTGAGCAAGGTATCTGACTCCTTTGATTCCTGAGGTCAGTCCTGCTAGTGTCAAATTAAACTTCCTCTCCTCAACTGAAAAAAAAAAAATCCCAAAACAATAGACAATAGAAAGTCGGAGATTTTTCTATTCTGGTATTATTTGTAACTTATCAAGATTTCCACAGTACATTTAACAAGAAGACCCACTTAATGGTATTTTCACTTTGATTCATTTGATTGATTTGTCTGTTAGAAATCTCACTCAGTAGAAGGAAGAACTGGTATACATATTGAGATATTCTATTTTTATTTTTTTAATATTTTATTTATTATTTTTATTTTATGTGTATGCATGTATTGCCTGCATGTAGGTAAATGCACCCATGTCATGCAATGTCTGAGGAAGACAGAAGAGGCTGTTGGATCCCCTGGGACTGGAGTTACCAACAGTTGTTAGCTGCCATGTGGGTGCTGGGATTCGAACCCAGGTCTTCTGCGAGAACAGTCAGTGTTCTTAACTGCTGAGCCATCTCTCCAGCCCCCTGAGATATTTCAGTAATCCACACACATCACTCTTAAATATGTGAGAGGAAATGACACAGAGCAATGAAATAAGTCCTTGAGCTCATGTGTCCCATCAACACCTTTGTTTCCCTCTTCTGGTCTTATTTCTAGTTTCATAGCCTATGCTCCCACTTACCCACTTATCTACACATATATAGGAACATTAAAAGTTAAGATCTTGATAGGAGACAGAACATGTAATTTTTGTCTTTCTGAGTCTGAGTTTCATCCGTTTTCCTGCAAATTTCCTGATTTTATTTTACTTTACAGTTGAATAAAATCCCATTATCCAAGTATACCACATTTTCATTATCCATTCATCTATTGATGGATATCTAGGCTGGTTACATTTCACTGCTATTGTGAAAAAGGCAGCAATATACATGGATGTGAAGATGTCTCTGTGATAGGATATAGAGTCATTGGGTATACACCTAGGAGTGGTATAGCTGGGTTATATGGTAATCCATTATTTTAATTTTTTGAAAGATGGTGCATGCTGATTTCCATAATGGCCATACTTGATTACTCACCCACCAGCAGTGAATAGGGGTACCTCTCTCCCCCATCCTCACCAGAATGTGATGAAGACTTTTAAGGTAGAAGGAAAAATAAAATAAGAATTTTCTTTGAAGAAAAGTAAAGAGGATATAGTCTTATCTGGCCTTAAAAGGCACTTGGCAATAGACACAAGACCATTGCTTCCAAGGCTATTGTATAAAACAAAATGGGAATTTGTCATTCTGAGATGAGGCAGTAGCACACACAAAGAGGACCTGCCTGACTGTTTCACTCTTGTACACAAACTTCACTCAGAAGTGTCACACTCATGTGCATGGCAGGTGTTTCTCCATCACTGTGAATGGGTGTCAGAGTATGCACAGGGTAGGTTTCTTGAAGGAAAATTAAGAAGGACATGAGTTCAGTTGCATCTTCATGATGAAACATGTGTCAATAATTTAGATATGTTTTCAGAAACGACGATATGTGGATGTAAAGAGCAACTTCTATGTCATATTGTTTTCTTCGAATTTCTTAATCAAATAGGGTGTCAAGAATGTAAAAAACTGAGGAATTGTGAAAATAATTAGAATCAATGTTGATTTTAGTGGCATAACACTAACTGATAGGCACAAAGTCCTCATGACTGGATTTGGAGGGAGTTGTTTGATGTACAGTGTATTTCCTGACATATGTGCTCATGTGGTTTTTAAAAAACTAGTGCTGTCCCATGCCACCAAAAAATAATCCATAACGTAGATTGCAAATGTGTGTATGAATATTAGGACTGGCATTTTTCACCACGATATTCACTAAAACAAGATGCTACCAAATAACTTTGGTAGGAATAAGAAACATCCTTGTTAGAAAAGTATACCCATAAAGTATTCTCAGTCTTTTTAATGAGCACATTCTAATTATAGACAAAATGTGGGCTGTAATCATCAACAATACTCCTGAAACTTCTAAGTCATCATTCATGGTTTGGAAATAGCAATCC
>NW_008342276.1:82175-83458 GCF_000622305.1 Nannospalax galili | reverse complement strand
TATACGCTAACTGAGATATTATGGTAGACTGGGGAACACAAATGTTTATTCCCTTTACCAATCATGAATTGAAAAAGAATGGGAACATTTGGAGAACAGCCCATCTCCAGCCACCATCTGCTTGTTATAACATAGCTGTATGTTGTCATTTTTTTCCTTTTTTATTGCTGTTATTAACACATTATAAAAAATGCATTTAAATAGCATTAGGTTTGTAGCACTAACCAACCAAATGGAATCACTGAGTCTCTAACGTGTTCTGTGGAAATTGCTTTATTCCTTTTAGACATTCTTTGGAATCACATAGCATCCTGCTGCTCAGTTACAGTGAAAACAGGTGCCTGGGAGAGGCAATTACCAATCATACATTTGGACCTTTATCTTATTTTGACTCAAAGTCTTTTGTTAACTTATCGTCTAACTTTAATTATGATCAGATTAATGGATGGAAGAATATCTTATAATAAAGCTACTCATATTTAGGAGGATATAAAATTTAATAGAAGAAATATAATAAAAATTAACTTAAATGCTCAAAAATAATACTAATTTAATAGACTTACCAAGTCTCTATTTACAAGAAGGTCATAATATTTTGCATTATAACTGATATTTTACCTGATACTATTTTTATATGATATCTGATTAGTACAATAAAATTGATGAATGTGAAATATTTTTACAAAATATTCACATGCTCTGAAAATATTAGAAATTTTTAAAAATAAAAATAACTATCAAAAGATCAAAATGATACTTTAAACCCAAAAATGAAAGTAAAACCTTTTATTGTTGCCCACAATGAGATAACAATTGATAGTGTGGTGATCTCCATAGAAGAGATGTATACGTGTGTCCATGTGCTATCTTAAATAAAGCAATTATTTTGTCACATGCTTTATGGAAAATTCTCCTCTCTCTCTCTTTCTCTCTCTCTTATAATATATACATACATGACCTTGGATTTTTCACAGTCATAGAAAAGTACTCTGAACCAAGAGAATTTAATGTAGAGAATCAGTTATGCTAAAATGCTGAAAGCACCGAGGAAGTAAAAAGGAGAAGTGAGGAAATGCTGAGGTGGTGCTACTAGATCTGGGGCAAAAAGAAAAATGGCATTCCACTACTCAGCACTCAGCCCAAGGCTGGAGAGGACCGTGTGCCAAAGGGGATGTTTCTTGAAGAACTTATTTTTTCTAGATCCACAACTAATAGCATCAAGACAGATAGATGATGATAGATAGATAGATAGATAGATAGATAGATAGATAGATAGATAGGTT
>NW_008342276.1:69159-82150 GCF_000622305.1 Nannospalax galili | reverse complement strand
ATAGATAGATAGATAGATAGATGATAGATAGATAGATAGATAGATGATAGATAGATAGATAGATAGATAGATGATAGGTAGATAGATAGAGAGCTAGATGATAGGTAGATAGATAGATAGATGATAAATGATAGATATAGATGGATAGATCAATAGATAGATAGTTAGATGATAGGGTCTTGATTAGATAGACAGATAGACAGATAGACAGATAGATAGATGATAGATAGATATAGAGACAGAGATGGAGAGAAAGAGAGATGCTTTATTCATATCCTTTTCTTATAAAAACCTGTTCAACCTTTCAACCTTTGTGATAAGACAGAGAACAAGCCAACCAGCCAGCGTAAAAGCCTAATATAGTTTCCACAGCCTTAGCACCATCATCACAGAGTAAAAAGGAAAATCATGATTGTAGGTAAGATTAACAGCCATAATAAGTAATTTCTCCATAGCTGGAGATAGACATAGGGAGATGGGGATGGGCTATAATAATCTCTCAAAGTAATAAATTGTTACTGTTACTTGAAAACATTTTAGTAGTTTAAATTTCAATGTTTGTTTTACTTGGAAGATAATCATCTTCCTATTCCTCTAAAGAAAAGTAATTTAATATGTAGATTACTGTTTTACTTAAGAGAAGTTTATCAAATGACAAGAAATGATGGTGAGGATTTGGGGAAAGGGAAATACTCATTCACCGCTGGGAGGCTTGCAAACTGGTCGGCCACTGTGGAAATCAGTGTGGAGAATTCTTAAAAAATTAAAAATAAATCTACCATATGATCTAGCTATACCTTTTTTGGCATATACCCAAAGAATTCTGCATCCTACTCCAGAGATACTTGTTCAGCCATGTTTATTGCTGCTCTCTTCCAAAACCAAAGAAATGGAAACAACATAAATGTCCCTCAAATGATGAACAAAAACTGAAAATGTGATACATGTAAACTATAGAGTTTTACTTGGCAGGAAGGGATAGAAAGAGGGAATCATGAATTTGCAGACAAATGTACCTCTCACTACTCATCAAAGAAGTTTCTTTTTGCAACAAATGAAGACTACTACAAAGTTCCACAACTGGTTGAACTCAGAGAATAAGTGATTGTGAGGTGTCCAGCCCTAAGTGACACATCTGCAATGCAACCTCTATACCTGATGTTCAGGGAACTTTGCAGAAGTAGGGGGTGGAAAGAATGTAAGAACCAAAAGGACAAGAACCCTGCTGCTACTTAATGCATTCTAGACATGATAGGGATGTTGCACCAATAAAATCTCCACAGTGTAGAAGTCTAATGAGATCTACATAATTACAAATGGGTTGACATGCCAAGGGAATGGATGGACTGACATGGGGTCCCACCTCAAAAAGAAGAGTTACAGGCAATCAACAGATACAGAGAGGGAGAATCAGTTTTCTCCAGGGACAAGATCCCTGATTGGTTATTTAATCATATATATATGAAACAATAATAATCAAGGTTGAGGACAAAAATTGAGAAGAAGTTGGGGGACTGTAAGGAATGGAAATAATGCAGAGACAAAACTCATATATGAAATTATCCAAAATAAATTTAAAGCAGCTTTTCTTATGCAAAACCAAAAAGCTAAGGATTAATTTTTAAGGACTTTTACCCAATTGTGTGTACTTCTTATCACAGAATATGAACTGTGATTGATCATGGCAGTATGCACACTTTAAAACGTTTATTGAAGCCATCTAAGTGTAGTGGCATATACATGCAATCCTTGTTTTTCCTCAAAAAGGCTGAGGCAGAAGGGTCCTGAGTATGACATCAGCCTGTGCTACATAGCAAGATCCTGTCTCAAAAAGTGTACTGATATTATCATTTACAAATACAAACATAGGACCTGTGACATGCCTAAAGTCTCATGGAACCAAGAACAGATCCAGGTATGTTACATGCACTTAAAAGACTGTAGCCTACTTTAGGAAATAGTCCTTAGCTGCAAACTATGACTGCCAAATGAAGAGAGAAGCAGAATATTAAGTTCTGTTATTTCCCCTTTCATGTTTTAATCTCTTGAAATTGACCACCACTATGAAGGAAATATAATTGTTCCTATTTCAGACACATAAATTGGTATCAAATCCTGAAAACATAGACTCAGTAGGTCCCTCTTTTGTTTATATAGCACATGCAGATAAAGTTTTATGTTTTTTAATTTAAATCTTAAATGATGGAAAAAAACATTAAAACTGTATGTACTAATGGGGCACCATGTAATGTTTTGATACACAGTTTCTTTTTGTTTGTATCTCTTGGGGTTTTTTTTGTGTGTGTGTGTGTGTGTTTGTTTTGTTTTTTGAGACGTGGTCTCCCTGTAGCCCCTGCTGACCTGGAACTAACTATGTAGACCACACTGGCCTCAAACTCACCAAGATCCATCTGCTTCTACCTCCTGAGTGATGGAATTAATGGAATGAGCCATCATGCCTCGCATTATTTCACTTTTAATGATAGAAGGAAATGAAAAGAAGGAAGTTTAAATAGAGAACAGTCCTCTAAGAAGCCAAACTGTTCTGACATCTGGAAGAGATGACCAATGATAAGAAATCTGCTTATAGGTTTCGGGTGGTCCTAGCAATCTGTACCATCCCCAGTAACATTCCTATTGGGAACCAGAGTCCAGAATCTTCTAGATCCTGGGCAGGTCCCAAGTGGGAGAGGGGAGGATGGCAGCAACTGTGGGCATGCCACTGCAAAGTAATACCCACTTATAGAATCTTCAAACCACGCAGCTTCTAGTTTCTGTGTCTTAGAGATTTAGACAAAATACTCTTCTTTTAATTGCATCTCTAAGCTTGTTCTCTGTCTTAGATTAACTCATGAGTCCATGATGCTGATCTACAGGCTTCAGTGGTAGAGTCTGCAGGCTCTAATTTCAAACAACACTTGGGGTCACTTTATATTCTTAGTTATCTTCCAAATGGGTTCAAGTTAAATATGTTCACAGGAACTCCATATCTCCAACCAGAATACCAGGATTCTCCATTAAGTAGATTTTAAGTAATCTCTTTCTGTTAGCCTTCCAAACTTGCCCAGGTATTTCCCCAAATTGGAGTAAATGCATGACCTATACACAAGCTTTGAAACTGCAACTCTTATTCCTAATACATAACTAGTTTACTAGTAAACATGATTATAAAAACTGTACGAAATGATATCCTGATGCAGATGTGAATCTCTGAGAAGACTGAACTCTGATGGAAAATATAAATCAGACCTGCAGTGTTAAACAACCACAAGTAATGCTCAGAGATGCGGATGGACTGATTCTCTAAGTCATAATATCCACCTGTGGGACTGTGGGAGTCTGTTCTCTTCTTCCACTGGTAGGTTCTGGGGATCAAACTCATAAAATTATGCTTGGCAGGAAGTCCCTTTAATCACTGAGCCATTTTGCTGCTCTGTTTAGAATTTTAAAAACATTACATTACAAGAAATAATAAAGGCAAAGCAAGAGATATTTCTTAAAGTATTTTTCAATGACCTATTGTGGAACCCAGTGATGGTATTGTACCAAATTTAGTTTATTAGGGGTTTGTGTCTTTAAGCATTGATTTAAGCATTGATACCAACGTGTATCCAAAAACTGAAGAAAATCCATGAGATACAAGCAGAGTCAATGCTTGAACAGATGACTGCATCAGATGACTGCATGCTAAGAAAAAACCCATGATCTACAGTGGAGTGGAGTGTCTGTCCACTAAAACTGCTCTTTCAAGAGCTTTGTTATCCTTTTTTTTTTTTCTTTTCTTTTTAGAAAACTCATGCTATGCTTGTTTCCCATAGCAACTAAGGATAATCCTAAGAACATAAGAAAATAACAGGAATAATAGAGTTAGGAGGGTCTTAGGCCATCTGTTATTTTGTTTGACAAATTGTATAAGAGGTGCTGACAATAAAATAGTAAGAGATTTGTGGCTTACATCAATGTAATGATATCAAGTGATGTAAAGTTACTGAGAATGAATTTAGGTCTTTTATATTTTTAGTACGAGACATCCTTTAGTATAACCTTGCAAAGGTCTGATTCCACTCGTACACCACTGTCTGTTAACTCAATGGAATGTCTTGTGTCCTTGCATGGACTGTTCCCTCTCTATATAATATACTCAGTATAGCCTTCACATAGCAGGCATCCAGTGCTCCTGAAAAACTCCATATTTGTTATTTTATTCATTTGATTACTAAGTCTTCATGGATCCTTTTCTGAAATACTAATGATGATATGTTTTTTTTTATCTTCTGATGGGTTAAAACTCTGCTATGGGAGAATGTCTGTCTTGGGGCAAAATTACTTGGAGCTATGCTCTATAGTACCTACTGTACTGTACTTGACCTAACAAACTCACTTTATTTGAGACTTTATTATGTACTGTGCCTCCTAGTTCCGGTATATTTTCCTATTTTTCTGCTTGACTTCTTTCTGGGGGCAACTCTGACAAGTAGTTTGTGTCTAAATTTATAGGCAGGAAAGCAGAGGATTTGAGCAGGTAAGAAAGCTATTGTTTCCATTTCAGAGACAGATTCTTCAGAGTCTAATGTGTTGCACATGTGATAAATCCTCAATCAAAAATCTGTCAAAGTGTGAATGTATTTCTTTAACATCCATTTTAGCAAAAGTATTGTCTAGACTGATGAAGTCCTAGGCCTGTGGTTGTGCAAGTTGAGCCTGATTGTTTTCGGATTTGGATATAAAGTGTTCCTCCAAAAGCTTCCTGTGTTGAGGGCTTTGCACCCAGCTGAAAGATGATTAGGTCATAAGGTCAGTATCATATGAATGGGTTAATCCATTGTTGAGTTCATAGCTGAATGGGTAATTAGGATGTGGAGCTTAGGAGTAGGAGAGATGCCCTTGAGTCATGACTTTGAAGGATATATCTTATCACTGGAGTTTTATCTTTTAACCTGTTAGAAACCACAAGGTGAGCAGCCTCCTCTGCCACATACTCCTGCAGCCATGATGTTATTCTGCCACACTACAGGCCCATGGCAATAGATACAGGAGGCTGTGGATTGAAACCACTAGAACCATGAGCCAAAATTAACCTTTCCTCCTTTTAAGTTGTTTGTGTCAGGTTTTTATCATAGCAAAGAAAGGATAATATCATCTTTTAAATTTTGCCTCATTTATTAATATATATTCTGCAGTAAACACCAGGTACTTAGGGAATAATTATTACAGTGGACTCTTAATTTGTTGATTGGAAAGTTTAGAACATAAAACCATTTTATAACATTTTGGGGGGAAATCAAAAATTAAACTCTGTATAGAAACATTATTACCAGACAGCTTTGTCCTAGGTGCTCTGTTTACTTTTTGTTTATTTAGCTAGCAAAATTCAGTAGGAAATACTTTGTATTATATTTATACATTTGAAAATTTAACTTTAAATCTAAAAACAACTCGCCCTAAGTCAGAGAAATAGGACATTACACTAGAACCCAAGTTGGTCTAACTTCAAAATCTAGGCCAATTTAGGAGACATGTTAAAGCCCCTGATGTATCATGGGCTCCCTGTTATCCATTTGTCACTTGAATCTTTCTTCTAATGCTTTATGCCTTTGGCTTTCATGATTATATTTTCTCTTGATTCTTCTTCCTTCTCTATCATCTTTATGGATTCTGCTCTTTTATCCTCATAAAACTTGATTATTTGTTAATTTTTTGTTGTTGTTGTTGTTGTTCTTTTTGAGGCAGGGTCTTCCTGTAGCCCCCCGCGCCTGAGCTTACAAGGTTCCGCCTGCCTCTGCCTCCTGAGTGCTGGGACTAAAGTTGTGCGCCACCACACCCGGCACATTATTTATTATTTTATTTTATTTTATTATTTTATTTTATTATTTTATTTATTTATTTATTTATTTATTTATTTTGGTCTTTTGGGGATAATGTCCCCTTGTAGCCCCAGCTGTCCTGGAACTCACTATGTAGACCAGTCTGGCCTTGAATTCACAGAGATCCTCCTGCCTCTGCCTCCCGAGTGCTGGGATTAAAGGCGTGGGCCATCACGCCCTGCCCTATTTATTAATATTTAAGAGATGACTTAGTGGTTAAGAGCACTTGATGCTCTTGCAGAGGACTGGGGTTCAGTTTCCAGCACCCACATGGCAGCTAACAACTGTAACTCCAGGACCATGGGATATGATTTCCTCTTCTGGTCTCCACAGGCATTGCATGCACGCAAGCCATACAGATAAAATAAAAATAAACACAATTTTTTAAAGTTGATTGCTACATTTTCTTTCTTGGACTATTATTTTTCTCATTCTTTCCATTTTCTGGTTATTCTTATTCATTAACATGATCTTAATTATAAACAATTTGTTAATTTATTCTGCTCCTTGTCCCCATGTGTGATAAGACACTAAATCCACTTGAACTCCTTATCTTCCTGTTTACCCTGATTTCTCCTCCACTGTCCTCTAGTTCCATGAGTGCCCTCCCGCCAACTACAAAGGAAGCTGTCACCCTTTTCCTCCAGGAATATACCGACACATACTCTAGGTGTGATTAATTACAAACTATATTATGTATCTAGTTTTTGTTTCTTAGTATTTTGACATCTTAGAAACCTTGCTGACTGGTGGGATGGATCCTTCTGGGGCTAGTGTTAAAGATTTAAAACAAACAAACAAAAGCCAGATATTCATTAAAGTATCAAGAACACATTTTAATCATTTGCATATGTTTGCAAAAGGGGAACAATCCAATGTGAACTGAACTCAGCTTTGTACAAAGGTGGCTTTACTTTAAATTGAAAATGAGGAAATGGGGAGAGGTGCGAATGAGGGTCTAAGCAGCATAAAGACCTGAAAGTTTACCAAAGCAGGAAGGGGGAGGGGTTTGTTCATCCAGTATCTGTCTGTGTTTGCTGAGTGAAACTGATTTAAGTTATAATCCCACCTTCTCACAGAAATTGAAATTCAGGGGCTGATTTTGAGTTGCTGCCTGGAAGAGACATCAGATTCTTTTGCTAGCTCTGAGTGTTCTTAGCTAGGTATCTTCTGAAAAATATTTTATTGATCAGTGAGAATTTCATACATTATATTTTGACCATCTCCCCCTGTACTCTCATATCCATCTCCACTTGCTACCCCCTGTACTTCATGTCCTCTGTTAAAGGCCTATCAGGTCTAATTTTGTTCCCCAAATGCACTTGGGTGTAAGTCCATTCTCTGGAGCCTGATTAACATTTCCAGAGCCACAGCTTTACTCCACCTCCCTCCACATCTATCAACTGCCAATATTTCCTCAGCTAGGTCTAAGGCTTATTTCCCACTCCTCTAACTATGCTGGGTTTTTGTCTGTCTTGGGCTGCCCAGGTCTTTTAAATACTGTGGGTTCACATGTGCAGCTACCCTGTTATATCCTGACAACATGGTTTCCTGTATTCATTCACTGCCTCTGGCTCTTATACTCTTCCACAATGAACCCTTGCTCTTGGGAGGAGAGGGTGTGATATAGTTATTCCATTGAGGACTGAACCTTTTGCAGTCTCTTGTTTTCATCATATTAACCAGTTGTGGATTTCTACGTTAATTACCATCTGTTGCAAGAAAAAAGCTTTTCTGGTGAAAATTGAGAGATGCACTAATCTATGGGTATAAGTCATTAGGGGTCAGTTTAATACAGTGTCCAGTTAGCAGGATAACAGTAGTAGGGTCCCTCCTACTACAGCCTTTGAACTGTCTAGCCATAGGTTCTTAACCCTGATAGCATTGTCAAGTATGGGCTGCATCTTGTTCAGCAGGCCTTAAATCCAATCAGAAAGTGGTTGGCTACTCTATCATTTGTGCCATCATTGAATGAATGGTCATATCTTGCCATGCTTGTAGTTATTGGGGCTCATAGGGCTCAATGCTAAGAAGGCTGGTGATTATTTTTTTTCTTTGTGCAGTATGCATAGTATCTCCCCCACTATGAAAGCTTAGCTAAGCGTTTTAAGAGCAATGGAGGCCACACAGCCTTGAGCTGTGGCAACTATAGTAGTGGGTTTTTGTGGTGGGTTTTTGTTTTTGTTTTTGAGTCTTTATAGACCATGGTTGTGGTTTAGTCACAAACACACAGAGTAAGAAGAGCCTGGTTGGAGTTTGGCCATGGAGAGATCTCTGTCACTTGTCAATTCCTAGATATAGCAGGAGGCTCATCTGGAAGGATGATGCAGACTAGCCACAGTAGATACTTCTTCTGCATTGGTCTGCACACCATACAGTCAATTTTCCCCTTAATCATGGCAGGACCAGGCATCAAACAATAAGGACCACTGCTAGAACATTGAGCCTGCTGTCAATCCCACGCTGTTGACCTAGCCTTACCTTGCCTTTTCTGAGACACTTCAATAAAGACCATGATCAAAGCTCTCCCTTGGATCTTGTCCCCTGGTGTCATCCTGATAGACACTAGGGCTTTCCCATGTGACTCTGTATTGTGTCTTTGTGAGCTGTGAGCGTGGTTTAGATTTTCTTCTTAACCCTCAATCTCATTGCCTACCTGTTTACACTAAACATGCCAGACTCTAATCAACGTTTATCTTTCATGGTCATTTTGTGTCTTATGAGACAGATTATTCTTACGTAACTCAGGCTGTCTTCAAATTGGAAATCCCAACCTCCAGCCCCAGCCTCTTGCGTGCTGAGATTACAGGTATGTGCCACCATGCCAGGCTACCACTAATAGTTTTAGAATTCCAAGGCCTCCCTATGTTATATCATTCTTGGGAGTCTAGCTTGGCTATTCTATTCAGACTGTTACTAACCTAATCGAAACTGTCTTTTCTTTGCCAATGCCTGAGTTATAGCAAATTCATCTTGACAACTGCACACCCATCACCCTCAGTGCTGCTGAGTCATTTGAAATGTGATATGAAGGCCATACATGTCTCTCTTGCTCCTCCGTGCCACTAACCTCAACACCAGTCCTTTACGTGTGTTTCTCTTGATTCTCCCATCTTGACCCTCTGTGCTGTGTGCCATGTGTGTTAGGTTAATAACATTCTAAACTGCTTAACTAGGAAAAATACCCCTTTCCTTATCTCTATTTCATGATGGAGCTTGCAGTACTCTTTCTAATTCTAATGGCTTTAATCTATCACACAGAACTCCACTAATTTCTGTATGTCTTTAAAGTAATACTAAGGTTTCCTTTCTCCTGAAAGCTTTCCCAGACACTACAGCATGGGTTTGGGGTAATATATATACAGACACATATTTATTTATCGTATTCCTTGTTCCCTCAAAGCATGATAAACTCTTTGAAGATATAGATCATGTTTTACTTGTCTTTGTATTCCTGGGCTTAAAATAGGCCTGGTTTGTTCGTGTTTAATAGATGTTGTGTAATTCTTCAACAGCTTCAAAGTAAGTTTGCTTTTAAATTTCTGCTTAAATCTTGTCTGCTTAGGGGAAAAATAGCTAATGATGGAAAATAGATAAAATAATGGCAAAATGAATAAAGTAATTCCATTTTTCTTGTAATATGTTAATGTCATGCTTGCTTTCTCAGACACATGCATGTTGTTAACCTTCCTCTGAAACTGGCTGACTGAAATGTGTGCAGGGAAATGAAAAATTTCTAAATAAAGGCTAAAAAATAGGATAACTGAGTTTTAAAACTATCAATAGATACAATGCGAAAACACTACGTACTTTGTATCCAATTTTTACTTAAAAATTGAAGATATATATGGATTATAACCCGTATTATATATAACATACATATTTGGAGACAGGGTTTCATGAAACCCAGAAGGGCTTCAAACTTGCTCTGTACTTCAGGATTGCTCTGTAATTGAGAGTGACTTGGACTTCTAATTCTTCTGCCTCTACTTCCCAAGTGTTGTGATGATAGACCTGTGCTACCACACCTAGTTTGTTTTGTCCTGTGGATCACACTGGGGGTTTCATGCACTCTACCAACTGAGTTATATCCGCAGACCTATAAAAATATTTTGAGCATCTATTGTCAATGCTAGAATTTTTTTCTTTTCGTTAACTAGATTTGCTAATGTCAGGTTTTCAGGCTAAGCACTTTTAAAAAAATCATTTAATCACCACAATTCTATGAAACATAATTAGAATATTATTTTAGATTTGCATACGCAGAAATCAAGGTGCAGCGGAGTTAGAACAACTCGATGAGAAATACATAGTTAATAGAGACAAGGCCAGAATTTTAATGTAGTTATCCATAGTCTGTGATTGTAACCACTGTAAGATTCTGCCAGAAGTTGGCTTTATTGTACAATGACACTTACAATGAATAAATAAAAAGCATGAAGAAATAAACTATACTAGGATGTTTTTGTTTAATCTTTTCCTCTGTTTTTGTTCAGAGGAATGATGGCATTGATTTTACCCAATCATGGATTCTTTTGGGAAGCTTTTGTTTCTCAATAAATTATTTACAGTCCTAGGTCTAGGCCTGCAGAGATAAAAAATGAATGAAAAAAGTGTTTTCAGAGACAATGGAAACTCCTGTGGCAAAGATGATTCATCCCAAGAGGAACACAGGGAGGGGGGCCATAAAATACAGAAACACTTCCATCTGGGCCAAGTTCAGCTCCACAGGACAATAGCTAGGAGCCTAGCCAGGCAGGGCCTCTTCCTCTGCAAACCACAGAAGTTCTGGTTCGAGTCTTTGTACTGAGAATGTACAGGAAGCATAAACAAGAAATTCAGCTACCAGATGGGGACCCTTCTAATTAGTTAAGTCTGCTCTAAATTTTGGCCACCAGTTGGCAGATGCAGCAGATGCCAAGAGAGTAAACAGAACATGTTGGCAGTTTCGAATTTTAAGCCAGTATATCACAAATACATTCAATTTAGAAATATTTTCCCCTCTGGTTAAACTCTGTAACTTTATTTTGTCAAATGCCAAGAAGTTAAAAATGGATTATGAGGCATTTCTTTTGAGATATTATATATATATGTATATATGTATGTATATATGCCTATAAATTGATGGCAATGTATGGTGTGTACTTGGGCACATTATATCAGAATGTGTAACGTACAAGAGAGATGTCATGTAACAGTCATATTTTACAATCCACACAGAGTAATGGTATTTGTGATTAGGAAATTTCATAGGTTCTAAGAGCTTCAGACGCAGGGCAGAAAGAACATAAACACATCTTGAAATGAATAGGAACTTTAAGAAATTAAGAAATATGGTGACCATCCTCTCAATTTATAGTTTGCTTATGTTGTTGGTAGTTCGTGTAATTCAGACATGGGTTCTAACAATTTATTTATACACATGAACACAAAGCATAACTGTTACAACATAGTATTGCAGTTGTTGCATTTGGGGCCAAGATAGAACATAGAGAAGTATCAGTAATTCTAGCTTATTTGGCGTTCTATGTGCTTCTTGTATTCGTATGGGGATGCCTTTCCTTAATTTTTGCCTGATGGTTTGAAGGAACATGTCTCACAGCATGCCTATGGAGGTCAGAGGACGCCTTTGTGAAGTTGATGCTGTCCTGAATTTACATGGGTTCATTTTGTATGGGTACTGGGGATCTAAACTCTGGTATTTATGTTATATAATGAGAATTTTACCCACCAAGTCATTTTCTAGCACTATAAAAATCTTTCTAATGGTTGTAATATTTAACCAGATTAATTTTTATAAAGTAGGAATATATCAAAAAATAAGGGAAAATATTTCAGACAGAGACAGTAGTTTAAAGATAGATTTGTATGTAAATACCACAGAGTGAATGGGATCTTTAAAAGAGCTGTGTTGGTTAGAGCAAGAGATGATTTTTGGGTGCTGAGGACCTGATTATGAGCATGCATGGTAGGATTTCTGAATTAGAAAAAAAAATCAGTATATCATGATTCTATTTCTCAAGATAAGTGCAAAACAATATTGGATTTGGGGAACTAAAGAGGTTTGTTAATATATAATTAACACTAATATTTATATCAATATCATTATTGTAAATACTGTACTAATAATGATGATAATGACAATGCAACATGGTACCAAGAGCTTTACATATGAGCCCCATCACAGTCTAAGGACATATACACAAGTATCATGAAAAATTGGAGAGACTGCAGGTTGTAAGTTTGAAACTCATATCTGAGGTAATTTATATAGCTTGAACCCAATTCCCAAGAAATTCTTGTTAAAATCTCTAGAAAACATCTGGGAATGTACTTCTGGCACTTAGGAACGAAGTTAGCAGTCATCTGTGATTAGGTTATAGTTTATAATAAGTAGGTTTCTCCTCCCTCCTTCCATCGCTCCCTAACCTTCCTCTTTCTCTCCCTCCCTCTCTCTTCCTCCTCCTCCTCTTCCTCCTTCTCCTTTGATCGTCCAGTGTAGTAGATCCCATCATGAGTGGATCCTCACTGTACTTCATCAGTCACCTTTGAAGTGGCAGTGTGGTTTTATTGAGTTACTTAAGTTGGTGCTATGCTTCAGACATAATCTTGTCATTTGTTGACTCTGACTCTTGGTATAGGTAAAATATTGATTTTTGTATTCATTTCCAGAAAGATTATTTCCTTATTTATTTTGTATATGTGTGTGCCTGAGTGTACCAAAGCAGGAGATAAGAAACTGAATTCTTTGGAGCTGGAGTTAAAGGTGGCTGTGAGCCACACTACCTGGGTGCTGGACCTGAGACTGGGCTTTCTGGTCATTTGAGGATCTGTTCCTCAGGGGTCACATGGGCTTGGGAGGAGCTCTTGGCTCCTTTCTTACACCAGTTCCACCTATGTGAAGATAAGTACATGCTCATAACCACAGAGCCATTTCTCCAGTCCACTAATCTCATAATCTTTTTTTATGATAATTCTTTTATTTTTTTAATTATTTATTTAATAACAATATAATTAGAAGAAGCATTTCATTACATCAGCACTGACATATTCAATAACAATTTTCTGAGCTAATATGCATCTCTTACAAAATTGGCTATATGTTTTTAGGTTTATGGTTGAGTTAT
>NW_008342276.1:67606-68929 GCF_000622305.1 Nannospalax galili | reverse complement strand
CAGCCAGTTACTTTCCGAGCTCCTTGGCATCTGAGCATGGATATAAAGTCATCAGGTAGATTTCAATGGTAATGTTTTTACATCTACTAATTATTAAGGAGCAAATTTTTATGCTCTGAAGAATTATTTTTTATTTTTTTAAAATTTATTTATACACGCACTTCCTAGGTAGCACCCTCCCATAGCCTCCCTCCCCTCCACTAGAGCCCTTATACTCTGATATCCCTGCTACTGTTTGCTGTGTTGTTGCCCCCCCACCCAGCCATTCCCCGCTACTTGCCCTTCTGGTGCATCTAGTCAGCCTATCTAGAGGTCTTTGTTTTAGGAGGGTCAGCTGTTCCTCATCTAGCGGTAATCAGTTGTCTATATTCCTTTGGATAAGATTGGGGTCTGCTGTTCATTTTCCCAGTTCTGTGCTGGGTTACTATCTTGGAATCCCTTTGGCCACCCTGGCCAACAACTCAAAAGAAGGTATCACTTGTCTGGCATTGTTGCTTCCTATGTAGCCTTTAGCTATACTTATAGACTCTTATGAAGTTATGTTGGCCCACTTAATCTTTGGTTATAATTTCCTTTTAGGTTTTTAAGGCCATAGAGTTGGTCCAGATAAACTGATTTATTTTTACTCTTAAGGTCATTTGAGGATGTGTTCCTCAGGGGTCACATGGGCTTGGGAGGAGCTCCTGGCTCCTTTCTTTTACCAGTTCCACCTATGTGAAGATAAGTCAAAGGTCCTGCTTGACCATGGTTGGCTTCGCTTGGAAGCATGGAGGAACTGATTCCTCTGTGTTGACCCTCCTCTTTATAGACCAAACACTAGTTCAAGTCCATCTGGTGGGGTCTCCTTGGCCTCCTTGATCAAGAGGACAGGTGACCCACTACCATTATAGGACATTTTGAGAGATGCTCATAGTCCCCTGGAACTAGTCGACCTAGTAGGGCAAGGAGCAAAAAGTGTCCTTTATGTCCCTCTGAACAAATTATTATAGGTCTCAAAGTATGTCTCTTAAACACACAAGAAGGTTAGTTCCACCAGTCTGGTATTTTTAATTATTGTGTGTCATGTAGATGAATCTTGTGCAAAGACCAGTTGTCTCAGATAAACCTTACCTAGACATATATTTCTTTATCTGCTATGTATAATTTGTCAGTAGGGTTTAGGAGTAATACGGTTCTTTCTGGTATTAAAAACTAGCTAGGCATTGTTTATCTCTCACACTGTCTTACCCCTCCATCATGGTCTTCCCACTTAAGGTGTCCCCATTTCCCCCCTTTCTCCCTTACCCTTCTCCTACAGTCCTACCTCTCTTGAGCTCCTTCTTT
>NW_008342276.1:65908-67440 GCF_000622305.1 Nannospalax galili | reverse complement strand
GGTTGAATACTTATCAGAGTCTGATTCTAGGATCCACATATGAGGGAGAACATATGTTGATTTTTTTTCTGAGTCTGTGTTACTTCACTTTGTGTAATAGTTTCTAGTTCCATCCATTTACCTGCAAATTTCATGATTTCATCTTTCTTTCCTGCTGAGTAAATCTCCATCGTATAAGTGAACCACATTTTCATTATCCACTCATCAATTGCAGGACACTTAGGTTGCGTCCATCTTTTAGCTGTTGTGAAAAGAGCAGCAACAAACATGGATGTACATGTGTCTCTGCAATAGGATGAGTTCTTTGGGTATATGCCAAGGAGTGGTATAACTGGGTCAAATGGTAGGGTCATTTGTAGTTTTTTAAGAGTTCTCCACACTGCTTTTCATAGGGGTTGAACCAGTTTGCAGCCCCACCAGCAGTGGATGAGTGTTCCCCTTTCCCCACATCCTCTCCAAAATTTGATATCATCTGTTTTCTTGATCTTAGCCAGGCTGACTGAGGTGAGGTGAAATCTTAAAGTGGTTTTAGTTTGCATTTACTTAATTATTAGTGATGTTGAACATCTTTTAAGATGTTTCATAGCCATCTTTACTTCTTTTGAGAAGTCTCTGTTCAGCTCCTTAGCCCGACTTTTAATTGGATTGCTTCTTGTTTTGGTTCTCTGTTTTTTGAGTTCGTTATAAATTCTGGTGATTAAACCTCTGTCAGATGTGTCGTTGGTGAAGATTTTCTCCCATCCTGTGGGCTTTCTCTTCACTTCCCTGGTCACCTCCTTTGATGTACAGAAGCTTTTTAGTTTAATGAGGTCCCACTTGTTAATTCTTGCCCTTGTTTCCTGGGCTATTGGTGTCCGGTTTAGAAAGTCCTTTCCTACACCTATATCTTGTAGGTTTTTCCCAAAGTTTTCTTCTAATACTTTTAGAGTTTCAGGGTTTACATTGAGATCTTTGAGCCATTTGGAATTGACTTATGTGCAGGGTGAAAGATAGGGGTTTAGTTTCATTCTTCTACAAGTGGAGATCCAGTTTTGCCAGCACCATTTGCTGAACATGGTGTCTTTTCTCCAGTTGATGTTCTTGGCCCCTTTGTCAGATATCAGGTGGCTGAAATTGCATTTGCTCATATTGGGTCTTCAATTTTGTTCCATTGGTCTATGGGTCTATATTTGTGCCAGTACCATGTTGTTTTTATGACTATAGCTCTGTAATACAGCTTGAAATCTGTTACAGTAATCCCCCCAGCATTGCTCTTAGTGCTCAGGGCTGGTTTAGCTATCCGAGGTCTTTTGTCCTTCCATATGAACCTTAGGATAGTTATTTCCAATTCCGTGAAAAATGTCATAGGGATTTTGATTGGCATTGCATTGAATCTATACATGACTTTTGGTAGGATGGTCATTTTCACAATATTAATTCTTCTAATCCATGAGCATGGGAGGCCCATCCATCTTCTGATGTCTTCCTCAATCTCTTTCTGTAAATATTTAAAATTTTCATTGTAGAGCTCTTTAATGTCTTTGGTCAGGTTT
>NW_008342276.1:63845-65348 GCF_000622305.1 Nannospalax galili | reverse complement strand
GAGTGATGCTGACTTCTTAGAAGAAATTTGGAAGTTCTCCCTC
The DNA here is from genome assembly GCF_000622305.1 of Nannospalax galili. Lineage (NCBI taxonomy): Eukaryota > Metazoa > Chordata > Mammalia > Rodentia > Spalacidae > Nannospalax > Nannospalax galili. The sequence goes on along the minus strand of NW_008342276.1, from coordinate 65,305 downwards.
CAGTTCTATTTTTTTAAATAAATTAAGTAGTATTGGATCCAGATCTTCTTTAAATGTCTGATAGAATTCTGCTGTAAATCCATCTGGTCCTGGGCTTTCTTTAGGCGGGAGGTTTTATATTACTGTTTCAATTTCTCTTTGTGTTATGGGTCTGTTTAAGCTGTTAATCTCATTTTGGTTTAGTTTTGGTGTTTTCCATGCCTTTAGATATCTGTCCATTTCTTTTAGGTTTAGAAATTTAGTAGCATATTTTTGTTAACTGGGATAGCAGTCTCAGTCTTGTTTATCTTTTCAAAGAAACAGCTCTTGGCATTGTTGATTCTTTGTATTGTTTTTGTTGTTTCAATTTCATTAATTTCTGCCCTGATTTTTGTTATTTCTTCTTGTCTGCTGGTTTTGGGTTTCATTTGCTGTTGCTTTCCAAGTGTGTTGAGTTTCAATGTTAAGTCATTTATTTTTATTCTTTTCGAGTTTTTGATGTAGGCACTTAGAGCTATAAACTTCCCTCTTAAACTTCCCTCTAAGGACAGCTTTCAGCGTGTCCCAGAGGTTTTGTCATGTTGTATTGTCCTTTTTGTTTAGTTCCAGGAATATTTTTATTTCTTTCTTAATTTCTCCTTTGACCCATTCATCATTCAGGAGTGTGTTGTTTAATCTCCATATGTTCTTGTGGTGATTAGGGCTTCTTCCAGTGTTGACTGTAAGCTTTATTGCATTGTGGTCTGATAGAATGCATGGAATTATTTCAATGTTTTTGTATTTTTTGAGGGGTTTTTTTTTGTGCCCCAGTATATGGTCGATTTTGGAGAAGGTTCCATGGGGTGCTGAGTAGAAAGTATGTCCTTTGGTGCTTGGGTAGAATACTTGATAGATGTCTGTTAAGTCCATTTGATATATGGTTTTGTTTAATTCAGAGGTCTCTTTGTTAACTCTCTGCCTTGTTGACCTGGCTAATGGAGAAAGTGGGGTATTGAAGTCCCATAATATTAATGAGTTGAGATTAATCTGTCTCTTCAGTTCCTGTAGTATTGTTTTTACGAAGTTGGGTGCACCAGAGTTTGGTGAATATATGCTTGTGATTGTAATATCTTCTTGATTTATTGTTTCTTTGATAGAATGAAGTGTCCCTCTTTATCTCTTCTGATTAGTTTTAGTTTATAGTCTATTTTGCAGGATATTAGAATTGCTATGCCTACTTTTCTCTTAGTACCATTTCCTTGGTATAATTTTTTCCGTCCTTTCACTTTAAGATAGTGTCTGTGCTTGAAAGTGATATGTGTTTCTTGCAGACAACAAAAAGATAGGTTTTGTTTCTTAATCCATTCATATAGTCTGTGTCTTTTAACTGGGGAGTTCAATCTGTTAATATTTAAAGTTATTAATGAAAGATGAGTATTGAATCCTGTCATTTTTATTTCTGTTTACATTCTCAATATAGCTGTGCTTTTCCACAGTTATAC
>NW_008342276.1:63115-63775 GCF_000622305.1 Nannospalax galili | reverse complement strand
TTCAGCCTATTTATGTCATGGAAGATTTTTCTTTCCCCTTCAACTATAATAGACATTTTTGCTGGATATAGTAATCTGGGTTGGCATCTGTGGTCATTTAAAACTGGGAATACTTTGGTCCAGGCTCTTATGGCTTTCATAGTTTGCACTGAAAAGTCAGCTGTAATCTTAATGGGTTTTCCTTTATATGTGACTTGTTGTTTCTCTTTTTCAGATTTCAGAATTGTCTCTTTGTTTTGTACGTTTAATGTTCTTACTGTAATGTGCTGTGGAGTTTCTTTCTGGTCCTATCTGTTTGGTGTCTATATATGCTTCTTGTATTTGTATGGGCATGTCCTTCTTTAATTTTGGGAAATTTTCTTCCATGATTCTGTTGAAGATCTGGTCTATGCCATTATCTTGGGATTCTTCTCCTTCCTGTATGCCTATGATTCGTAATTTGGTCTTTTTATGGTGTCACACGATTCCTGCATATTCTATTCTTGGGATTTCTTAAATTTTTCATAATCTTTGCTTAAGTGGTCTAGTTCGTCCACTTTGTTTTCCAGTCTTGATACTCTGTTTTCCATTTTGTTCATCCTATTGGTGAAGCTTTCTCCTTTCTTTTCTAATTGGCTTATGGAGTGTTTCACTTCGTTCTTTATTTCAGCCTGGGTATTC
>NW_008342276.1:42157-63031 GCF_000622305.1 Nannospalax galili | reverse complement strand
ATCTTCCTTCAGCTCTATGATTACCTTGTTTGTGTGTTCTTTAAATTCACTGAATTCTTTTATTATGTTTATAATTGTTCTTTTGAGTTCAATGTCCTGCATTATCTTTAGGGGCTCCTCATTGTACTCCTCTAGAGTACTATTGGTATTTGGTGGGGGTATGTTATTTTGGTTTTTCATTTTATTATTTTGTCTCTGTGAATTTGACATATGAATGTCTTTTGTAGTTTCTGATTCTTGTGTGAGACTCAGGCCTTCAAGTTTAGGTCTGCTTCTTTTTGTGAACTTTATGTGTTTTTGTGGTTTACTTTTGGGCATGAAAAGCTGGTTCATCTAAGCTTCCAGTTCTCTCTTTTGATTTTATATTGGAGTGGTGGGATTGCTTTTGTCTTCATGAGTTCCCACAGAGCCCCAATTCAGGTGAGGGTCAGATGGTTTCAGGCTTTCTCCTAAGGTCTGCATCCCTCCAGGAACAATTCTGGCCTCAGGAATTTTAGGGGTTGGATTGACCTGGGAGCTTGTCTCAGGAAAGATGCTGGTCTAGGGCAGCTGGTGGCCTTGCCACCAAGAGATGCAAAGGCAGATGGGGTGAGAAGAGGCCCCAAGGCCTCCTGGGGACTGCACTGAGGAGATGGGTTGGTCTGTATGCAAAGGATCAGGAAGAGGAAAGGTCAGCCCCAGCATCCCAAAAAGAGACTGGTGGGTGGTATAGGCCCAGGGAAGCAGAGGGAGTTGAGGATGGGGCCAGGCCCAGAAGTAGTGCACCTGGGGCCCAGAGAAGGCACTCGGTTGGTTTGGATGAAAAGGATCAGGGAGCAGTATTGGTTTCCCAGGTGTCTGGGACCCCAAGACAAGGAGTGGGGCAGGGCCCAAACTTGGAGGAGAGTATGGCAGCAGAGATTGGAAGGTGAATGAAGCTGGGGGATCAAGGCTTGGATGACGCAAGGGACTTACCCTGGAGAGAGGCCTGTGGGTAGGAGGGAGGCTGGTGGAGGGTCCTTCAGGCCCAGGGAAGCAGAGGGAGGGGAGGGTGGGGCCAGGCCCAGAGGCAGAGTTCCTGGGGCCAGAGAAGGCAATACCTTGATCTGGATGAAAGGATCAGGGAGCAGCATTGGTTCCCCAGGTGTCTGAGGCCCTAAGACAAGGAATGGGGCATGGCCCAAACTCGGAGGAGAGAACAGAGGTGGAGATGGGAGGGTGAATGAGGCTGGGAGAGTCAAGACTTGGAGGGCACAATGTACTTACCCTTGAGAGAGGCCTGCAGGTAGGAGAGAACTAATCTCATATTCTTACCTGGTGAAAATAATCTTGTGTTTTGTGACCCCTTACTGATTATCTCAGATTATTAGGCATAAAGAACAGGAAAAAGCAAAGGAGTTACTTACTATTTATACTTTAATAATATGTGTATATGTGTGTGCAAATTTGTGTGTGTGCTTGTGTGTGCATGAACATGTGTGCATATGTGAAGAGAAAAGGACAACCTTGGTCCTCATCCTCAGGATCACTGCCCACCTCCTTTGAGGAAGGGTTTCTCACTGTCCTGGAGTTTTCCAATTAGGCTAGAATCGTTCACCAGATAGCTCCAGCTATTACCTGACTGCTTACCCACATCACCGTGAAGCCCAGATTGTAAGAACCTATTGGCGCACTTGTTCAGAAGCTGGTTGTTCTCTTAAATTACTATTCTCTAAGTTTTACTTGACCATCTATTATATTTCTTGACTGAATTCTGTTCTTTAAGCAGAATTAAAAGCCCAAGTGTAAACTTTCCTTCCTTCCTTTCAATGTATTCCATTGATAATTTGGAGATGAGCAATAGTTTTTTTATATGCTTTTAATGCTCTGTTTAAGGCATGTTGGAAATCTGTTTTAACAACTTTAGGAATTTCCCAGATAAAGAAACATATAATGTATTGAGTTACACTTGTTATGGAAACAAAAACAAAAGCAAAAGAAAGAACAAAGTGTAATTTGGTTTGATGTCTTGAAAATGCCCTCCAGATAAACTCCTGTTTGAGTGAATGAATTAGGCTAAGAATTATAAATGCTTACACTTGAACACAAAGGAAAACCTGCTGCATTTCAGCCCTTGGTGAATATGTGAAATTTATATATTGATTTAATCTCAGAGCATAGGGATCTCTTTTGTCGTGATTATGCAATCACCTGGAAAGTACTCATGGTAACATTAGGATCTTATTCTTGTCAAAATTGAGCCCTGCCTTGATTAATGCTGTTATAATGATGCAAAGACTAGGAAGCTGTAGAGGGAAAATTCTGAAACAATCATGTTCAGAAATACTGTCTTTCCCTACTAAAACCAGATGACCTAGCAATGAACGATTTTTCACAGACATGCCTTCTGTGGTCAGACTTGATAAGAGAAGCACCTGACCTTACAAAGCATGTCTTCAGGACATTCGGATAGCCTTTGTTCTTTAAGTTTACAAAATCATCTTTTCTTACTTCCATAGAAGATACAATGACCTCAGCTTTCTTTAACGCATGGCTTTGGCATCTACCACAAGAAAGCTTTGAAACTGGAGTGTTTCTTTGGCTGAAAAGACAGTTATTGGCTTTTTTTTTTTTAAATCTTGCATAGAGGTAAATCTATAAATTCCTAAGTCTTAATAGAATCTTGCATTAAAAGATATGGAAAATTCTTTGTGGGTTATTTGCTTCCAAATAAAAGAGCTATTTGGGCTAGCATAAAAATTTCTTGAAGATTTTTTAAGATTAAATTTATATAATTTATGAATAAGAGCTTGAGTGACAAGCTCTGCTCTGTCAAACTATACCTGAAATATTGGTGTGTCCTGGAAGGCATTTAGACAATGTGTTCATTTGCAGTATGTGGGACCTTGAAGTAAACAATTTGAATACCAGTTCTACAACTTATTAGCTCTGTGACTTTGGACAAGTCATTAAACTGCTTGTATATCTTAGTTTTCACAGTAATTAAATGAGGAAGATAATAGAGCTACTCAGAAAAAAAAAGTTGTTTGTGCTTTATCTTATTTGGTACATGCACTTATTCCAGAAATGTGCCAGACACAGGTTAGTAGACAGCACTCATTGATTATGGACTATTTGTTTCCTATAGTCTATGAAGAGGCAAAGATTTTGGAAACTTTTCAGTGAAAACCAAAGTTTCAGAAAATTTGAAGCATACTTTATTGTTATTATTATTATGTGTATTTGTGATGTACCTGAGTGCTGGTGTAGGCCAAAGACTGTGTGTGGAGATCAGAAAGCACCTAGCAGCAGTTAGCGCTCTCCTTCCACTGTGGTCTCTGTTGCTAGAACTGGGGTTGTCAGGCTTGTGTGGCAAGTGATTTCACCTGTTGAGCCATCTTGTCCACCCAAGTTTCACAAACTTTTAACTAAAAAGTATTTTTATTTTAATCATGCGTATAATCTCATGAAAAATATTATAAAAAGTAAAGAAGATGACAAATGATTATTTTCATTCCGCTTTTTAACCCACTAGTAGTAGTCCAATGAGATTTTCTCCAGGCTAATTTTATTCAAGTACACACAATTGCACTACACAAATACATTTAAATATTAGATCATTGATTTTACATTATTTTTGAAATTGTTTTTAAAATAACTCAAAATAGCATCTCTATTTCAGCTTGTATGTACTAATCTGCCTTTTGTTTTTGTAAAGATTAATTTTTAGTTATGTGTATGTGTGTGTCTGTGTGTTGGTATGTTCACATATAGGTGCCCATGGAAGCCAAGTGAGGGCATTAGAGTCACAGGAGCTAGAGTTACAGACAATAGTGAGCCCTCCAATGTGAGTGATAGGAGCTGAACTGTCCTCTGCAAGAGCAGTATGGGCTCTTAACCACTGAGCATCTCTCAAGGCCCATGCATTTTACTATGAATTGGGAGATAAATTCTATCTCAAAGTGTCATCAAGCTTTTCATAAATGTTTGCTATTTTGAGTAGTGTAGCAGTAACATTCTTGCAATACATCAAATATTAAAACTGACCCTTTAGGGACAGATCAAAATTGGATAGTCATCATTTCTTAGCCTTTTGGGTAAGATCAAATATAATATTGTAATATTTGGTTTTATCAGTTTAATATTTGATATGCCCTCTATCTGAGGAGAATACATTATATTAATTTTTAGAGATAGGAGATAGACTAGAAACTTGCTTTGTCAACTGTGTGCTTTGACTTTCAGAAAGAGTTGCATTTTAGAAACAAAATAGCAGCAACAAAATAACAAAAAAGTAAAAGCTGCACATTTAGATAACATATTGTTAAGAAAGAAGTCATATGAGTCAGCTCTTGTAAATCTAGATCATTTACAACAGTTCTGGAGTTTGAGCTTTTCCAAATAAATGAATAAATAAATATTCAACTGAGAAATAAAATTGAGAGTCTATATTTTTATTTTTAAAATATTTTTTCTTTCTTTTTCTTTTTCTTTCTTTCTTTCTTTCTCTCTTTCTTTCTTCTTTCTTTCTTTTTATTTTGGTCTTTTTGAGACAGGGTTTCCCTGTAGCCCCAGCTGGCCTGAAACTTGCTATGTAGACCAGGCTGGCCTTGAACTCAGAGATCCACCAGCTTCTGCCTCCCAAGTGCTGGAATGAAAAGCATGTGCCACCACGCCCGGCTATTATTTTTATTTTATGTGTGTGAGTGTATTGCCTGCGTGTGTGTAAGTGTACTGTGCCATGCAATGCTCATAAAGGTCAGAAGAAGAACAGTCTGTAACTCCAGTTCCGGGGGATCTGACGATCTCTCCTGACCTGTGAGGACTCTTCACAACACTAGTGGAATTATATACAAGAAGGAAGGACAGTCATATACATAAAATAAAAATAAAATTAATAAAAAGGTTTTAAAATAAATGAATGAATTTAACAGAAACAATGAGAGTTGTAGAGGCCCCTACAAAATACATTGGCAACCTTAATCTCTGGAAATGAAGCTGCCTAATGGGGCAGATAGCTGCTAAGGCCATGCCAGTACTAAGACTTCTTTGCTTGAGTTAGATTTGGAGTGGGGATCAGCATTTCATAGATACCATGTCCTTTTATCCTCTACTCATTTGGTGGTGCCTTGAGCTGAAAAAACCTCTTAGGCTTCTAGGTTAGGATAGTGCATTAGTTAATTTTCTTGTTGAGTTGACAAAATACCTGACAAAACCAATTTACAGAAGGAAAGGCTTACTTCACAACTTAGTATGAGGGTACAGTCAGTTATGGTGGGAGAGACTGGAGCATGAGGCAGTTGGTCACACTGAATTCACAGAAAGACAAAGGAGAGGACAGGGTGAGAAAGGAGGAGGGAGAGAGGGAGGAAGTGAGGGGAAGAAAGAGAGAAGTTCTTTGTACCCTTTTTCCTTTTAACTAAGTCTGGACCTCAGTTCATAGTGACACTCATATTCAGAGTGAGTTTTCCTTCCTCAGTTAATCCTTTCTGGAAACATCCTCACAGACACATTCAGAGGTTTGTGTGATAGGTGATTCAAAATTCTGTCTGGTGACTGGGGCAATGGTTCAGGGGCTAAGAGCACTGATTGCTCTTGCAGGTTCAATTCCCAGCACCCTAATGGGGCTAACAACCATCCACAACTCTATTTCCAGAGAATCTGACACCCTCTTCAGACCTATACAGGTATTGCATGACATGAGTGCACTTACACACATGCAGTTAACACATTCATACACATAAAGTAAAAATAATAAAATATTTAAAAATCAAAATTCTGTCCAGTAAACAATCAAGATTAACAATAGCAGACAGATCAGTTGAAATGGTTCTACAGAAACAAAGCAGGAGTGTGGAGGGGTTTTGGTGGTGTTGTTTTTCAGGATTCAGCTTTTTTTGTTTTTATTTTTCTCAATTTTTGATGTTTAATTTTTTTCTTCAAAGAATTTGTATGCTTTGGGCATTTCATACAAAACATCTTAATCATCTTTATACCCCCCTCCCCATCCTCACCTTCTCAAAGACTCCCAACAGGTCTCATGCATTTTGTCATTTATGCTAAGGCCCATTGAGTCAAGTTAGTGTACGCAGACATCCCTCAGTGCAAGTTAATGCACTGGGGTCTAGAGGTTTTAATAAGGCAGGGTTGCACAAAGGGAAAAGGATGAGCCTGAGACTGCCTGTGCTCAACTGCACTAAAATATTTTCCAAGTTATTTCTTTTGCGATCATTACATATTTTTTCTAAAAATAATATTAAGTGATGATACCATAAATATCTGTAGTTCATAAACATAAATTTCATAAGGGAGTTAAATGATTAAAGTATATAAAGGAAAACTCCCATATGGTAGCAATACAATATATATTAATGTCACCATCAACTTGAAAATTATTAATATATATTTTTTAAATGTTTTATTGAATTTTTGAATATTTCATAGAGAAAATCATCTTTATACCCCCTTCCCCTTTGGCACCCTCCTATAGCCCCCCACTGGAGTTCATACATTCTGTCATTTGGGTAAAAGCCTATCATGTAAAGTTAGTGCCCCCTGAAAAAAATATTTATATTTTTAAAGCCCATGTGTAATTGGATCAACTCTTTTAGCTTTACCAACAATAAGACAATTTTTTTTGATAAGGGAGGCAGGCAATCAAGAACCTAAGTGATAAATTTACATAGAGGAGAATCAAAGTTGTCAGTAAACAACTTTGAAGCTCGAAGATGAAGATGGTAGAAATCCTATTGGTGACGTCTTTTAAAGAACTCAACATTTAAGTCTTGCTGGGCTTACCAGTTCCCTTTCCCTCCCCCTGTAAAGCAGACCAATGGAAGTACACAGCCAGTTGGTCATTCTGCTATTCCGATTTGTGTGATTTATACTAAGAGTTGGTGGTAATCATTTAGAAACTTGATTAAGTCAATTTCACTAATTAACATGAGTATTCAAATCAATAAATATTAAGTTGAATTTATTTCACAATGAAATCTATGCTAAATTCAGCCCTAAGAAAGGATTTACACAATTTACCATGAAAAATATTTTACTAACAGAAATTTTGAAAGTCTGAAAATATATTTGTGAGGCTGTTTGATGGAGTGTGTTGTACATTTTGAACATATCATTCTATCTTAAATAAATAAAAATAGGTCATAAATATTATTATCTATGAGTATGGTTTATGCAAAAGAACAGTCTATTGATCTATGATTTGTGGGTCTATATTCAAGAAAAAAGCATTCAAATTTTACGATAGGTTTATATATAAAACATTCACCTGAGTTTTAGTACAAATAATGTATGTATATCATATGAAAATATTTGTAGCTAAAGTTTTTGATTAATTCATAAATTAGAAATTCTGAGTGAATTAGAACAGCAGGCTTCTTCTACAGTCAGCTGTGAAGATAAGTTATTCTTCCTGAAGAAAGAATATTTTTTACCAGGGTCCTTTCTAGATATTCCATTACCGTTCTTATTTACTTAAGGAAGTGAACTCTTCCTAAGTGGGTAAATCAATTAGACTGAGCAAAAAGTGATTGGATTTCCAGTGCCTTCAGGAAAAAGATAAGTTCCAGATCATGGCATAACAGTCTATCTATGATCTGATTTGTACATGTATTTTCAGCTTTGGTGCTCCACCCACCAAATCTGATTTATGGAATAGCAAGGTAATAGGCTTCTTCATTTTAAACTCACATTTATGTGTAAATAGTTTATGCCTTTTTAGATTGTCTTCTAGGAATCTAAAATGTCTATCCAGACATCAGACATATGATTGAATGCCGGTTATTCAGTAAAAATTGCTGTACCATAAAACATATTGTCTGTAATTTTATTCCAAGTTCTCATCTAAAGAGAGGAGAAAGATTGGTGAAAATAGCTATTTATTAAGGGGTTCAGTATTATTAGTTTCAGACATCTAGTTTCAGACATTGGACATATCTCCTGTAGATAAATATAGCCACTACACTATGGAACATTTTTTAATGTGTTGAAAATGAAAATCATGTTTGAAAAAGATTTAAGGTTTACTAAACTTATTTTAAGTTATGAATTATTTAAAGTACATAATGTATGTGATGTTATAAAATATAAAAAACAGAAAACTTTCACTCAAAAATGTGAAGAAAGAAGTAGAAAAATAATGGAAAAAGTCTAAAGTTTTATTATGTGTAACTCTAGGTGGTGGTATTAGATTGCAGGTGTTATTTTATTAGGTTATTTCTAATGTTTCAATAATTAGAAAGTGTTCACTTCGACAACAAATAATGAAACCTTCCAGTGCATACCAATACTTTGCTCAAGGTTCCTGACTTTTCCTAGGTAGTTTTCTTGAATTATTGATGTTTAAAATTCACAACTTTTTCTCTACTATTTCTTTATGATTCATAGAAACCAATCTGCTGAAATAAGTTCTTTACTTATGTGTCTCTCTGATCAGATAGAAAACTCTTGGAGGAGAAGGGCTGCTTCATATTTTCTCTCTATGATTAACATATGTTCCAGTGTCACTTAATACATGTTTGGAGTTTAACCAACACAGTATCAACAGGATTTACTTCCACAAAGTTGGCAGTGTTCTCCAAATGCCGGGCAGATGGGAATAGGAAGACACCCTGTATGCAGGGCTTTTCAGCTAGCCTAGCTTCACTCTTGATGGCTTTATGTTATCATCGTAGTTCAAGATAGTGCTGAATGATTTTGAACATCATTAGACCATTAATATTATACGCAAAGATGATGTTTCCCTGAACTTTCTCCAGAGTGGCCTTACTCCACTTTCTCCAAGTGGCCGTACTTGATAATACATATTAGACAAAGCCTGAGGAAATGGCCGTGGTTTTTATTTTATAAGTACCAAAGTTTTGTTTTTTCACATTAGTCAGCATTAATCTTTAATTATTATTTTCTCCATCATCTAGTAGGGAATATGTATCATCTTTTCCTCTCAGAGGATTATTATTTTGTACTGGGTATATTAATGTTCTCTTATTGGGATTAAAGTGAATTTCTTAAAAGTTCTCCTAATTTCATGAAAGATAGACTAAAATTTTTCATTTTAATTTTCAGACTTAGGACCTAGTTTCTCCATTTCGAGTGTCTCAATTGGAATTAATGATCATTGAATTAGCACTTTTGTGTCTAACTCTCTTCTAAATGATAACAAGTAAGTGAGGGTGGGGTATGGTATAGAAGTCTCATTTAGGGCTAAATACTGTACAGTCTCTTATCATTTGCATATGGACCAGTTGTGGGTCTCTGTGTTGATCACCATCTACTGAGGAAAAATGATTCTCTGTTGAGGACTGAGAGCTTCACTAATCTATGGGTATAGTCACAGGACATTATGAGTCAATTTAATATTATAACCACTTATCAGAATAAGAGTAGTAAGTTCTTCCCTACAGTCTATGACCTGTCCTGCCTTCGATTCTTGACCCTGATAACAGTTCCAGGCATGTGTTCCATTTTGTAGAGTGAGTTTTAAATACATTTAAAAGGCAGTTGTTGCCCTCTCTGACATTTGTGCTGCTATTGCACCAGATGGCATGTCTTGTCAGACCAGTTGTTGCTAGGTCTGGCAGAGTTCATAGCTGGGTGAGATTAATGATTACTTTTCTCCTTTCATAGTGTGCATAGCATCTTCCAGCATTATGGAAGCTATCCAGAAGATGATGCTACATATTGGTATCAGCTTGATTTCTACATGTTCTATGACTGGAGTATATTAAGCAATAGATCCTATCATCAAGTAAAGGTGTATTAGTTACTTTTCTGTTGCTGTGATAGAAACACTGACCAGCAACTTACAGAAGGAAGACTTTATTTGAGCTTACAGTTCCAAAGGACAAGAGTCCATCATGGTGGGGAGGCATGGAAGCAGAAGTGTCTGGAGGAGGAGCAGAAGCTAAGCTCTCACATCTTCAAGCAGACACAGGAATTAAGAATCACACAAGATCCAGCAAGGCTTAAGAACTCTCTAAAGCTAACCTCCTGTGACTTGCTTCCTTCAGCATGGCCACGTCTTCTAAGACCTTCCAAAACAACACCAACAACTGGGGACAATATCCAAATACTTTGACCCTATGGAGGACAGTCTCATTCAAACCACCATATTCCACTTCTTGGCCCCCATAGGCTCATGACCATATAAATTGCAAAATGCAGTTAGTACAACCTTAAAAGTCCCCATAGTCTTTACCAGTCGTAATACTACTCAGAAGTCCATAGTCCAAAGTCTCTTCTGAGACTCATGGAATCATTTAATTGTAAGCCCCTTTAAAATCAGAAGACAAATTACATACTCCCAACATACAGTAGAATCAAATACACATTCTCATTCCAAAAGGATAGAATGGAGGTATAGTGAGGAAATACTGGACCACAAGGCCAAAAACCAAGAAGGCAAACACCAAATCCAGTAGCTCCATGTCTGAATTCTGGGACTTTACTTCCAAATGGCTTAGATGGCTCAGCCTCTCCAGCTTTGTTGCATGTAACATACATCTCTCTCTTGGGCTGGTACCACTCCCTGTATTCAGGTATTCTTGGCAGATGCCTCACAGCTCTGGTTTCATGAATATATTCTTAGGGTCTCTACTGCCAACCAGGCTTCACCTTCACAGCTTCATGCAATAGCCTCTCAGGGCCTTCTCTACTCAGAGGTGGCCCTGCTGCATGCTGCCTGGCCTTGGGGGCTCTCTGAAACCTTGGAGGAAGAACTGATGACCCCTTCACTCTTGCATTATTCATGCCTCTAAACCCAGCACCAGGTGAACAACACTGCCAGGTTTGGCTGACAGTTTGGAATGGGCCCCAGCTTTCATTATCCATTTTAGAAAATTTTCACTTCAGTGGCCCCCGAAGTATTTTCCTTTCACAATTTGGAGGCTTAGCTGGGTGTGGTCTTGCCGTGGAGGCTCTCTCTCCATTGTTTAAGTAAAAATCTCTAGGCCTCTCTTTAATCACTTTAATCTCCTTATTAAAAGGATCCTCTCCAGGACATACACCAGCTACAAAATCTTCCCAGTGCTCTTTTTCAATCCAAACTGTATGTTCTGTATTTCTTTCTGTCTCATTTGCTTTTTTTCACTGTAGGTCTGCATAATACTCACCACTATTAGCCATGCCACTATTTCTGTGTTAGGCTATCTTGAAATTTCTACTGCCAGAATATTAGACCATTGCTTTTCAGTTTAGCCTCAGGCAAGCTTTTTGGCTGTGGGCAGACTCCAGCCAGACTCTTTGCCAAAATATCCAAATTTCTGTTTAAGTCCTTATTTCCCTCTGGAACTACATTGTTCTCAGCACGACTTTCTTGCAGGTGCCTACTAGAATGGCCTATTAAGCTCTGCTTACATCAATCAACTGCTTTTCTATCCCAAACTTACAAAGTCTTCCACATTCTTCCAAAACCCCATGTGATCAGATTCTTCACAGTCAACACCCCACTCAGTACCAATTACTGTATTAGTCACTTTTCTGTTGCTGTGATAGAAACACTGACCAAAGAAACTTATAGAACGAAGAATTTATTTGAGCTTACAGTTCCCAGGGGCAAGAGTCCATCATGGCTGGAGGAGGGGTGGAAGCTAAGCTCTCACATCTTCAAACAGGCACAGGAAACAAGAGTGACTCAAGATCTGGCAAGGCTCAAGAACGCTCTAAGCCTGCCCCCGTCACATGCTTCCTCCAACGTGACCACACCTTCTAAGATCTCCAAAAACAGCACCACCAAATGGGAACAAAATGCCCAAATATTTGGAGCCTATGGGGGACATTCTCATTCAAACCACCACAGAAGGGTAACCAAGAACAATGACAATAGCTGATAATGTTTGAGGTCTATGGGCTACGCTGACAAACAACTCCAAAAGAAGTAACCCGTTCCCGGAACTGGGCCTCTTATTTGATAGCCTATGGTGCTTTGAAGGAACATTGAACCTCTCTTCCATGGTAAATCCATTTAAATTCTTTCTATATATGCATATGTATATATTTTAGGAAGCACCTACAGTACTGTTTCAATATGACTTTTTCAAAGTCCTTTAGTGTTAGCTACCATAAACTCCTACCTCCATCCCATTTCATCTATATTACACACCCTCCTCCCAACACTTGGGGATCATCACAGACGAGGACCTGAAAAGATTGTAAGAGCCAAAGGCTGTAAATGACTATGTTAAAATCGTGTTTTCCAGACACAACTGGGCAGTTGAACACATGAACTTACAGCAGTTGTGACAGCATGTGTAAGACCTGGGTAAATTCATACCAGATAAAAATCACAGCATGGAGAGGGAAGAAAGACCTACAAGATCCCACCCCTGCTGAGGAGCAACTAAAAACTGATAGCTGCTGGGAATAGGAAAGACTGTTTTCTTTAAGGTTGTAGCTCCTGGTAGGTCAACCACACTTCAGTGGAGGGCCCCACACTCAAGAGTATGTGGGCAGCACTAATTGGACTGGATAGGTTATTATAGAAAAAGATAAGATGAAATTTGTGGATAGGGAGGTGGGGTGGACCTGGGAGGAGTTAGGGGAGGAGTGTGGGGTGAATGTTATCAAATACATTATTTGAATTTTTTAAAGAATTAATAAAAACATTTTAAGTATAAAAAATTAAATACATAAATAAGAAAAGATTGCTTTAGCAAGATAGAATTGAGGCCCAAATTTGTACCAAATCAGAGGTGACTAATAAGACTTTAGGATCTACAAAGTGAGTCGTGCTAGAAGAAGCCTCTAGGTGAGAAGTGGAGGTGGTGACCCATTTGCTGTGAGTGCTCCAGGTTGGAATGATTAACTTTGTGTCAAATTTATTAAAGCAAGGGATGCCCAGAGAGTTAGTTAAACACTATTTCTTGGAGTGCCTCTGAAAGTGTTTCCACAAGAGATAAGTTTTTGAGTTGGTCAGCAAGTAAGCAAGTTACTCCCCACACTGGTAGTATGCCTCGTCCAATCTGGAGAGGAGCCCGGAGAGAGTGAAAAGGGAAAGGAAAGTTGAATGGACTCTGCACTGAGCTCCTGCCTTCAGTACTTCTCATCTTGGAACTTTAGATCAGGACTGGAATCTACATTCTTGTGTCTCCAGCTCATAGATTTTTAAGTGAATCCATTAGCTCCCATGGATTCACAACTTGTATGTTGCAGTTCTTGGGATTTCTCACCCTCCATGATTGAATGAGGTATATATTTCATTACATATAGTGGAATTTACCATACTTTATGATAAATGTCTTCCTAGGGATAATATGAAGTAAGATATACATGTGAATGTGTTATATATGATACACCAAATATAATAAGATGAGACAATCATGTGCATTCTACTTTTCAGAAGAAATTGACTAAAACATGGAGGGCCAAAACTGAGCAAAGTCACATGACAGTAATTTTCAGTACACCTTTTCCTTCGGTACAATTTTTCCTTCATGGAAAAATTTAAGTTCAAGTTTTGTGTGCGTGCGTGTGTGAGTATGTGTGTGTGTGTGTGTGTGTGTGTGTGTGTGTGTGTGTGTGTGTGTGTGTGTGTGTGTGTGTGTGTGTGTGTGTAAGTTAAAATTCTTTAATTTTAAATATTGATAGATGTGTACTATTGAGAAAGAATTATGTATAAAGAGAACTTCCTATGGACTATGTAGAGAAGTCAAGGGCTGCTATCCATGAAATCCTCCTAAACTAGCAACATCAATGGTGGCCAACATTCTGTGTGTTCCCAAGATTTTGTTAGTGTTAATGCATTTGATTCTTAAAGCTGTCCTGTGATGTTTTTATCATTGCTTCCCATTTTATATGTAGAGAAACTGAGAGACAGAAGAATTAAGAAACTTCTTCTGAGTGTGTATGTGTGGTATGCATGCGTATATTTACATATGTTCATATATGTGTGGGAACATGTACGTGTGGGGGTATGTGCAGGCCTGAGATTGATCTTAAGTGAGTTCCTCAATCACTGCCCACTTTATTTACTAAGGTAGCATTCCCTATTGAACCCAAAGCTCACTAATTCTGGCTTGTCTAGCTAGCCAGCTTGTCCAAGATTTCCCTTTCGGTCTCTTGAACACTGGGATTTTGAGAAGGCTACCATGTCACATAGTTTTTTATGTGGGTGCTGAGGAACTGAACTCCCATCCTCAGACATGTTCAGCAAGGGTTTTATCCATTCACAACATTTTTAAGATCACATGGTCAGCAACCAGTAGATTGCTTCACAGAAGCAAGCACACGCTGCAGGGTATTTTGAAAAATATCTGTGTGTGAGCACAACCGTCCCTCCCAAGTTTGCTTCAACTGTTGTTTTAATTTTTACATGCCTCTGAGTTTTATTCAATTCTTTTCTCTTTTGATTCTTTTATTGCTCTTATATAACTTTATTCTTTTTCCTGCCTTTCATGATTTCATTATTTTCTTTATTTTGAAGACTTCCACCTTAACTCTCCTTTCTTTCTCCTTCCTTCCTTGTCTCCTGCCCATATTCCTATCCAGCCATTCACTGTTTTCTTTATTTGAGTTCCTTAGTAATAAATACAGTATTTAATAATTATATCCTGATAAGTATAAAATGTGAGCAGAAAGGGTGATTTGGGTTTCTATAGAGAGAACTGGAGAGGAAGGGAATCCTATGGGACCGTATCCTATAGAAGAAGGGAAGGGAGTGAATATGTATGTCTGTAAGGTAGGCTATTCTTAGAAAACGATGTTTAAACTGAGAAATGATGAGATTTAAATGCTTTGATTAGGAATTGAATGCCAGGAATTGTTAAGGACTTGTCAAGTATCATTGTTTGGAGTTCTTTTGTCAATAGAAATGCTATGACCAATCTTGGAAAACTGACTTCCAGATGGCTGTATCTTGAGATGTGGACCACACATATTTAGGTATATGGTTCTGAAGGTCAGGCAAGATGTGTTTAGACTGGAAACTTAGAAAAGGCATGCGAATATGTGAGACTTGGGAATGAGGTGTGAAAGGAGAGAAGATATGGTTTCCCGGCACCAATTTCAACCATTAGGAAACAGACAAGGAGGTGAAAAAGAGACCTGGACAGAACAGGAAAAGAATTAGGAAGAAAAGCAGAGTGGTACTTTGGCGCTGAGTAAAAAATCTACTTTTAAAAAAGGAAGCGAGTAACAAGGTCAAATGCTATTCTCAGGTCAAGCAAGATGAAAACTGAGGAGAGAGTTATGCTTAGAGATATGGGTGGAGATCATCTGATAGTTCAGCAAGAATAGTTTCAGTGGAACAGAAACTTGCTCTGAATGAGTTAAAGAGAAAAACGGAAGTGAAGAAATGGAGATGTCAATTGTAGATAACTACTTTGAGAATCATAACTTCTTAGAAGATAAAAAGGCCTTGATGCTGGAGGAGTAAGTGGAGAGATATTTCCTCCCCCACTTCACCCCCACTTTTTTTTTTTACATTTTGCTAGGTGAGGCCCCTTATTAGTTTCTGTACTAATGTGGAAAAGCTTGTGGAAAAGAAACAGACTGAGTACCAGGAAGAATGGAGCTAATTAAATATAAGAGGTAGAGCAGGTAGTCCAAGAACTCAAAAGGTCACAAATGGCCAGTGTAGAGATAAAAAGTCTGCTGAATGCTGATCCTTGGACAGGACTCCTTTATTAAACTTCACCCACCCAAGGCTCAGGAACCATTGGGGAAGAGGGGCCAAAAAGGTAGTAAGAGCCAGGGAGGAGGTAAAAAACCATATGGAAATAGAGTCCTAAAAGCTCCTGGGAACCTGCTTATAATTCTATGGCAATGGTGTCAGCATACATAAGTCCCATGCAAACTCAGGCAAACAAAAACATAGCATAGAACTGGGAAAATGAATAGCAGACCCCAATCTTATCTGAAGATATATTGGCAACTGATTGCTGCTAGATGAAGAAGAGCTGATCTTCCTAAAACAAGGGACTCTAGATAGGCTGACTGGACCTCAGTTGACGGACTTGCACTGGGTAACGTCTGGAGACACTCACTTGACACAGTGGGCCTTAACAGGGATGACAGAGTATATGGACTCCTGTCGGGGGCGGGGGGTCTATGGGGGGGTGCTGTTGGGGACAGGGGTATAAAGATGATTAAGATTGATTGAGATGTTCTGTATGAAATACACAAAAAATCAATAAAAACAAACTTTGAAAAAAGTCAAATTGTTCATTTGAATGTCAAGGAGGACACACACATATATGTGGAAGCCACTGGACAACCTGTGGTAGTTGTTTCTCTCTACCATTGGGGTTCTGGAGATTGAACTCAAGTGGTGATGGTCAGCAACAAGCACCTTTGTTACCACTGTGTCATCTTGCCAGCCTGAAATGTTTGTGGTTTATAGTATTTTTGTGATAGTATCCCGAACAGACTGAAACAAGAATCAATCCTATGACCTGTTGGATTAAGGAAATGTGCCATAACAACATTTTTCAATCTACGTTTAATTTCCTATTCTTCAGAACTTAAAAAAAAAAAAGTTATCCATGGGACTATTCAACAGAAGCAGCTTCAAGAAAAGAACAAAAAGACTTTGCCATTGTCATCATATCCTCATCTTATTTCTAGAAAGCTATGAAACCTACTTTGGCCCTGTTGCAATTATTATTGCCCTTGCTCTCGGCTCCCATAGTGGTTTTATTCTGTGGCACAGCAGCTGTTGCATAAAGACGGATGGTGCCACCACTGATGAGGACATCGCGGGAGAGGGAGAACTTGCAAACACAACCAAAAACAGAGGGAATCCTGAATCTGTGGAGATGTTGGGAGGTCATTTGATGAACTTTATACCATCTTTTCTCTCGGAGTTTCTTTTACCTGGTCTGACCTTTGTGTTCTCTCTGCCATCACCCACTCAGTTATTATATCATCCTCATACCAGTGTTACTGTTACAGACTGACTGTTCTGTTTACACACATCTCATTCAATCCTTACAAAAGTTTCTCTAAGAAAGCATTGACCATTGCCCTGTGCTACAGATTTAAAGAAATCTGAGGCACCTGGAGTATAAGCATCTTGCTCAAGGTCACATAGTCAAACTCAGTGTTATAATGAAGCCCCAAGCAATATTTGTCAAAAGCTGGGCTCTTACTGGTACTCTGCATATGGTGAATTGACAAATGTGTGCCCACCTGCCTTCGTTCGTCTGATGTGATCTAGTATTCCAATTTGCAGCTGAGGTCCAAAGTCCTATGCAAGACGGACTTAGCTTATATCATATGTGACAGGGCTGGTATTTCACTTCAGCTGTTTTGACTCCTTGTCTTGTTCTTTTTCCAAGTGCCTCTGTGCCTAATCCATGCTTGGCGATTCCCCTTGCTCTGAGTTTTGTTTGCTTCTCCAGCCTGTACACCTCCTGCTCTGTAATGATCTAATACTTACTGTGTGGGCTTCATAGTTTATTTGATTTGGAGCAACCTAAAATGGCCTGCTGGCATGGTCTAAATATAAGATTGTGAGTACAGGGCCATAGATGCATATTTCTAGCCTGAGGGGATCTTGCAGGCTATGGCAAAACACTGCAAATGATTGGCAATATTTGGCAGCACTAAGACAGTTTGTCCAATGCCAAATGTTGTGTGACATTAAATTCATATAAAGAAATAGAAGATAGATTTATAGTAGTGAAGTTTAATATCTCAATTGCGTTATACCACTTTAGAAACCAACAGAGTTTGAAAGTTGAATTTGTTTTGCAAAAGTCCTGGCTTGAGAATCATATGAAGGGTCATTGTTTTGTACAATACATACACCTTACCCTCCACAGAACAGGTTGCAGTGGATACCACCCCCCTTGTTTTTTTGCAACATCCTGTGTTGTGACTGGCCCATACATTTTGCTGTACTGATTTGACTGAGGAGAAACCACAGTGCAGTGTGGTTTAAATGACTCATTCAGTCTCATAAAAGTGGTCTGTATTAGAGCCAGAGTTAGCATTTGGATCTTCCATCTTGAATGCCATGCTTTGTGTTAAACTCCATGGTGCTCCAATATATCATTTGGCCCATTTAAACCACAGGGATAACTCATTTTTCAACGCCCTGGTTATATGTCATCCTAGCTGTCACTTCCATTAGCTGCTTACACACCTGCATGCAGCTTCTGCCAGGCTCCTTCTCTGCCTGACTGATACAGAAGTACTGCTCATCAGGCTTTAGAAAAGTGACAGAACAGCAACATCCACTACAACAGCCGCACAACCCTTCTTTGCTCTTTGCTGCTGTGTTTATGTCTGCTTTCTGCTGCACTCAGTACCACTTCAATTAGATCATCCTGTCTAGGGGTCTCGGTTTTCTTAGCATTTCAGATCCTTTTCTGTAGACAATACAGCTTGGAGATGTTAGAGGTTTGATCACTATTTTGGTGAAGTAACAAGAGAGCCTGCTGTGAGACCCAGAGTACAATTCCCCCTCCCTCATGACAGATTATCTATTTTCAATTTAGGTTCACCACCATCACATTCTTAGGCAGAAGAAGAACAAGGAACTGCATTCCAAAGCCTCTTTTCATATGGTTCCTGTTTAGTATCTACCAATGGGAGGCATTCACATGAGATTTGGAAGGAAGAGGGAAGGAAATAATGGAGCAAAGGAAAGATTGATTCTGGGTTCATAAACTTCTGCATTCAATAAATATTTATTAAGATCTACGTGTGCAGCACGTGCTCTGTATTCTGGAGGATATAAAGCCTATTCTTATGTGTTTATACTCTTTGAATAGGTGAGGAGACTAAAAAAATCCACTCAAAAGTCAATTAACAAATACACATATTTCACATCATGATTATTATGAAAATAATACAAAATGTGAGATTACAGTTCAGAAAGTTGAGTAGCAATAGAATATTTTTTCAGGAACATCCTAAAATTCTAGAGGATTTTCTAAATCTTTTTTTTTTTTTTTCAGGAAAATTCTGATTTTCTAAACCTTAAGTTTTTTAAATTACTGTTTGTTTTAATTTCATTGTTGTGTTTTCATAAGTTGCTTATAGTTTGATCTTTTGTTTGTGTTCTGTCTGTCTCTCTCTGTCTCTCTGTCTCTCTGTCTCTCTCTCTCTCTCTCTCTCTCTCTGTCTCTCTCTCTCTCTCTCTCTCTGTGTGTGTATGAAGTTCCTGTGGGCAAATGTGGGGCCAGTGGGCCAGGGTGTATGTGTAGAGGTCAGAGTTCAACCACGGATGCCAATCCTTGTCTTTCATGTTGCCTGAGACGGGTTTCTCCTTGCTCCCTGCTGCATACTCCAGGCCGCCTGGCCCACAAGCTTCTTAGCATTCTCTTGTGTCTGCCTCCTGCCACACTGTAGGAGCTCTGGGATTACAGATGTGCGTCACCAGTTTCAGGTGGATTCTGGGGATACAAACTCAGGTCCTCATGTTTGAGTGGCAAATGCTTTGCCCACTGAGCCATTTTCCCAATCCAAAGTTTTATTATTAATATTATTATTATTATTATTATTAATCTACTAAATGGGACTACTGAATGCCAGCTTTTATGATCATTGACTGTCTTGATCTCTTCTTTCAGTGTTTTTAGCTCTTGATAGCCTGTCACAGTCTTTGAAATCCACTGTATATGGAATTTCAGGAGACCCACCATAAGTTACTGTTGGAGTGGTAATTATGTTCAACAGAATGATTCATCACTTTTGTATGGGTTAACTAGCATGCTTTCTCCTACCTGGACTTATCCTCCACCCAGTATGATTCCATGGAAATGTGGAATAGTAGGTGCACATTGGAATATAGCAGGGGAACACTGCTCACTGAGTCAAACAAGCATTTTTAACCTGAAGTCTCTCTGTGCCTCTCCTCAAGAGGAGGCAAATAAGTATGAGGTCTTATTCCTACAGAGGGAACTGAGTATTTCTCTGTTGTAGACTGACTTTGATTTATGAAGAAGTGCACAGAGTGGGTCCTCAGGGCACCATGCTACAATTGCTGTCCTTCAATGTGGACTATTGTGCCCTCATTCTTCAAATAAACGGGAGCTGCACAACACTTTGTGTTTATTTAACTTATGACTTATTTCTTTTGAAAGGATTATGTTCTCTGCTAAACCATCCATTTCACTCGATGAGATTTAAGGAGTACAGAAGCCTTGGTCTTAAGAGGCTATGTTTCCTGTTGATTCTGCTTGTTTTGTAATAATCCTAAAAATGTATCATTATTTTCTCATTGAGAATATTATGAATATATATAAATCATTTTGATCATATCTACCCATCACTAAATGTCATGTTTCTTTTATTTTATAACCAACTGAGTCTAATTGGTGTTGCCTTCATGTACACGTGTGTGGGGCCAGCCACTGGAGCATGGTCAACCTGCCAGTGGTCACTCCTTGTCCCCAAATGACTCTCCTTCCGCCTAGCAGTCATAGTATTCAAATATCTATTATGTCTTGGAATTCTTATATTGTAAACACAATTCTGTGTGTCTTAGATGGCATGTGTCTACTTTGAGACATGTAGTAAAACACATTTTCTTCATTGTCCTGCAGTTGCATTCTTAGTATATGCCATATATTCCTATTGTTTCACATCCAGTGAAGGATATATGCCCATTGTACTTAAATAGTACATCCAGTCTTTAGAGTTCATCTTCCAGAAAGCAGAGTGGAGAGGGTTGGGTTATAGCCTGGGATTTTGATGAATCTAGTACCCTAGAACCAGCCATTGGTTTGGAAATGAAGGTGTGACTATCCTTGCATCATTTGGGGAAAGAACATATTCAATTAGAACATCAATTTGTAAACATTGGCTTTGCAAAAATGCCTAGGTTCCTGTAGAACTCAGAATTACACCATTAGTGCATTTGGTCCTCCAGCTTGAAGAATGAATACTGTGGGATTTTAAAAAAAATATTTTTATTGAATTTTGTTCATATCATACAATAGATTTTTTATTATTTAATAG
>NW_008342276.1:7602-42054 GCF_000622305.1 Nannospalax galili | reverse complement strand
ACAGTTATACAATATTGTACTCAGTATAAACCCTGTAAGACATAAAATTGAATGAGTTTTTACCCTTTAAAGAAGATCTTCATTTCATTTTATAATATGCTGTTTCCTACAATTTTAATGCTACTAACACTTAGATATTTGCACATGTGTCTTTAATCTCTATGTATCTGATTATTTAATCTCTATGTGTCTGATTATTACTAGTCACAGTTGGTTACACATGGCTCCTTGGCACCTGACTATGAATATAAAGTCATCAGGTAGATTTCAGTGGTAATGTTTATCACCTCTGCTAATTAACATGAAGTAAATTTTTATGCTTCCTCCTCAAATATGTCTTTTTTTTTTTTTTTTGAGACAGGGTCTCCTTGTAGCAACGGCTGTCCTGGATTCACTATGAAGACCAGGCTGGCCTCGAATTCACAGGGATCTGCCTGCTTCTGATTCCCGAGTGCTGGGATTAAAGGCATGTGCCACCACGCCAGGCCCAAATATGTCTTTTTAAAAATTTGTTGATTTTTTTTGTGTATATCATATAGAACATCCCAAACTATCTTATTCATCTATATACCCACTTCTGAAATGGCACCCTCCCACTGGGCCCATATTCTCTTTCATCCCTGTTACTGTCCAGTGTGTTGTCGGTACCCCCAGCCATTCCCCAGTGCTTGTCCATCTGCTGAATCTAGTCAGCCTATCTAGAGGTCTGTGTTTTATGAGGATCAGCTGTTCCTCATCTAGCAGCAATCAGTTGTCAATATTCCTTTAAACAAGATTGGAGTCTGCTGTTCAATTTCCCAGTTCTATGCTGGGTTGTGATCTGGGAGTCTTGTGAGCCACCCTGGCCAATAACTCAAAGGAGGGCAGCTCCTGTCTGGCACTGTTTCTTGTTATGTAGCCTTTAGCTATACATATGGACTCTAAAATAATTATACTGATACCATTAGTTTTGGGTTATAATTTCCTTTTGGGTGTTTAAGACCCTACAATTGGCCCAGATAGACCAATTTATTTTTACTCTTAAGGCCATTTAGGAGTCTGTTCCTCGGGGGTCACATGGGCTTGGGAAGAGCCCCTGGCCCCATTCTTTTAATAGTTCTGTCTGTGTGAAGATAAGTCAAAGGTCCTTCTTGACCATGGCCAGCTTTGCTTGGAAGCATGGAGGAAATGTTTCTTTTGTGTTGACCCTCCTCTTTTAGATTGGACAATGGTTCAGGTCCATCTGGTGGGGTCTCCACAGCCTCCTTGATCAAGAGGACAGGTGACTCACCACATTTACAGGACATTTTGAGAGATGATCATAGTCCCCTGGAACTTAGTCGACCTAGGAGAGGAAGAGGCAAAAGGTGTCCTTTATGTCCTTCTGAACAAATTAGTATAGGCCTCATAGTATGGCTGTTAAACATCCAAGAAGGTTAGTTCCACCAGTCTGCACTTTTAATTACCATGTGTCATGTAGATAAAGCTTGGGCAAAGACCAAACACTCTCAGATAAACCTTGCCTAGACATGTATTCTTTTATCTAGTTGTATGTATAATTTGTCAGTAGGTTGTTGGACTAATATTGTTCCCTTTGTTTTTTTGTTTTTTTTTTAAACTAGCTAGGCTTTATTTATCTCTTGCATTGTCTAAACCTTCCACCATGGTTTTCCCATTTAAGTGCCCCCATAGTTCCCATTTCTCCCTTAATAATACGCTTCTCCTATGGTCCCACCTCTCTTGAGCTCCTTCTTTTCCTTTATCCCCTACATTCCATGTATAAACTTCCCTCCCCCCCTTAAAATAACCCTATATTTATCCACATCTTCCTTATTAACACCTGTTTCCTACTGTTTTTCTTTTTCAGATTCTTTCATTTCCTTTGCCTCCGTGTTTCCATTTCATTATTCTCATTCCTGTAGTTATGTCTGGATTCATAATCACTAATCAGGATTTGGTGCTAGGATCCATATATGAGGGAGAATATACATCATTTTTTCCCCTGAGTCTCTGTTACTTCACTTAGTATAACAGTTTCTAGTTCCATCCATTTACCTGCAAATTTCAGAATTTCATCTTTACTGCTGACTAAAACTCCATAATATAAATGAACCACATTTTCATTATCCACTTGTCAATTGAGGGACACTTAGGTTGCTTCCATCTCTTAGCTATTGTGAAAAGAGCAGCAACAAACATGGATGTACAAGTGTCTCTGCAATAGGATAAGTTCTTTGGGTATATGCCAAGGAGTGGTATAACTGGGTCAAATGGTAGGTTCATTTGTAGTTTTTTAAGAGTTCTCCTTACTGCTATCCATAGGGTGTGGAGAGCGGGCCCACGCGGGAGTGCCCAAGATGGCGCCCGGGCACCCTGCCAAGCCCCATGACGAGTTAATGGCGCATGCGCAGCAGTGAAGGAAAGCGTGGCTGCTGGCACAGGGCTCGGGGACAGAGTGTCCCGACCAATCCTGTCTAGTGATCTGGCTCGTGTATCCTACGGAATGTGGTGTGATTGGAGGGAGAAGGAGATAAAAGGGGATGGAACCGGGCAATAAAAAAAAGAAAGAGAGAGGAGAAGTTTGAACCGGCCGTTGGTGGTGGTCGTTTTTACTGGGCTCTGCTGGACAGAGCCCGGGGAAGCGGCAATAGGGGTTAAACAAGTTTGCCGTCCCACCAGCAGTGGGTGAGCATTCCTGTTTCCCTACATCCTCTCTAACACTTGGTATCAAAGATGGATTTTGTTTCTTTTTCTTTTTCTTTCTTTCTTTCTTTTTTTGGTCTTTTTGAGACAGTGTCTCCCTGTAGTCCCAGCTGTCCTGGAACTCACTATGTCAATCAGGCTGGCCTTGAACTCACAGAGATCCACCTGCCTCTGTCTCCTGAGTGCTGGGATTAAAGGCTTGCACCACCACACCCAGTACCTTTTAAGATGCTTCTAAGCCATCTTTATTTCTTATTTTGAGAATTCTCTGTTCAGTTCCTTAGTCCACCTTTTATTTGGGTTACTTCCTTTCTTGATTCTTTGTTTTTTGAGTTTGTTATATATTCTGGATGTTAAACCTCTGTCAGATGTGTTGCTGGTGAAGATTTTCTCCCATTCTGTGGGTTTTCTCTTCACTTCCTTGGTTGCTTCTTTTGATGTACAGAAGCTTTTTAGTTTAATGAGGTCCCATTTGCTGATTCTTGCCCTTGTTTCCTGGGCAATTGATGTCCGGTTTAGAAAATCCTTTCCTACACCTATATCTTGTAAGTTATTGCCAATGTTTACTTCTACCAGTTTCAGAGTTTCAGGCTTCACATTGAGGTCTTTGATCTATTTGGAGCTGACTTTTGTGCAAGGTAAAAGATAATGGTTTATTTCATTATTCTACAGTGGAGATACATTTTTGCCAGCACCATTTACTGAACATACTGTCTTTCCTCCAGTGAATGTTCTTGGCCCGTTTGTCAAATATCAGGTGGCTGAAATTGCATGTACTCATATTTGGGTCTTCAGTTTTGTTCCATTGATCTATGGATCTATTTTTGTGGTAGTACCATGTTGTTTTTATGACTATAGCTCTGTAATACAGTTTAATATCTGGTTTAGTAATCCCTCTAGCATTTCTCTTAGTGCTCAGGGTTGCTTTGGCTATCAGAGGTCTTTTGTGCTTCCATATGAATCTTAGGATTTTTTTTTTCCAATTCTGTGAAAAATGTCCTGGGGATTTGGATTGACATTGATTTGGAGGTGCTCTTTCTTTCCTTGGGTTAACTGGGTTAGCAGTCTATCAGTCTTGTTTATCTTTTCAAAGAACCAGCTCTCGGACTCGTTCATTCTTTCTATTGTTTTGTTTGCTTCTATTTCATTCATTTCTGTTCTGATTTTTGCTATTTCTTCTTGTCTGCTGGGGTTTGGTTTCATTTTTTGTTGTTTTTCAACTGTCTTGAGTTGCAATGTTAAGTCATTTATTTGTGTTTTTTCTGATTTTTTAATGTAGACACTTTGAGCTACAAACTTTCCTCTAAGGACTGCTTTCAGTGAGTCCCAGAGGTTTTGTTGTGTTGTATTGTCCTTCTCATTTAGTTCCAGAATACTTTTATTTCTTCATTAATTTCTTCTTTGATCCATTCATCATTCGGGTGTGTGTTGTTTAATCTCTATGTGTTCATGTGGTTACTAGGGTTTTTTCTGGTCCTGATTTTAAGCTCTATTCCATTGTGGTCTGACAGAATGCATGGTATTATGTCAGTCTTTTTGTATTTGTTGAGGTTTGTTTTGTGCCCCAGTATATGCTTGATTTTGGAGAAAGTTCCATAGGGTGCTGAATAAAAAATATATTCTTTTGTACTTAGTTGGAATATTCGGTAGATGTCTGTTAGGTCCATTTGATGTATGGTACTGTTTAATTCAGACGTCTCTCTGTTAGTTCTCTGTCCTGTTGACTGATCTAATGGAGACAGTGGGGTATTGAAGTTCCCTACTGTCTTGCAATTTGCTGGTTCCTCCAAGGGGTAAGGCCTGCTGCCAAGGGTGTACTACTGAGGGGTGTTGGGAGCTATCTTGGAATGGAAGTGGCGAGCCAGGAGGAATGCAGATGTGGAGAGAGAGACGGCACAGGCGCCTCACCTACATGGATGGGAGAGGGGGCATTTACCGACCTGGGACAAGACTGCAGGCCCAAGATATGTGGATGAAAGTTATCAGAGACTATGGACAGGCCGCAGGAGCATCTGATGTGGGGGGCTCTGAGCCAAGGCATAAGAGTGCTTGTCTCTGTGTAAGTTCCCCAATTTACCCCCTCCCTACCCGATGGCATAAACCATAATAAACTCACATAAAAATATATGTTTTGTCTGATCACAGAAGAGACCCTGAAAGAACTCTGCTTATAAAACCTACTATTAATGAGTTGGGATTGATCTGGGTGTTAAAGTCTTGTAGTACTGTTTTTATGAATTTGGGTACACCAGAGTTTGGTGAATATATGTTCATGATTATAATATCTTCTTGGTTTATTGTTCCTTTGCTTAGAATGAAGTGGCCTGCTTTATCTCTTCTGATTAGTGTTAAAGTCTATTTTGTCAGATAAGTTTAAAGTCTATTTTATCAGATATTAAAATGCAACCTCTGCTTTTTTTTTAGTACCATTTGCTCAGTATATTTTTTTCCATCCTTTCAGCTTAAGGTAGTACCTGTCCTCGAAAGTGAGGTGAGGTTCTTGCAGACAACAAAACAACGGGTTTTGTCTCTTAATCCATTCAACTATTCTGTATCTTTTAATTGGGGAGTATAGTCCATTGGTATTTAAAGTTATTAATGAAATATGTGTATTGAATCCTGTCATTTTTATTTCTGTTCCCATTCTTGATATAGCTGTGAATTTCCACAGGCATACCTTCATTGAATTTCTTTCTGTAACCCCCTGTGTATAGTCGTTCCTTTCTTCAGCTCTTTGTATTGCTTCAAGAAGAACTCTCTGAATGGCTGGTTTTGTGGAGATGAATTCTTTCAGCCTATATATGTCATGGAAGATTTTTTTTTCCCCTTCAGTTATAATAGACATTTTTGGCTGGGTAAAGTAATCTGGGATGGCATCTGTGGTCATTTAGAACTGGGAATACTTTGGTCCAGGCTCTTCTGGCTTTCATAGTTTGCACTGAAAAGTCAGCTGTAATCCTGATGGGTTTTCCTTTATATGTGACTTGTTTTTCTTTTGCAGCTTTCAGTATTTTCTCTTTGTTCTGAAAGTTTAGTGTTTTTACTGGTCTCAGGAAACTGGTAGCTGTGACACCCAGGGATGCAAAGGAAAGTGGGGGCCAAGAGAGGCCCAAAGCGCTCCTGGAGATTCTGGGCCTAGAAGTCAGTCCAGGAGTCTGCCAGTTTCCAAGACAAGAAATGGGTTCAGTACCCCGGCCAGGAGGGGAGCTGGGAGGGTGAATGAGGCTGGGGGGAGTCAAGTCATGGTGGTCACAGCTGGACTTACCCAGGAAAGGTGCTGGCACCATGACCTCAGAGGCTGTGCAGCCCAGGAAAGCAAAGGGAGGTGAGGGTGGGACCAGGTCCAGAGAGCTCCTGGGAACCATGAAACATGCTGGCACCAGGATGCCCAGAGTCTGTGCAGCCCAGGGACATAAAGGGAGGTGAGGGTGGGACCAAGCCCAGAGGCCTCCTAGCGACCACAGGGTGAACCTGGGTTGGTTTGGATGCAAAGGATCAAGAAGCAGTGGTAGCTCTGGGCCAAGAGGTTAGCCCCAGTGTCTGGGGTGCCAAGACAAGAAATGGGCCAGTACCCAGGTTAGGAGGAGAGAGGCGGTGGGGGAGCTGGGAGGGTGAAAGAGACTGACGGAGTCAAGGTGTGATGGGCACTACTGGGCTTACCCAGGAAAGGTGCCAGCACCAGGACACGGGAGGCTGTTCAGCCCAGCTGTGGGATTTTTTTTAAACCTTTTTTAATTGCTTAAGCAAAGTCAGATAGTAAATTCCCTTTCATCTCTTTATATGCACTCTAGTGGTTCTTTTTGCTCTGGTGAAATCCTGTAAATAAAAATGTGAAATGAATTGCTCCTCCAATAATAGGAGCATTCATTTTATTTGAATGAGCTATTTCCAATACAGCATTTTGGTTAAAATTCAATGTTTTTTCTTTTAAAAAAAAATTGCGAGGATATGTCTGAACAAACTAAGTTGTTTGGAATTTAGTTTTGAAGCAAAACTCATAATAAAAGTGAAATAAAAATAGGGCATAAGGAAAGTAAGGGGTAAAGCCCACAAAAACTCCACGTTCAAAGATCTAAACTTCAGGTGAGCACTCTATTTAAAATATTAATTTTGATCATAATCAACTATCACTCTACTCCCCTCAGATCCGTGCCCCTTTCCATACCAATCAAACTTTTTACCCCTTTTGAAGAAAGTAAAAGCTCTCAACTCCAATATATACTGCCCATATATTACTCCTGTATGGGGCCATCCACCAGAGCATGGTTAACCTACCAGGGTCCATACCCTTGAAGAAAATTGACTTTCCCTCTCCCAGCATCCATCATTTGTGAATAGTTCCTCAGAGAGAGGTGGGACTTCATGACTACTTCTCCTCTCCTTGCTGGGATTTTGTCTAGTTTAAGCTTGAGCAGGCCTTGTGCATCCTGTCACAACTAGTGTAAGCTGATATGTTCAGTTGCCCTGTTGTGTAGGGAAAACACTGTTCAGCTGTAGTCATCTACAGTCCTTAGCTATTAAAATCTTTCTGCTCCCTCTTCTACAATGTTCCCTGAGCCTTAATAAGAGGGGCTGTGAAATATATATCCCATTTTGGCTGTGCATTTGCTTCTCAATCTCTTAGTCTCTGCATATTGACCTGTTGTGAGTTTCTGTGTTAATCATCATCTATTGCAAAAAGAAGCTTCTTTGATGAGCATTGAGAAATATCCATGAATCTCTGTGGGTAGTCATAAGTCATTAAGAGTTGGTTTAACACTATTTCTTTTTAGCAGAATAATAGTAGAAGGTTCTTCTCTATGGTCTAAGACCTGTCTAGACACAGGTTCTTGGCCCTCATAACAGTGCCAGGTATGGGGTCCATCTGGTGGAGTAGGCTTCAAATACAAACAAAAAGTGGTTGATTACTCCCTAACCTTTGTGCCATTATTGCACTAATGGGCAAGTTTTGCCAGGCAAGTAATTGTAGCTGGTAGGGTTCACTTCTGGGTGATATTGATTATTGCTTTTCTCCTCTGGGAGCATACATGACATCTTCCAGTACTGTGAAAGGTAGACAGTAGGGATGAAGCTTCTAGGTCAGTACCAGCTTGATTTCTCCATAGTCTGTGACTAGAGTATAAGGCATCTTCAGCAATAGGGTCCATCTATAAAGTTATGGAGATTATACACAAGCAATGGCATTAGCTAGTAATGGTTGTGGGGGTCTCTTGGAACCCCTTGGCCCTCTTTGACCTTACCTTTTCATATTAACTGCTGATATCTAGATTCCTGAAAAGTAGGTCTCGTCTTTGTTTTATTTAAAATTTTAAGCATCTTCCACACCACCACCCCCAAGACAAAGCAATCTTAGTATGAAGCCAGATCTTTTCTTGAACTTAAGATTTTTCTGCCTCAGATTTCCAAGCATTAAGGTTACCACCTAGCGAAGATTAAAGTGAACTTTCTTGAGCTGTGCTCTCCAAACTGCAATTGCTGACAATACATTTTGAAGCAGAAAGAATGTTTTAGATTCTTTGTTCCCATTTTTTTGTTCCCCAGAAATAAACTAAACACTGCAACCCAGGGCCAGAATGTCTGTTTAACAAGATGAAATATTGGAAAGGTTATGAATTATTACTTTGGCATGTTCAAGATGCTTCTCTTGTCCACATGACAAATGCTAGTTCAGTATCCTATCTATCTTCCCACCATTAAAGAAAAGAAGTACAAGGGAGAGGACAGTACAATAGGGAAGAATTTATTTCCATGGACATAGCTTGCTACAATGGAAAATGTTAATATTAACAGTTTATCTATGTGCTTAGTTAAATTTTGGTGGTTCTTTAATAAGGAAGAGGACACTGGATATCAGTAAGACCTAGCTACCATATCATGATAGCCAAATGGGTTTAGTACACACTCACACACACACACACACACACACACACACATACAGGTGTGTGCAATTATATAGCAGATCAGCTGGGTATACAGGTTAGCAGAAGTATGTACTAAGCATACTCGGACACTTAGTTTGATCTTTGGCACCAAATTAAGTAGATTAAAATGTTATAAGAGGATTCACAAACTGAGGAGCAAAATAAATTTAGACATGTTTATTTTGAAAAATATTAAACTTCCAAATATTATGTTTATTATAAGGGCTAAGCATCTGATATAGTACTACTGTACAGTAAGCTATAAAAAATCTCCATAGGTAAGGTTTCTCTATGATGATAGAAAATTGTTTTTAACTTTTACCAAAACTTTATTGAGAGTTTCATACATGCATATATGGTGTTTTGATCAGAAATTTTTAAAGAGGAAAAGGTCTATGCACAGGGTGTTTGAAAAAGCATGTCTGGGATTGTGTAGAATTTATTGCTAAATAACATTCAGACGTGTCTTTATAAAATAAAAAATTCCACCAATGATTCATGCTTACAAACATAAGTAGAAATTTTAAAATCTTCTTTTAAAGTTCTCCAAAGTTTTTTTGTATATTTTAAATTAGTTATTGAAAACTTTAAAATGTAACATAGTTGTATTACCTCGGAAGTATGTTTTCATCAATGGAGTTTTATTATTCCAATTAAACCCCAAACTTTTGGATATTAGTAGGTGGGCCTGAAAAATTGACCTAAATGCGCCTCTTTTGTTAGGATATACACATCTTTAGAAAGTTTCTTTTTAAGCTATGATAGACCTAGAGTTAAATATCAAAACAAATTACTATATTTATCAGAGGATACCTTTAACCATAAATTCTGTACCAGTTTTACATTAATTAAGATATGATTAGTGCAGCATTAATATATTAAAATGGAAGTATTCACAAATATTGTACAGTCAATTTACTTCATTTTCCTTTGATATAACTTTGGTCGTATTTTACAATATGTCACAAGTCAATTATATGGTTATCTACAGAATGCAAACCAATCACTGGTAAACATGAAAAATATTTTCAAATTATTCTAATGATGTAGTGGATAATCAAAAATATTTGTAGAGTAGTGATTTCCAAAATGCTGTATTTGTAACACAGGCATGTATGTTTTTAAGACTAATTAATTAATTAAATGCATGAGTGTTTTGCCTGCATGCATGTAGGTACAATGCCCATGGAGTCCAGAAGAGGGTGTTGGATACCCTGGAACTGGAATTACAGAGATTTGTTAGGTGCTATGTGAGTGCTGGATTCTGAACCTAAGTTTTCTGCAAGAGCAGTCAGTGCTCTTAAGTGTTGAACCATCTCACCTGCCCTGGTTTGTGGATTTTTTTAATGTAGAAAGAGAAATTAAATCTATCAAGATTTAACATATAGTTTGACACTGGCAAACTCGTATTTTTGTATTTTGTCAGAGACTCCAAGGTATTTTACTCTAGTCTCTGGGCTAGAGACAAGGATTTGGGTGCTTTAAAGGAGTTCTAACTTCCTGAGGCATGCATGGGGCTACTTTGTGGGACCTGTAATCTCAGACTGAGCAAACTCTGGCAATCACTGTCTGATGCTACAGTGAATAAGTTGCTAGCAGCCAACACACTTGTTTTGTGTATACTCCTATTGACTTACTCACTTGCCTAACTACTGAGAATTAAAATTCTGAGTGTTTGGAAGAGAGATTAGTTATCAAGGTCATATACAGACATGGTGGTATTATTACTCTACAGGAACAAAAGTAAATGTTTTTGTTAATCCTGGAACTCTATTCATCAAGAATTTGCTCTCTTTGGAATTAGGAAGATTGTACAACAAAGGGGATCCACTATTGTCCAGATGGGTGTGTATGAACATGTGTGTATTTGTCAAGAAATAATCCAATGGTACTTTGTTATGACTATAAAGGTACAATAGATTACTTGTTAAACATTTAAAGCTTTCTCCTTCTGCCACCTGGAGATGTCATATTATGTACCAATTACTTTTCCACATTAATATTTAGTTTAAAATGATATAAATCTATTTTTGGCTCCATGACAGCTCCTTATTTTTCAATCCCAGTTGACTTCAACTGAAAATCAGACAAAGTAGAACCTGGAAACAATCTCATGTGTGTGCTCCAATTCTTCTATTTTGTAGCAAGTACTTTGCTTTGGTGGCACAAAGTGACCTACACAAAACTAAAATGGTTTGAGATTTGACAAACAAATGCTAAATAAGATTTTTTAAATGAAATTATTTTGTGTGTGTGTGTATGTGTGTGAACATGATATATGCACTGTGTGTGTGTGTGTGTGTGTGTGTGTGTGTGTGTATAGTTGTATGTGCCTGTGCACAGGGGGCCAGAGGAGGAACAAGTGTTTTAGTGTCCAACTCTATCACTCTCTACGTTAGTCTTTTGAGTTCGGGTCTTTTTGAACCTGGAGCTCTGAAGCTAGGCTGGCAGCAGCAAGATTCAGCGATTTCCTGTGTCTGCCCCCACACTCACCCCCAGAGCTGGGGTTACAGGATCTTATAACTCCGTGTCGGCATATTTTACATGAGTGCTGTGCTCTGAACTCAGGCTCTCATGCTTGGGCAGCAAGAGCTTTTTTACCCTGACCCATCTCTCTAGCCCCTAAATAATTTAATCTCTTTAAAACATCTCCCAGAAACCTTCCATAAGTCTTCTCAAGGCATTTACAAATGAATGATAGGGAACTGCCCTTATAGAGAGTAATTGTGATATGGGTTGTGCTTTATAAGGAGTATAAAGAAAGTGAATTTAGGAGAAACTGACTCACTTTAGGAGATAAGTGTCCTTGACTAAGTTTTAAGTAGCTAGCAAGGACATGAGTGTGGTAGTTAGAGGTATGTAAGGCTTGCCTCATTTTAATTTTTTGTTAACTAACTAATGCATATGGAAAATATTGTGAGTCAGAACTTTCCACAGATGTTCAGAGAGGCAGACACTATTTGCATCCAAGTGAAACTTATTACTAGAGGAGAGAGGCATTTAGAAAGTTTCACGTGTTTAACGCAATTTTGTGGAGAGTTGTAAAGGAGACTTGCCTCACAAACATATCTTACTTACCTGGTGTAGCTTTAGGAAAGTGATCCTTGGGGAGTGATGAATAAAGTTATGTGACCACTGGGAATTTGGACGGTAGGAGTAAAGGTGTAAAGAGTATGTGTGGGGATCATGGGAATAAGAATAAAGGGCTCTATCATAACATCAAATGTTATGTGCTTTTGAAATTTGAAGATATAGAAAAAAATCCTTTGTTTTACTGGGGACTGAATTGTGTTCCTCCCAAATTTCATGCTGAGGTTTTAAATCCCTAATTAATGCATTTACAGATAACACTTTAGTGGATAATTAGTGTTAAATAAGGTTGTAAGGGTGCAGCTTTAATTTGATATGATTTATAAGAAGAGAAAGAGTAGAGATAGTCGTTCAAGCAGTGAAGAGTGTTTTTTGCTCTTGCAAAGGACCTGAGTTCTAGTCCCAGCACCCACATTAGATGGCTCACTACTGCCTATAACATCAACTCCAAGGGCTCTCACACCCACTTTTGGTCTCTGTGCACATTTACTGTGTCTCTCATACGTGTAAGAAAAATAATAGAGATACATCTCTAAAAATAAAGAAGAGGAAGAATGATGGTGTTCTCTACTTCTTTGTCCAGTGAAAGATTATGTGAAGACTGGCTGTGGTTTGCCACCACAAAGTTGACCAGGTTGGCATGCTGATCTTGGGTTTCTGTTGTTTCAGATACTGAGCCAATGTTGTGGGGTTTTTTGTGGCTTTTTTGGTATTATTTTTTGTTATAGTAGCTTTACCTAAAATAGCAGCATCTTTTTTCATCATTTGAACTGATTATTATAATAATATGACAAAGAGACTAGCAACACCTATTGTCTGTACACTAGTGATATGTCAGGTATACTATAAAATGTTTCTTAAATAGTAGTTCAAAGTGTAAAAAAAAAAAAAAAAAGTAAAATGTATCAATAATCTTTGCATATGTTAATCTACCAAGCCCCAGAGATGTGAACTGACTACCTCAAGATCATACAGCAAGTACCTTGGAAACTAGAGAAAATCTTGACTCACTTTATTAACTAAGATTTCTCTAACTGAGCCCTGGAGCTATCCATGTAGCTCTAGTGATAGTAATCCTGAATAAGGTATCTTTTCAATATTAAAAGTTGTATAAGTTCAAGTTCTAGTTTGTTTCTATTCTGAA
Source organism: Nannospalax galili (assembly GCF_000622305.1). Taxonomy (NCBI): domain Eukaryota; kingdom Metazoa; phylum Chordata; class Mammalia; order Rodentia; family Spalacidae; genus Nannospalax; species Nannospalax galili. Next base: position 29,217 of record NW_008342276.1, on the reverse strand, counting down.
TTCAGCTAAAATCTGCCTCTTTTCTATCTTCACGCATCATTCTTTGTACATTCATTCAGCATCCCATTATTCATAACAATACTTAATCATCTAGCCACTTCTGGGGTGAATCATAGTCATAGGGTAGGTAGGCCAGTCCATTGACTTAATTGCTTCCATCTGAGGAGTGGCAGGACTTTGATCTTTATTCTCCAATTATCTTTGGTTCTATATGGAGTTTTCCAAAGGAATGTTCAGTTTTTCATTTTAACTATGTGCTCCAACTTTACGTGGACTTCCACTTTTCTGCATCTTTTATTGCTGTCCACCTCAAAACAATTGAGCTACATGCCATATGAGGAAAGAGTAAGTGACTTCTTGCTCAGCTTTCTGCCTTAGATTATCTTCAAAATCCTGGATCAGCTTTTTGTCAATGTGTAAGTCCCTGTGAGTAGTCCCCCTGCTTCATCCTCTTTTCCATAAAACCTATGCTAAGCCAGGAGGCTAGATGAAGATGCTTTTCTGTACTCCATTCTACCTCTTTTCCTCACACATTTGCATTTGACCCAGCCTTTTGCATCCTTGAGGTAACCTAATGTTAGATGCAAGGCAAATTGTCAAACACTTGAGATTGGTAGTCGAGGATAAGGGCTAGCTCTTGGCTACACTAGTAGACATTAGTTTTAACTGCTCTTTTATTGCTACAGAGGATTTTCAGCTCATTTTCTGTCTTGGTAGCCTCTTAGCAAGTGCTTCTGTTTGTCAGCACTCTTCTCAAATTGGGACACTTATAATTGAACCTAATATTCCAGATGTGACCTGATTAGGTCAGTGTACAATAGCATACTTATGCCATTCTTCAAAATCGAATCTAATCAAAGTGGCTTCCTGCTGACAGTCCTCATTTGAGTTGCTTTCTTGGTCCTCACCAATCATGCTAAATTTATATTGATGTCTCTCATCTCAATTACTTCACATTTTTTTAAAAATCTGGAATGTTCTTTCCCTCTTCCTCACTCCCAAAATGTTTTTCTTTCTCCATTATTTTTCTTTGTGTCAGATGGTCTTTCCCGTCCTCTCACTCATTTTCACTTTTACTTTTCATTCTGTGAGAGGACTGGAAAGACCATCTGACACAAAGTGTTATGTGTTTTGTCACCATGTATGTAAGAGCACCCATGCGTGCAGTGCCCCTGGAAGCTAGAAGAGGACTTTGGATTCACTGGAACTGGAATATCAGACGATTGTTAGTTGCCATGTGGGTGCTGGGAACCAAACCTAGAACCTCTGAAAGAGCAGCCGGTGCTCTCAACTGCTGATCCCATTCTCCAGCCTACCATTCGTATTTTTTTAATATTTTATTTTATGTGTATGTATGTATTGCCTGCATGTAGGTAAGTGCACCTGTGTTGTGCAACACCCGCAGAGGACAGAAGAGGCTGTCGGATCCCTTGGAACTGGAGTTACAAATAGTTGTTAGCTGCCATGTGGGTGCTGGAATTCAAATCTAGGTCTTCTGCAAGAACAGCCAGTGTTTTTAACCACCGAGCCATCTCTCCAGCCCCCAACCACCATTCATATTTTTAAGTCAGGGGCTCGTGTAATATGGGCCAGCCTCCAACTCACTGTGAAGTTGAGGCTGAACTTGAATTCCTGATCCTCCTGTCTCCATCTCCCACGTGCTGGAATTATCACACCCAGCCCTCAGTGAACTTTTTATTTTAGAATAACTGTAGACTAAGAAAAGTCACAAAGACAGGATAGAATTACTCTTTATCCTTCATCTAGTTTCCTTTAATGTTGGTGTGGTACACAACTGTTGTCTCTTTTCTAGGAGAGATGGCTCAGTGATCAAGAATAGTGGCTACTCTTGAAGAGGACCCAGGTTTGATTCCCAGCACCCACATGGCCTCTAACAGCTGTCTGTAACTTCAGTTCCAGGGGATTCAGTGTCCTCTTCTGACCTCCATGGGGCCTTGTATGACACAGGTGCACTTGCATACATGCAGACAATATACTCATATACATAAAAATAAAAATAATTTTAAAAGTAAGATATTAACATTGATACAGATTGAGCGGACTACAGTCTTCATTGGACTTGCATCCTTTTTAGTATTATTATACTTTTTCTATTCCAGAATCCAGTCCAAGTTATGACATTGCACTTATAACTCCTTTTTGGTCAATCCTCTTTTAAAACTGGACAACTATGATTGGGCATAAGAGTGCTAACACAGGCTATTAAGGACAGAGGCACCATTACCTACTTCATGATCTGGCTGCTGCACTCCAAGGACACCTAATCATCCCAGTCTTCTTACAGGGACCAAAGTACACAGACAGAGGAGATAATGGGTTTCCCTATTTGAAGGTTGCACTTTCAGCGGTTGGGGAGCATGTGAGAGTAGCTAGTGGGAAGGAAATACGGCCACTGACCAGAGTGTCTTGTGGCACCTGTGGGTTTTGATCTCGGTAGAAAGCTCACAGGAAAAGAAAGGACGCTGAAAATTTAGTCTTCCCTGACTGGAGAAACATGTGTATTTGTTCAATTATTTGAACAATTTGTTCAATTATTTCAATGTTTATTTAGCATTTACTATTGTTAGACATTATCTTTGGTGCTGGACATTGTTTAGGCTCAGTGAAAACAATTCATTCTTTCTCAAATTAACTCCTTACAGCAACAAAAACAATCAGTTTTACAATAACATGCTTGATGTTTATGGCAAATTTCTTGAAAAATCACTTTAGGACAATGAATACATCATGTCCTTTCTTTATATCACTTGATTCAATACCTTTTGCAATTTTGTTTTCATATATTGTATTATTAGCAGTAGTGACAGCATAATGTGGGGGTCATAAAATTTAAATACCACATTTTAAACTGTTTTTCTTGGTGTGAGAGAGAGGTCCATGTTATCAAATTTGGTATTCACTGCAACCTTCAAAAGTATACATTTATTTTTCATGTTCTTAGGTGATTAAAGTGAAATTCAGGTGGGCTGGCAGTCTTCATGATCCTGTGACTCCTGGGACACAGTCGGGATCACCTCCAGTCAGGGTTTTTGCATTCCGTAAAATTAGAGTTTGGGGTGACCTTGGCCATGCACATTAGAATAAAGAGCAGTGACTTACTATTCCAGATTCAAACCAGGTCTAAGTTTGAGTCTGGTCTTTTATAAGGAGAGCATGAAAAATGAAATGCGGTTTTGTTTATGTGGCTGTGAGTGAAAAGTTATTGAAAGATTAAGGGAATCTTGGGAGAGGGTTATAAAACAAAAATTTAGAGAAGAGAGTGGATTTTCTAAAGGAAAAATAAATAGATCAGTCGCACTTAGTAAATCTTAAGACTTTTCTGTGGTGGTAAGTAATGGAAAACAAAACACAACACAGAAAGCAAGCCAAGAAACAGCACTGGACTGAGGAGAGACCCAAAGCCATCATGGCAGTCCGCTTCCCGGGCTGAGTCCTGGCCCTGCTTCTCCTTAGCTCAGCTCCAGGCTCCATAGTACCCTGTGGAGGTCAGAGGTCCTATGGAATCCAGCAGAGAGACAGAGGGCTCACAATCCTGCTCCCTGGGCTTGAATTTTAACTTTTTCTGTTGGTCATAAGATAACAACACTAAAAGTAACACATAACCTTACTAAGATGGGCTGTCACTGGTCTAGTCTGGCCTCCTGGGGTTCATTTCTAGCATATTCTCTCAGAATACAGTTGCATTAGGTAGGTGTTTTCTGTAGATTCCTGTCACACTTCTGATGAAGGGGAAAGTCACACCTTTTCTATTGAACATTTTACAAGAAAGTCTGAACTTCTCTCTTTAGCTTTGGCTACCTCTGAGCCTCCCTTCTTTCAAGTTATTGAAAGATTAAGGGAATCTTGGGAGAGGGTTATAAAACAAAAATTTAGAGAAGAGAGTGGATTTTCTAAAGGAAAAATAAATAGATCAGTCGCACTTAGTAAATCTTAAGACTTTTCTGTGGTGGTAAGTAATGGAAAACAAAACACAACACAGAAAGCAAGCCAAGAAACAGCACTGGACTGAGGAGAGACCCAAAGCCATCATGGCAGTCCGCTTCCCGGGCTGAGTCCTGGCCCTGCTTCTCCTTAGCTCAGCTCCAGGCTCCATAGTACCCTGTGGAGGTCAGAGGTCCTATGGAATCCAGCAGAGAGACAGAGGGCTCACAATCCTGCTCCCTGGGCTTGAATTTTAACTTTTTCTGTTGGTCATAAGATAACAACACTAAAAGTAACACATAACCTTACTAAGATGGGCTGTCACTGGTCTAGTCTGGCCTCCTGGGGTTCATTTCTAGCATATTCTCTCAGAATACAGTTGCATTAGGTAGGTGTTTTCTGTAGATTCCTGTCACACTTCTGATGAAGGGGAAAGTCACACCTTTTCTATTGAACATTTTACAAGAAAGTCTGAACTTCTCTCTTTAGCTTTGGCTACCTCTGAGCCTCCCTTCTTTCTTTTTTTTTTTAACTTTTGTGCTTTTATTTTTTAAGAATTTATTTTTTATTAATCTTCATTATATTTATAGGTATGTGTCTATGTGTGCATTGAGTTCAGGTGCCTAAGGAGACCAGAGACATCACATGCCCCTGGAGCTGGAGTTACAAGCAGTTATAAACTGCTGGTCTTAGATGCTGGGAGTGGAACTTGGAGCAACAAGTGCTTTTAGCTGCTGAGACATCTCTCTGGCCTTCTGGGCCTTTCTTATATACAATAGCTGTTTTGAAAGAACTAGGGATTTAGGAGGATAAAGCAATGTGAGTCACATTTTGAGTTGTGTGGGAGGCAGGGGGAATGTAGGAAAAGATTGTAGAATTTGAGTGTTTACTCAAAATAAAATTAGAAGTATTTTTTTCTTCAGAAGAGGATGATAATGTTGCCCTGAGAGTGAAATGCCTACAATGGAATGAATTGGGGTGACCTCTGCTTGCTTGTCTTCATTTTGTAGACAAAGTAGTTTCTGAAGGTGCAAAGTTGGCCATGAGCATAGTTGTGACTTAACTTTAAACTTCATTATTACCTAATCAGTGCTTTTTGTACCATGACACTGAAACAAAAGAGGATTAAAAAGATCAAGAATTGCATATACATGATGCTGATTTTTTTAAAAAAAAAAAAACTTGCTAAACCATAGTAAACAATTTGTTAAATTGTTAGAAGAAATTTTAGAGGCAAACATCAACATCTACCATTTCCCTTGAAAGTGTTTTCAGATGCTTAGCTGGAAAAAGAAGTCGGCAATTTTAATACCAGGGAGAAGTTTCTATTAGTCATATTTCCGTGACCAAGGCAAGCAATATAGTAAGAACTCTATTCCATCATGGATGCTGTTTTCCCTCACTAACTATTCGATGTACTTGCATAAACTAAAAGAGGCCACACACTCAGGACGCAATGGAACGAGGACCAAAAATCTGTTTCAGATTCCTAAGATGTAATACAGCACAGTGAGATTACTAGCACCATGAGTACTAGAGCACCAGCACCAAAACACTGAGAACAAGGCTGTAATGGTGGAGAAAGGCGAGGCTTGTCTTCCTGCACCCTTTGCCTTAGGCTTGCAGCCCTCTTGGAATTATGTGTCATTATGATTTTGTTACAAGCTGTGCTGGTTCTCCTTATTAATGAGAGAGCCAGTGGCACAGGGCTATGTTTTCACCTGATTTTTGGCTGATTACAGATTCTTCTTACAAAATATCTATAGTTATTTGACCATTAAAGAACTTTGCTACCTGCCATTGATTTTTAAGAATCTTAATCATGTTTTAGAAGAGAGCAAAGTTTTGTGATTTTGTTTTAGTGGGAGAGCACTTGAGACAGACACACTAAACCAGTTAAGATGAACGTTCTAAGTGCCAGAACACTGTGAAATGAGGACACAAAACTAGACGATCCTGAAGGTATTTTCCAGTGCACTGCTAAAGAATTCACAACACCCAAATACCACTATTTGCTCTCTTCTTGGTGATGAATACTTCTAAAATTTTATGAGAATAAGGAAGAACTACACACAGAACATATACACAATTGCTTCTTCTTGCTCTTTTTTCCTACAGAGAGAAAGAGAGAGAGAGAGAGAGAGAGAGAGAGAGAAAGAAAGAGAGAGAGGGGCATGTATTTTGACCTTTGACCTCCACTACTCTGTGCCTCTCCCATATCACACACAACAAACTCTTTGTTGAGGCTTGTGCTCTGTGAAGGCTACACATTATCTTATTCTGTCCTTGTCACAGTACTGGGCTGCATATACTATTACTCTTTTGAGAGGTAGGGAAGTTGAGGCTCAGAGAAAACAAATACTTGACCCAAATTCATACTGTCATTGGACGAGGTGACAACGAAACATTCAATTCCAAAACTATGCCCTTGTATCAAGGTCGGTCAATAGAAGGGTCTAGAAATTAGGTAAGAAGTCAAAGATATATCACATTCATCTCAACTCTATGTTTGATCACTATTTCATGGCAAGTATTTCCTTCCTTCCTCCTTTCACTACCTATACTGTCCTTCCCTTATTCTTTCTTCTTTTTTCCTTTCCCTCTCCCCTTCCTCTCTCTCTCTCTCTCTCTCTCTCTCTCTCTCTCTCCCTCTCTCTTCCCTCCAAATCCTCCATAATACATTTAAGGGGTTAAGGGGTTGTCTTAATCTTTCTTACTCTGATTCCAAAATGATTTTTTTCTGTTTCCTATCCTCTTTCTTTGCTCCTTTGATCTCTCAAGACATTTTTGGGAAGTCATGATAATGTAGAAAGGATGTAAGTTTAAGTTTCGGATTTAATTTGAGAATAAGACATCCTGTAGCATTGTGAAGATTTAGTGATATCTATTTGAAGTATTTCATATAGAACTGATATATACTTCATCAAGAAATAAGGGTGTTTTATTTGTTTATTTAGTGCCCCCCCTTAGTGTTGATGAAACATAGAAGGGAGAATATTAAGAGAAAGAACGGAATGTGATTGCATAGCTTATATTGTTGAAATGTCAGTATTCCTTTAGAGTAAGTCATGGCCTTAATCAAGAACAGATTCTCTGCAGGGAATGCAGGAGAGCAGGCAGAGCACACTGATGCAAGGCCCTTAACAATCCTGGCTGCTAGTGTAGCCATCACTAAAGAGATCCTTCTCATGTAAAATCAAGGAGCATTGCCTAATCTGTTTCACACATTACACAAATACTCCATGAATTTGGATACTACCACATCCTAACCATCCATAAAAAGACTAAGAGAGACTTTATTTTATATTACATGTGCATTTTATTTTATTTTTATTGAATTTTTTGTGTATTTCATATAGAAACTCTCAATCAGTGTTAATCATCTTTATACCCCCTTCCTCACTGATACCTTCCCAGAATTAATACATCTGTTATTTTTTTTATGGTCTCTTGTGTCAAATTAGTGTCCCCAGATGTTCCTCAGTGCAAGTTCCTCTACTGAGATCTAGTTAGTCTATCTAGAGTCCCTTGCTTTAGGAAGATCAGCTCTTCTCCAGTCAACAGTAATCAGTTTTCAGTATTTCTTCAGCTAAGATTGGGGTCTGCTGTCCATTTCCTCAGTTCTATGCTGGGTTTTTATCTGCTTGAGTTGCATGGGTCTTGTGCATGCTGTCACTGTTGCTGTAGGTTCATATGAGCAGGGTCCCAGCTTGTAGGACTCTATTTCCATATGGTCATGCACCTACTCCCTGGTTTTTACATTCCTTCCACCCCTCTTCTGCAATGGTTCCTGAGCCCTGCATAGGTGCAGTTTAATACAGGAGTCCTACCCAAGGACTCATACTCTGCAGAATCTTACTCTCTACACTTTGGCCATTTGTAACCTTTTGTGTTCCTGGGCCTCTGTCACTTGTGGGAGCTTCATTAATGAGAATTGAGATATTCATTAATGTCCTTTTTCTAAAAAAAATGTATTTTTTAATTGAGATTTTAAATTTCATACATTTCCCACTCAAATCCAGAACCCCTCCCAATCCATGCCTCCCTGTATCCCCCCACTGAACCCTATGCACTCTGCCATACATGCTGAGTCCTATTCATTCAGGTGTTTGTACCCAAATGTCCTTCAGTATGAATGCATCCACTGGCTTCTAGTCAGCCCATAACTTGTTCAATGTTCCGTGAGCCTCATGTGTAAAGGATGAATTGTGGCTGTGCCATTTGGGCTTTGGCAATTCAAAGACAATATCTTGTGTGTGACTGTAGGGAGCCATGGGCCCCCTACCCAGAAATAGTAACTATTATCTGTAAAGCTTCAGCCTCTGACTTCCTTTTCAGAGTAGCCAGATGACTTTGTGAAAAACATGTTTTTCTGCCTCAACCTGGTAAATTTCCTCATCCTGTAAAAACATCCTGCCTCATGGTCTGGCTGTGGAATGTGCGGTAAACAGCAGAACTTACCTGCCCAGCTTCTTCCGCCCTCTGCTTCCCTATAAAAGCTTTGTGCAGCCATTCAATAAATGAGACTTGATCAGAGCACTGTATTGTCTCCATTCTCTGTGTCTCTTGCCCCATTCAATCCCCACTCCTCACTCCAGGTACCCCGTTGAAAGTCCCGTGGGCCGGGACATCTGGCGCCCAACCTGGGGCTTGGATACTGAGGCAGCAGTGAGGGAGACGATGTGAAAAAAAATGCATTGGACAAATTTTGAGACACATTGGAGCCAGAGGGGAACCTGCCTCGGCTGAAACTGAAAGTAAGTGGAAACTCTGATCATGGGGCAAGAATTGAGTCAGCATGAGCAGTTAAAAGAGGCTTTAAAGACATGGGGAGTAAAGGTTAAAACTACAGATTTATTTCATTTCTTTGATTTTGTAAAGGACACTTGTCCCTGGTTTCCCCAAGAGGGAGCCATAGATATAAAAAGCTAAAAAAGAGTGGGAGATGCATTACAAGACTTTTATACAGTGTTTGGACCTGAAAAGGTTCCTGTTTATGCTTTTTCTTATTGGAATTTAATAAGAGAGTTAATAGATAAGAGAGATGAACATGAGCCAGTAGGGGCAGTTGCCCAAGCTAAAGAGATTTTTAGAAGTAGTTCTCAGTCAGAGTTGAGGGAAATTCCAGATACTCCCAAGGACATGCCTGACTTGATTTCTCTTGATAGTGAAGATGAGGATTCTTCTCACAATATAAAAAGGGAGTCAAAAGGAAGGGGACTCAAGAGGATGACAAAAACTTAAAATAGGTAAAAAAAACTGTTGTGGATAGGAAGTTTGCCACAATCCTCGAAGGCCCGGCCTCCATTTATACAAAGGAGACTTTAATGACCCTGATAGATTTTCTTCCCATATGGAGGCTTTTCCCGTAACAGAAACAGTTGATGACTGGGGGCAGACATAGAGACATCATACAGGACATGAATTCCAAGTAATCAAAGAATTAAAGGCTGCTGTGTCCCAGTATGGGGCTACAGCTCCATATACCTTGGCTCTTGTGGAAGGGGAGGCTAAAAAATGGCTAACTCCCATTGATTGAAATATTCTGGTAAAGGCAGTCCTTAGTGGGGGTGATTATTTGCTATGGAAATCAGTATTATAACAACTGTAAAGAAGCAGCTGGAAAAAATCAACAAACTAGAAATGGATGGGATTTTGATATGTTAATAGGTGGAGGCCAGTATGAATCCAATGAACGACAGATGCACTATGATACAGGTCTTTTTGCACAAATTCGAGTTGCTGCCATGAAAGCATGGAGAAAACTTCTGGTCAAAGGGGACCTGGGAGCTTCTCTCATTTCAGTTAAATAGGGATCTGATGAGCCTTTTGCAGATTTTGTTCATCAGTTAATGACCACAGCAGGGAGAATATTTGGAAAAGCTGACGCAGGGCTTGAGTATGTGAAACAGTTGGCGTATAAAAATGCTAATCCTGCCTGCCAGGCAGCCATTAGGCCTTACAGGAAAAAGACTGATTTGACTGGTTATATACGCCTGTGTTCAGATATAGGTCCGTCTTATCAGCAGGGACTTGCCATGGCAGCAGCTTTTAGTGGACAAGATGTAAAAATTTTTGGCTAATAAATATAAAAACAAAGGCAAGGGGTGTGCTAAATGTGGTAAGAGCGGGCATTTCGCCTGGGAGTGCAAAACAAGGAATGACCAACAAAAGACTGATAGCAAAAGACCTCCAAAGATCTGACCTAGATGTAAAAAAGACAGACACTGGGCAAAAGAGATCTCCACAATAATCTTCTCTTAAAAAGCAAGAGGAGAAGCCAGTCTCAGGCTGTGTCTGAGAGGCTACGGGAAGATATACTGAGGACATAGAAATTGGAGAGCAAGTGATGGAGGAAGTGCGTGAGGTAGCGTTGGTCATTAGTCATCAGGGACACACAGAAGTTTTGGCAAGAAGGTTTCTTGGTCCTCTGCCTCCTAAAGAAAAGAGTGTGGCAGATTTTCATGTAAATACTGTGTTTGTATGATGTATACTATGATTTTTATAAACCTAGGCTGCTTGAATATGCTAACACCTAACTCTGGAAGGAAATTTTGCACCTTTCATTTCAGACTTAATCCTGTTCTTTAGATCTAAAGATGTTTTCTGCCTAATGTCTCTTACTTGCTGTTTCAAACTTATGTAGTATAGGCTAAAAGTGTGAGAAGCTGACTCAGGGCAGAAACTGGTCCTTTCTGTTCAGACTCATGCTAGTTCTCACAAACTTCTGTTCTCAAGAATTCTCTAGGTTCAGACTGACCCTCTGACTCTGTGAGAAGAACTGAGAGCAGCTTGCATGTTTTAGTGCCTTGGCATGCAAGATTTTCTTTGGTTAAAAAGGCTTCCACCTCAGGGGTCGGTCTCCTTGGGTTCCTGACAGGGGGACCTAATCTAGACTGATCATATAATAAACCTGTAAAAACAGGCGAGCTGCTCAGGATGCTGACCAGGGCTGTCCACAGTGATGCTTTGAACGTAAATCAGGCATGCCCACACAATGTCGACGCTGTGCCTTTTGCAGATCTGCACTGGGTCTCATTCCCAACATGTTTTGTTTCAATTCGGTTTGATGGTACCATTTAACAAATTTCTCTCAGTCTGAGCCTGGCATGGCTCTGTGTGGATAATGTGTAAAAAATGGCGGTTCTAAAACTTGTCTTTCTGTGGTCTTTCTCAACAGCACAGTGCTTAGCTTGTGAGAAATACTCTTAACTGGTGGCTTGTGGCAGGAGCTGCTTATGATAAGTCTTAGAACAACAGGTAGTTCGTGACAGGAGCTACAACTTTATTTTGCTCTCTTCCAGGTTCCATGAGTTTACAATAGATGTCAAAAATAAAACATTAACACACTACAAAACTTACAAAATTAGGTTACTGATATTAGTTATAAATTATTTTTGCCTTGTTTTTCTCATTTTAAATGGTATGTTTGTGTCTCCATGGTTACCTGTTGTCACCTTATTGTTCCATGGATGTGTTTTATACAACCCATGTTTGTGTTACTCTTAAATGTTCTAAAACTAAGGTGTGTGTCCTCCCTCTCCTGTCGTTTTGTTTCTTGTATGTTACCTTGGACACCTGCTTGGTATATACGTACCTCTTTTGCCCCACAGGGTCAAGGCAGTCACCGCTACCAAACTAACTGTCCGTTTTACCATGTGTTCCCTCTTGCCCTCTTTGTTTTCACCTTTAGGTCACTCTACAGCTGATAAATTGTGACATCCTCCCTTATCCTCATTTGGGAGAGCAGGCATGTTTATGTTTTTTCCACAGAATGCTGACAATACATGTTGGGTACCTAAACGCCTCGTCCAATGTTTGTTTTTTCCGCAGAATGCTGACAATGCATGCTGGGTACCTAAATGCCTCGTCTGCTTTGCAACATCTCCAGACTCTATGCCACCTGTGTTATCACTGCACCATCCATCATTCGTATCCTGTGTTCCCAGTTTTTTTGGAATGGGTTTTTGGACTCTGTTCGTGTTTCCTATGGACTGTTTCCACCGCCTGGCACCCACCGTTCTCCTCTCTTGACTTTGCCTGTGATGCTGTGCCCTTCTGTGCTGTACACTGTTTGTCCCCTTACTTGCAGGGGGGTACTTTGTACGGCTCTTAAAGAGGAATGCTGTTTTTACCTAGATAAGACTGGTACTATAAAAGATAGCATGAAGATCTTGAGGGAGGGGCTAGAGTGGCACAAAAGGGAAAGGGATCAACAAGATAGTTGGTATAAAAATTGGTTTTCCACATCACCTTGGGTTTCAACCCTCTTGCCCACCATATTGGGGCCCCTCCTAGCCATCCTGGCTGTTATATCCTTTGGCCCCTGGGCCTTCAAAAGAATCACAACCTTCATTAAGAGTCAGATTAATGATCTGGCAGCTAAACCTATTCAAGTGCATTATCACAGGCTAGAGCTCGAGGATCAAGACAACCCCTTTAAGCCTGCCAGGCCTTATGACGACGTGACCAGTCGTCCCCTTGAGAGCTGAACCGGTAAGCCAAAGATGGGTAAGAGAGACTTTTACTGATAAGCAACCTAAGACAAGCAGGCAGCCGACGCAGCTGCCTTAGCCCATGATGTGTGAACATCAGATAAAAGTTCTCCAACCTAAGACAGGCATGGTTCCCTAAGGGATCATTCAGCCTTGGCCCCATGCTCTTGTTTATAATAAAAAAGGGGGACCTGTAGGGTGCCGTGGGCCCCCTACCCAGAAATAGTAGCTGTTTACAGCTTCAGCCTCTGACTTCCTTTTAAGAGTAGCCAGATGGCTTTGTGAAAAACATGTTTTTCTGCCTCAACCTTGTAAATTTCCTCATCCTGTAAAAACATCCTGCCTCATGGTCTGGCTGTGGAATGTGCGGTAAACAGTACCTGCTACCTGCCCAGCTTCTTCCGCCCTCTGCTTCCCTATAAAAGCTTTGTGCAGACATTCAATAAATGAGACTTGATCAGAGCACTGTCTTGTCCCCATTCTCTGTGTCTCTTGCCCCATTCAATCCCCACTCCTCACTCCAGGTACCCCGTTGAAAGTCCCACGGGCCGGGACATGTGACCACTTGTGGTACTCTGTAATAGACTCCACCTGGTGCAAAAGGAGCTTCTTTAGTAGTAACTGGATATTTTTCTATAAATATAAGGATATGTAATTTGCACATAGTAAAATATTACATTAGTTTTGGGATGTGAGAGTCTTGGGGGTTTTTCTAAGAGTTATGACCTATCGACTCATGTGTGTTAGGTTATGTTTTACAGTACCACACATGAGTTTCCTCCCACTGAGTGGGTTTTTAGTACAATTAGGTAGCTGAAGATAGCCCCCAAGATAAAAGTGCCACTACTGCACAAATGCCATATGCTGTGCTGGTCACTGATGTGTTTATTTGGTCTTGAAGTTGGTGTTGGACCATAGATTGATGTTCTGACTAAGAGAGATTTTGAAGCATAAGTATTGTGTTATTATGGATTTACAGACCACTGAATATATCTATTTTGTCTCTCCACATATTGCTCTTTCTCTTTATTCATCCAGAATTTATTGAATACTATTTTTGGCCAAGTACAATGAGAGAAAAATGTCATAATTATAGTAATGATGACAAATGATCAGTGCTTCCTATGCCAGACATAAACTCATAATAAGTCAAAACTATGAGAACTGGTGACACTTGAGTGCTCAGTCCTAAACGGGATGTGCATATGAACCCCTACAAGGCTCAGGAAACGTTGTGGAAGAGGGGGCAGAATGAAAATAAGAGCTAGGGAATGAGGGCTGTGAAACTCTGTCTCTGGACATGATGTGATCATTGTATTCACCCATTCATAGCAGCAGTAGTCACAGTACAATACCTGCACAGGATGGGTCAGTTAACACTCCGTCATGGATGGGGAGGAACTGATGAGACTCTGAGGAGCTACAGGCAGTCAATCATTGCTAGAAGCAGAGGAGTCATTGTCCTCAGTGAGAGCCACTGTAAGTTGCCATTGCTCAATAACTAGCAACCCCCTAACCCATGCTCATGCAAGAAACCTTAATTAAATGCAGTGGGACACACGCACACACACACACACACACACACACACACACTCATAAACACACAAAAGACATGAAAGTAGGAAGGGGAATTTGTTGGTAAGAAACAGTTTGATAGGCATGGGAGTGGGAAGAATATGATCAAAGTATATTATATACATAAGGAAATGCGAATGGATAAAATAAGAGTAAAGAAACATATGCCACCTGCCTTAGTTTGTTTTCTATTGCTGTGACAAAACACTCAGAATAGAACCAACTTGAGGATGAAAAGGTTTATTTGGTTTACAACTCACAGTCTATCACCGAGGAAAAGCAAGGCAGGAACCTGTAAGCATGAGGGAGACCTCGGCTTGCTCCTCTGGCCTGTGCTCAGCCTGCTTTCTTATGCAACTCACCTGACCAGGGGTAACACCACCCACAGCTGGCTGAGTCCCTCCACATCTCTACAATCAAGAAAATGCCTCACCGAAATCTCATAGGCCAGTCTGTTAGAAGAAATTCTCCAACTGAGGTTCCCTCTTCCCAGGTATGTCAAGTTGACAACAGAAGCCAACTAGAATTTTAGAGACAATGAAAATGCTTCTAAAATAGAAACAACATAAAAAAAATTCTGGTAAACATAAGCTAAGAGAATAACAACGAAAAGCTAAAGGAAGTTGTTCTACCATAAAGAAATCAACACCAGAGAGAAACAGCTATGTAAATGAGTAGAACACACTGGAAATGATGGGTATAGTAGTAAATGCCATACTTCTCTTCAATTTTAAAATTTCTTTTAAAGCAGTCACAATATTTTTTGGGGTTTATGATGTAATATGTACAGAGGGAAAGATACAAAAATAGCAGCACCAATGCAAGGAATGAGAAAAGGAAGCACAAGCTAACACACTTTTTCATTATAAATAGAGAAGTCTAACCAGGTTTTGATGTCAACTATGATAAGAAAGCGGTGATAAAGTAAACCTTAGAATTTCCACTGAAAAATAAGTAAAACAAAAAGATAGAATGAAATCACACAGAATACTAAAAAGTACTAAAATTAACATTGTAAAGAGGGTGACACCTGTGGGGGTTTTCTTGTGGCCTTATTTATTGTTTTCTTTGTAGTGTGCTAAGTAGATTTACATTTTATTTCTAAAATAAGAAAGAAAAAAAGAATGGCTGGGAGATAACTCAGAGGTTAAGAATGCTTGCTGTGGGCTGGGGAAGATAGCTCAATGATTAAGAGCATTGACTGCTCTTACAGAGGATCTGAGTTTGATTTCCAGCACGTGCATGGTGGATACCTACAATCTGTAAGTCCAGTTTCAGGGGAATTTGATTCCTTTTCTGACATCTGTAGGCATTGCACAACATAGATGCACTTACACACACGCAAGCAATATGCTCATACAAAAAAATTAAAATGAATAAATGAAATATATTTTTTAAAAAGAATGCTTGCTGTTCTTGTAAAAGACCTAAGTTCATTTCTCAGCACCATGGCAGGCAGTTCATAACCAATCACCTGTAACTCCAGCTCCAGGAAATTTGACACCCTCACCTGGCCTCCATGGGCACCTGCACTCACATGTTTACACACACACACACACACACACACACACACACACACACTCATATAATTAAAAATAAAAATAAATCTTAAAAAGTAAAATAAAAATGAACAATTAAAAAGAAAATGGAAAAAAGAAAAAAAGGAAAACGGTTATAGAACAAATGTAAAATAACCCAATAGTAAATAAATTCAAAATCAATAATGACACAGAATATAAATGGTCTGAACTTTTCAAGGCCAAGTGCTTTTTGTAAGTCTTGGGTGTCTGATCTCTGTAAGAAATATACTTTCAATGTTAAACACAGTGCATTTGTCTACTTGGTTCCCATTAAAAAAAGTTCACAGAATGGCAACTTCAACAACAGATTCTTTTCACTCTCTGGAAGCTGGAAGTTCTAAATTAAGGTGCCCATATTGTTGTGGGTGATAGTTAACTTACTGGCATGTAGACAGTCTCTCCTAGCTATACCTTCAGGTAATCTTTCTTTTTCATCCACAAAGAAGGGGAAAAAAGTCCTGCATGACACTTCTACTTCTTCCAAAGATACCATTCCTGTAGGACTGATGCCACCTTCATCATTTCTTTTATACTTAATTAACTCCATAAATGTCTAATCTCAAATGAAGTCACATCAAAGAGTCAGACATCAGTGAGTAGATTTTGACAGAACACAATACAGTCCGTAACACAAACTTACAACACAACTAAAAAGACAGACTAAGCACATGCCATGCAAACAATAAGCACAAGAAAGGAGCAATGGTGGGAATGTTTAACATCAATTTTCTGACAAAATGTTATGAGAGAGCAAAAGAATCAGAAGAGAAATAATTCAAAATAAATATAGATAAATATAGACATAATTATAACTTTGAAAATATATCAAGAAAACTAATGTGAATGAATGGAGAAATAGATGAAATTACAATTTTAATTTGAGATTTTAAAACATATTTTATTTAGTATTTTTATTTTCTGTGTATGTGTGTATTACCTGTCTGTATGTAAGTGCACCTGTGTTATACAATGCCCATGGAGGGCAGAAGAAAGCATCAGATTCTTTGGAACTGGAGACATGGATGGTTGTTAGCAGCCATATGGGTGGGTGCTAGAATTCAAACCTGGGTCTTCTGTAAAAACAGCCAATGCTCTTAACAGCTGAGCCATCTCTACAGGCCAATTTGAGATTTTAAATTATCCTTTTTGTTAATGAGTAGAATAGGTAAACTGAAGATTGTGAAGAATACAGAAGAGATGAACAACATCATCACCCAAATTGACATTGATAGTCATAGAACACTATAACAAGCAAAAGGAGAAAACATACATTAAATCATCTAGAATGTTCAATTACAATGACCATAACCAACATTAATTAAAAAACATAAATGATGGTGAAATTACATGTATTATATCTTTTGATTAGGTGGTATTACAATAAAAAAATCACCATCAGCTAGGTCTGGTAGCACATGCCTTTAATCCTAGCACTTGGGTGGCAGAGGCAGGTGGATCTCTGTGAGACTGAGGAGAGCCTGTTTTACATAGCAAGTTCCAGGCCAGATGGGACTACAGGGAGACTATGTATCAAATACTCAAACAAACAAAAGCCAGCATCAGTAAGATTTCTGGAAAATTTAACCAAATATATCAGTACTAAACAACATTCCTTTCCAAAAACCTATCACTTACTAGAGCAATTAGAAGGGAAATCAGAGAATAGTTTGAACTAAATGAAAAGAGCACCATAACATATCAATATTTGTCATTAGCAACTAAACTAAAACATTACGGAAATAAGTAGAGAAAATCATAATAAAGACTAATTGAAAATAAATGAAATATAAAACAAACAATAGAGAAAACAAGTGAAATAAAAAATAAATGTCTAAAGTAACAAACTTGACAAAGCCCAATTTGACTGGCTAAGAAATAAAGGATATTTGATTTACCAATACCAAGAATGGATAAGGAGACATCATTAAAGAGTCTAACATTAAAGGGCAATGAGGAACTTACATTTTTATTGTTTAACAGTTTCATATACTTAAAGAATGAATTTTATTTGTTTTCCTCCCTGATTTCCTCCCTCATCTCCTTCCTTTTCCCATTGGAAACCTACCTCTCAACAAGTCCCCTTGCTAATTTCATGTCTTCTTTTGTATTGGCCTGCTGAGTTTAATTATATAATTAGGAATTTGTTAATAACTTTGGTTCAATTAATTTGAAATAGATCAAATAAACATAATCTCTAAAACATGCATGCTATCAGACCAGAAGAAATGTCTTAATATACTTACATATTTTAAATTGCATTTGTTATTTAAAAATCTTTCAACAAAGCCATGTACCTTGATATACACTGTAATGCTTAGTTTTCATTTTATACATGACACAATCTAGAATCACCTGAGAAGTGAGTCTCAGTGAATGAGTATATAGATTAGGTTGGTCTGTAGGCATGTCTGTGGGGGGTTCTCTTGATTACATTAATTGAAGAGGGAGGACTTTCCCATTCCAGTGGGCACCATTACCTAGGCAGGGAATCCTGGACTATACAAAAGTGGAGAAAGTCAGCTGAGCACTAGCATGCCTGCTTTCACTCACTAATCTCTGCCCTTGACTGCAATGCCATGTAACCAGTTGCTTTGAGTTCTCAGTACCTTGATTTCCCCACAGCACTGAAGCTTGGAACTGTGAGCCAATAAATCCCTCCTGCCTTAAGTTGTTTTGTCAAGTGTTTTATTAATGCAAGGAGAAAGGAAACTAAAACACACCTATAATCCCAGCTAACCTGAGGCCTGAGATAGAAGAAGAACTTCAGCCTAGGTGTTTGCGTCCAGGCTGGGCAATATAAAGAAGACCTCTTAGGGTTCAGTAGGGGAGTAGTGGGAAACATGGATGGGGTACAGGGTCTGGATTTGAATGGGACTGTTATATGAAATTTAAAAAGCACAAAAGAAAAAAAAATAAATCAATAAAAATTTTAAAAGATGAAAGAAAAAGAAAAGGAAATAAAAGGAAAAAGAATTTCTACAAAGAAAACTCTAAGCCAAGATGATATAACTCATGAACTATTTCACAGGCAAAATATAATGCAAATACACAAATAATTCCTTCATGGGTACAGAAACATACAGAAAAAGAAACATCAAAACTTCTCCCTTAAGGCCATTGTCAAATGTTACCAACACCAGGTAAAACCATCAAGAAAGTGTTCCTTGATCGTGCCCTCCACAACTTGACTCCCCCAGCCTCATTCACCCTCCCACCTCCGCTACCCAGATCTCCTCCTAGCCTTGGTCCTGTCCCATTCCTTGTCTCAGAGCCCCAGACATCTGGGGAATCACCACTGCTTCCTGATCCTTTGCATCCAGACCAACCCAGCTCCTCAGTGCAGTCCCAAGGAGCCCTTAGTGCTGCTTCCCACCATCTTCCTTTGCATCTCTGGATGGCACAGCCATCAGCTGCCCTAGATCAGCATCTTTCCTGGAGCCAGCTCCAAGGGTAGTCCAACCCCCAAATTCCTGAGGCCAAAATCTTTCCTGGAGGGATCCAGAAGCCTGAGAGCATCTGATCCTCATCTGACTTGGGCCTCTGTGGGATCTCCTGAAGACAAAAGCAACCTGGCCATTCCAATATGAAATCAAAAGAGAGAACTGGAAGCTTAAATGAACCAGCTTTTCATGCCCCAAAAGTAAATCACAAAGACACATAAAGCTCACAAAAAGAAGCAGACCTAAACTTGAAGGCTTGAGTCTCAAACAAGAATCAGAAACTACAAAAGAAAATCAAATGTCAAAATCACAGAGAAAAAATAACATGAAAAACCAAAATAACATATCCCCACCAAATACCAATAGTACTCTAGAGTAGTACAATGAGAACCCCTTAGAGATAATACAGGACATGGAACTCAAAAGAGCAATAATAAACATGATAAAAGAATTCAGTGAATTTAAAGAACACACAAACAAAGAAATCAAAGAACTGAAGGAAGACAGGGATAAACTTTTGAATGAATCCAGAAAAGAGTTATAATTATTGAAGAATACTCAGGCTGAAATGAAGAAGGAAGTGAAATAATCAGAGACAATTAGAAAAGACAGGAGAAATTCTCACCAATAGGATGAATAAAATGGAAAACAGAGTATCAAGACTGAGAGATAAAGTGGACAAACTAGACCACTCAAGCAAAGATTATGAAAAATTTAAGAAATCACAAGAATGGAGTATGCAAAAATTGTGTGACACCATTAAAAGACCAAATTACGAATCATAGGCATACAAGGAGAAGAATCCCAAGATAATGGCATGGACCAGATCTTCAACAGAATCATGGAAGAAAATTTCCCAAAACTAAAGAAAGACATGCCCATACAAATACAAGAAGCATACAGAACACCAAACAGATAGGACCAGAAAAGAAACTCTCCACAGCACATCATAATAAACAAACTAAATGTGCAAAACAAAGAGACAATACTGAAAGCTGCAAAAAAGAAAGAACAAGTCACATATAAAGGAAAACCCATTAAGATTACAGCTGACTTTTCAGTGCAAACTATGAAAACCAGAAGAGCCTGGACCAAAGTATTCCCAGTTTTAAATGACCACAGATGCCAACCCAGATTCCTATACCCAGCCAAAATGTCTATTATAGTCAAAAGGAGAAAGAAAAGACTTCCATGATATAAATAGGCTGAAGAAATTCACGTCCACAAAACCAGCCCTTCAAAGAGATCTGGAAGCAAATACAAAGAACTGAAGAAAGGAATGACTAAACCCAAGGGGTTGTGGAAAGAAATTTAATGAAGGTATAACTGTAGAAAAGTACAGCTACATCAAGAATGTAAACAGAAATAAAAATGACAGGATTCAATACTCATCTTTCATTAATAACTTTAAATATTAACAGATTGAACTCCCCAGGCAAAAGACACAAACTAGGAACTAAATGAAAAGGACAATACAACACAATAAAACCTCTGGGACATGCTGAAAGCTGTCCTTAGAGGGAAGTTTATAGATCTAAGTGCCTACATTAAAAAATCGGAAAGATCACTAATAAATGACTTAATATTGCAACTCAAGACACTTGATAAGCAACAGCAAATGAAACCCAAACCCAGCAGACAAGAAGAAATAACAAAAATCAGAGCAGAAATTAATTAAATAGAGACAAAGAAAACAATTCAAAAACATCAAGGAATCCAAGATCTGGTTCTTTGAAAGGTTAAACAAGATAGACAGACCCTTAGCCCAGTTAACCAAAAGAAAGAAAGAGCAAATCCACAACAGACACCAGAAAGATACAGAACTTATAAGGGAATACTTTAAAAACCTATATGCTACTAAATTTCTAAACCTAGAAGAAATGGAAAGATACCTAAAGGCATGGAAACCACCAAAACTAAACCAAGAAGAAATTAACAGCTTAAACAGACCCATAACACAAAAAGAAATTGAAGCAATAAAACAAAACCTCCCGACTAAAAAAAGCCCAGGACCAGATGGACTTACAGCAGAATTCTTTCAGACATTTAAAGAAGATCTACATCCAATACTACTTAATCTATTCAAAAAGATAGAAATGGAGGGAGAACTTCCAAATTCTTTCTGTGAAGCCAGTATCATTATAATACCAAAGCCAGGTAAAGATACAACCACAAAAGAAAACTATAGACCCATATTCTTAATGAACTTAGATGCAAAAATTCTCAACAAGATACTTGCAAACTGCATACAGACACACATCAAAAAGATCACCAACCATGATCAAGTCAGCTTTTCCCAGAGATGCAGGGATGATTCAATATATGTCAGTCAGTAAATGTCATAAATCATATAAATAGGCTCAAAGATAAGAAACACATGGTCATCTCAATAGATGCAGAAAAGGCATTTGACAAAATTCAACATGCATTTATGTTCAAAGTCCTGGAGAGAATTGGACTGGGGGAAACAGACCTCAACATAACTGAAGCCATATATAACAAACCCACTGCTAACATCATTCTAAGTGGAGAAAAATTGGAAGCATTACCGTTGAAATCAGGAACCAGACAAGGCTGTCCACT
>NW_008342276.1:4086-7590 GCF_000622305.1 Nannospalax galili | reverse complement strand
CTCTTCTTTAACATAGTGCTTGAAGCTCTTGCAAGAGCAATAAGACAAGAGAAAGAAATTAAAGGAAGAATAATTAGAAAAGAAGAGATCAAATTATCCCTTTTGCAGATGGTGATATATTATATCTAAGAGATGCCAAAAATTCCACCAGAAAACTCCTAGAAGTCATTCACAAGTTCAGTAAAGTGGCAGGTTACAAAATTAACTCACAAAATTCTGTAGCCTTTCTATATACCAATAGCAAGCAATCAGAGAAAGAGCACATGGAAACACTCCCCTTCACAATAACTGTAAAAAAAATAAAATATCTCAGAATAACCCTGACCAAAGACATTGAAGAGCTCTACAATGAAAAATTTAAATCTTTAAAGAAAGAGATTGAGGAAGACATAAGAAGATGGAAGTAACTTCCATGCTCATGGATTGGGAGAATTAATTTGCAAAAATGACCATCCTACCAAGAGTCATATATAGATTCAATGCAATGCTATTCAAAATCCCCATGACATTTTTCACAGAATTGGAAAACTGTATCCTAAGATTCATATGGAAGCACAAGAGACCCGGGATAGCCAAAACAACCCTGAGAAATAAGAGCAATGCTGGTGGGATTACTATACCAGATTTTAAGCTCTACTACAGAGCTATAGTCATAAAAACAATATGGTACTGGCATAAAAATAAACCCATAGACCAATGGAACAAAATTGAAGACAATTTAAGAACCAAATATGAGTAAATGCAATTTCATGTCCGATATTTGGCAAACAGGCCAAGAACATTCACTGGAGGAAATACAGCATGTTCAGCAATTGATGCTGGCAAAATTGGATCTCTACCTGTAAATTGGATCTCCACCTGTAAACCCCTCTTTCACCTTCCACAAAAGTCAATTCCAAATGGATCAAAGTCCTTAACATAAGGCCTGAAACACTGAACCTGGTAGAAGAAAACATTGGCAAAAACCTACAAGATATAGGTGTAGGATAGGATTTTCTAAACCAGACATCAACAGCTCAGGAAAGAAGGGCATGAATTAACAAATGGGACCTCATTAAACTAAAAAGCTTCTGTACATCAAAGGAGACAACAGGGAAGCAAACAGAAAACCCACAGAATGGTAGACAATCTTCACCAGCTACACATCTGAAAGAGGTTTAATATCCAGAATATATAACGAACTCAAAAAACAGAGGATCAAGACAAGTAATCCAGTTAAAAGATGGGCTAAGGAGCAGAACAGAGTGTTCTCAAAAGAAGAAGTAAAGATGCCTATGAAGCATCTTAAAAGATGTTCACATCACTAATAATTAAGGAAATGAAAATCAAAACCACTTTAAGATCTCATCTTACCCCAGTCAGACTGGCTAAGATCAAGAAAACAAATGATACCAAATGTTGGTGAGGATGTGGAGAAAGGGGAACGCACATTCACTTTTGGTAGGAATGCACTTGTGCAGCCTCTATGGAAAACAGTATGGAGAACTCTTTAAAAACTAAGAATGAACTTACCATTTGACCCGGTTATATCACTCCTTGGCATATACCTAAAGAGCTCATCCTATTGCAGAGATACTTGTGCATCCATGTTTGTTGCTGCTCTTTTCACAATAGCTAAGAGATGGAAGCAACCTAAGTGTCCCTTAATTGATGAGTGGATAATGAAAATGTAAACTAGAAACTGTTATACTAAGTGAAGTAACACAGACTCAGAAAAATAGTCAACATGTTCTCCCTCAGATGTGGATCTTAGAACCAAACCCTGATAAGTGAGTATGTATCCAGGTATAACTACAGGAACCAGGATAATGGAAAGGAAATATGGAGGTAAAGGAAAAGAAAGAACATGAAAGAGAAAAAGAGAAGAACAGTAGGAAACAGGCCTTAATAAGGGAGATATGGATAAAGATTGGGTTAGTTTATGGGAGGGGGGTGGCAAGGTATACAAGGAACCTAGGGGATAAAGGCAAAGAAGGAGCTCAAGAGAGGTAGGACCATAGGAGAAGGGTATTAGTAAGGAAGAAAGGGGGGAAATGTAGGCACCTTAAGTGGGAAAACCATGATGGAGGTGAGAGACAATGCGAGAGATATATAACACCGAGCTAGTTTTAAAACCAGGAGAGCCATATTACTCCAACAACCTACTGACAAATTATACATAGCAGATCAAGAAATATATGTCTAGGTAAGGTTTATCTGAGAATATCTGGTCTTTGCCCAAGATTTATCTACATGACACACAGTAATTAAAAGTACCAGACTGGTGGAACTAACCTTGGATGTTTAACAGACATACTTTGAGGCCTATAATAATTTGGTCAGAGGGACATAAAGGACAGTTTTTGCTCCTTGCCCTCCTAGGTCGACTAGTTCCAGGGGAGTGTGAGCATCTCTCAAGACACCGTGTAATTGTGGTCGGTCACCTGTCCTCTTGATCAAGGAGGCCAAGGACACCCCACCAGATGGACTTGAACAAGTGTCCAGTCTACAAAGAGGAGGGTCAACACAGAGGAATCATTTCCTCCATGCTTCCAAGCAAAGCCAACCACGGTGGAGCAGGACCTTTGACTTATGTTCACATAGGTGGAACTGGTAAAAAAAGGATCCAGGTGCTCCTCTCAAGCCCATATGACCCCTGAAGGACATATCCTCAAATGACCTTAAGAGTAAAAATGAATTGGTTTATCTGGGCCAACTGTATGGCCTTACGATCTAATAACCAAAGATTAAAGGGGCCAATATAATTTTTTAATAAGAGTCCATATTTATAGGTAAAGGCTACATAACAAGCAATAATGCCAGATAGGAGATACCTTCTTTTAAGTTGTTGGCCAGGGTGGCCAAAGGGACTCCCAGATAGTATCCCAACACAGAACTGAGAAAATGAACAGCAGACCCCAATCTTATCTAAAGGAATATTGACAACTGATTGCTGCTAGATGAAGAAGAGCTGACCTTTGTAAAACAAAGACCTCTAGATAAGTTTACTAGATTCACCAGTGGGGAATGTCTGGGGTACTGACAACACAGCAGACAGTAGCAGGGATATCAGAGTATAAGGGTTCTATTGGGAGACGGAAGCTATGGAAGAGTGCCATCTGGTAAGTGAGGGTATAGTTGAATAGGATGGTTTGGGATGTTCTGTGTGATATACACACACATAAAAAAAAATCAACAAAATTTTTAAAATGTTTTATATTTGAGGAGGAAGCATGGAAATTTATGTCATTTTAATTAGTAGAGGTGATAAACATTACCACTGAAATCTACCCAATGACTTTATAGAAATACACAGGTGCCAAGAATCCAAGTGGAACTGATTATGACTAGTAATAGATATATACAGATTAGAGATGCATATGCCAACATCTCAGTGCTAGTATCAAAATATATATCCTAAAATGAAATGGAGATCTTTTTTCAAAGGTTAAAAACTCATTCAATTTTATGTCTTACGTAGCTTATACTGAGTTCAATATTGTATAACTGTATTAACAGCGAACC
>NW_008342276.1:0-3805 GCF_000622305.1 Nannospalax galili | reverse complement strand
CATATTTAAATAATAAAATATTAAATTTTTTTATTTGAAGGATTATGAATGAGACAAGGGTATTTTGTTTAATCACCTTTAAACTTAGCCTTATAATGAAAATCAAAACCATAACTATAAAATAAAATATATAGGATTTCCTAGCACCATATATTTGAACACACAAGGCTGATCTTTTAAAAATTCATACAAAATAGATATACACTTAAAAAACATATTAATGATCAATTGACTCAATAGAAATTTTACCTTCACATAAAATTTAATAATGCTTAAATTTCCATGAGTTATCCAAAAGACTTATGTATAGATCATTAAGTAGACACACACAAACATGCCCACACACACACACACATACACACACACACACACACTCCTATATATTTTCTCAAGAAATGGGAAATGAATATTTTCCCAACATCTTACTTGATAGGTATAACCTATATATCAGAACTAGGTATTATAAGGAAAAGCTACCAGTTTGAACTCCTTCAGGAATATAATAAAAATAATCAAAATATCTGTTTATTGAATTTAATGCATAATAAAAAAAGATAATGCAAATTCACTGGAATTATTTCTAAAATCTTTAAAACTGATCTAAATAAATAACATATTTACCCTTCTAGAGTTTAAGTAAATTTTTTAAAAATATCAGTTCTTCTCAGGTTTCAACATAATTACAGCTGTCACCAAAATGACAAAAGGTTATTCTCAAATAATAATTTGATTATTTAATCATAGTTATTTGAAAATTTTTATGAACAAAATTGTCCCAAATGATCAAGATATATCTGTATAATAGTCAGACAATACTAGTGTCTGACTAGTCAGTGGCTATGTTTTAAGTTATAGTAATTAAGATAATTTACTAGTAGTAGAAGTACAATGCTTTTCTTGACCATCTGTTCCACCTGAAATATAAGTACGAATGGATATGGAAATGTAATGCCCCAAATATAGTCCCCAAATTGTGATAACCAAAGTAACTCCATTTTCTTCACTTCCTATAAAGCAGCCACTTTAAACTTCAAAGGGTAGAAAAACAGCCAACTTCAAGGTTCAGCACCTGAACTTAGATGCTTCCCCTTAGAAGAGTGCTTTCTTTGGAGTAGCTGACCTTGGTCACCTCCCAGACACTACAGCTGTGCTTCTTACCATGCCAAGAACCCTAAATAACAATAGTAATCAGAAAGTTTCTGTCAAGGTCTCTGTACATCTGTTAAGAGAAGGACTAACACAAGCTTGTTCTGGCTTTTGTAGTTTGCTTATCTTCTAACTTGGCCATCCTGACCATATTCAGGACCACCTGTCATTACTCATGTGTGATGAAATTCCTATGGTATTTGTGGTTTTTTGCCTTTATAAACTAGTTTTTTTAGATGAAAGCCAGGCAGGGAATAGCCACAGGAAACATAGGAGGACTCCAGTAAAGGAAAGCTTATTTCTTAAGATTGCTGGTGGCTGGCAGCTCAGCTGGGGAGATAAAGGCAACCAGCAGCCTTATAAGGGGGTTGGGGAATGTGGAAGGTGGCAAAAATAATCTTTCATTTCAAGGGAAGTAGCTTGAATCAGTGGGTCTGGATGAAGGGTCCTGTTTATCTTCCAAAATTATCTGGGGAACAGCTTTGTGCTGACACAGCTCTACATGTAGCTGTCTGGCCAGTTCTTGTTTTGCAAGGTGGCCCTCATGGCCTGTCTTGTGAGGCTTTTTACACTGGGAGAGAGTCGTCTGCAGACCTGGACTCTAACATTCCAGCCTTTCGTGTTATAGGATAAGGGGCAGTGTTTTCTCATCATGGCTACTTCCTGCTGTTTAAGGTCGATGTGGGGAAAGGAAGGCTGGAGTCAGGGTCCAGTCAGGCAGCAAGGGTCTCCAGCTTGTGCATCAGGACAAAGTCCTCGATGGTCGGTGTTTGACAGGCATTTATACACATGTGGGGGAAAAGAAAATAACAGTTGGTTAAAGCTGGTATGAGTTAGTTGTTGTCTCTGAAGAGGCAGGGAGCAATGGTTAGCACCAGAGTAATAGAGCTCAGGGGGCCAAGTGTGGGAGACAGGCTTGAGCCTAGGGTGAAAGTCTTATTGACAGCCATACAGCAGGCCTGAGGCAATGGCCCAACTGCTGGAGCCACAAGGAATGCCTTGTGACATTTGCTCCCATTGGCAGATCATGAGACTGATGTCTAGAGCTCGCCACTCCCTAATCACCACCCTTGGAATCCAAAATTGCAACACTTAGATATTGCAACAGTCAGGGTCACATGGTTTCCAGGAATCCAGGCTCTGTAATTTGAAACCCAGTATGCTAATGAGGCATCCTAGCCACTATTCTGTGATAGGACATTAAGTCTGTTATGCTAGTAGGATGTTGCTAATAAGGTATCCTACTTGCTGTACTGTGATAGGACACTAAACCTGTTATGCTAATAAGGTATCCTACTTGCTATGCTGTGATTGGACCACTACCCCTATATAAGCTTGTGCCTTCCTGAAATAAAGCAGATCTGTGTCACTGAACCTGGTCTCCTGTGTCTGAATGTGGCTTTGCTGACACAGTCTCCTCACCAGCCTGGGGTCCAGGACCGGGCAGAAGCAGCAACGACAGGAGGCAGCACAAGGTGAGCAGAAGAGCTGCCTCAGCCCAGGGTGAGCAGAGGAACAGCTTTGACACCCATGAGAATGAAGGAGCGGTGCCTAGGGCGAACGGAGGAGTGGCTGGTGGTGACCACAGCCAAGTAAGGGCCAAAGCCAGGGAGTCAGTCCTGAAAAGATATCCCATTGGGGTGAATGCTGATACTGGGAAGTTTTAAGTAAGGAATCCTTGACCACCTGTTGGAGGTGTTTTATGTTGTGTTTAACCTTATTTGATTGGTTGACATAGTAACAACATTTCTTGCCCGAGAAAATGCAGGTACCTCCCTTTTCTGCAGTTAATAGATCTAGGGCTTGCCTATTCTGGAGGGCAATTTTGGCTAGGGAGGACAGTTGCTGTTGTAAGATCTGGATTTCCTGGGCTGTTGCTTCCACGAGTGTAGTAAGCTCCTGCTTGAGGTCCTGGATCTCCTGAGAGAGGTGTTTGGCTGAGAGCAAGGTATGTCCCAGACTCCCTGCTGTGTATCCTGTGGTGGCTATGGATGATACCAGGCTGATTCCCACTGGGCCTGCTAGAGTAGCTCACCTTTTTGCTCTGTTTATTCCCCCCCCCCATGGAAAGAGAATCATGCACCTCTCCTGACGCATATAGTGTTAATCTAGGTATGAGAATGACTGGATTATGGTATCCTTGACTGTTGGGGAGATACAGGTATGTATCTTGGAGGAGCAAAGGAAAATAGCCCTGGGGCTAGACAAGTATTGCCCCAATTGTAACACTGTAGATGGAGGAGTGTGGGCAGGTAGAGACTTAAGCCTAATGTCTGGGAAGTTCAATCCTTTGAACTCTTAAAGAAATACTGATCACTTTAATTTTTGGTTATACTTTCCTTTTGGGTATTTAAGACCATACAGTTGGCCCAAATAAAGTGCTTCATTTTTACTCTTAATGTCGTTTGAGGATATATTTCTCAGGGGTCACATGGGCTTGGGATGAGCCCCTGGCTCCTTTCTTTTACAAGTTCCATCTATATGAAAATAAGTCAAAGGTCCTGCTTGACCATAGCTGGCTTTACTTGGAAGCATGGAGGAAATGTTTCCTCTGTGTTGACCCTCCTCTTAGTAGACTAGACACTGACTGGTTCAAGTTCATCTGGTGGGGGTCTCCATGGCCTCCCTGAACAAAAGGACAGGTGACTCATCACAGTTA
>NW_008342275.1:0-251 GCF_000622305.1 Nannospalax galili | reverse complement strand
CTCCGCCTCAGCTGCAGAGAAGCACAATAACAGGAACTTGTGGGTGGGTCACGTAGTACTGAGTGTTCAGGTACCTGTGGTCAACAGCCAGGGTGCAACCCAAGGTCAGCAGAGAATCGGGGGATGGGTTCCCACATGGTCTCTTAAAGACACAGTTACAGTGCCAATTAGTTGGCAATAGCCTGGAGGGCTGGGGCAATGGGTAAGCCCAAGTGCAAGCAAAACACTCATACACATAAAATAATAATGAC
>NW_008342274.1:0-4011 GCF_000622305.1 Nannospalax galili | reverse complement strand
TTTTGTCTGGTAGGTCTCCACCTTATATATCGAGGCAGGGTCTCTCACTTGTAAACAGAGCGTGCTGATTCTGTCCTAGAGCTAGGCAGCATGCTTTGGGGATTACTTTGTCTCTACTTCCCAAGCACCTGGATGTGTGGGCTACCAGACCTACTCAGCTTTTGTGTGGGTTCTAGGGAATCCAACTGGGTTGTCACACTTGCATAACAAGACTTTGCCCACTGAGCCATGACCTCAGCCCCTATACCAACATCTTTAAGAAAAAAATCAAAAGACTTCAGGCAAATATATGAATGTATCCAAAATGGGGTCAAGACTGAAATCTTAGAACCAGTATATGGGATTCAAGCTTTTCTATCTACTCATGTATGTATTTGATCATTTAAAAATCTCAAAACTTTAAAAACAGGCGATAAAGCCCAATATGTTAAAAAGAACTAACAGGGCATGATGGTGTATGACGGTAATCCCAGTACTCGAAGGGCTGAGGCAGGAGAACTCCAGGTTCAAGGCTATCATTGGCTATGTAAAGACCCTGTTTTTCAACAACAAACAAATACAATAAAAAAGAACTACTATCCGGCTCATGCAATATGTCATATGTCACCAAATGCAACTCTTTTAAAAAAATATTTCATGGGCTGGAGAGATGGCTCCACTCCACAGTTAAGCACACTTGCTGTTCTTACAATGGACCTGCGTTCAGTTCCCAGCACCCATATGGCAGCTAACAACCATCCTTAGCTCTAGTTCTAGGGGACCTGATACCCTCTTCTGGCCTCTGTGGGCCCTGCACATGTGTGGTACCCTCACATCCATGCAGGCAAAATACTTAATACAATAAAATTAAAAATAACTAAATAAATAAAATTTAAACATATTTAACTCATCACACCCAGAACCAGTGAGCCCTTCTACACAGGCCATGAAGCTGTGTGGCAGCTCGTGTTGGATAACCGGACAAGTTACCTGACAATCTTTTAGCGCATTCTGGACAGAAGTTTGATCACCAATTTCATGCTGTTGTCTCAGTTTCTTTTCCTGTGTGTCAAGCCAAGTTTTCAAACACTGTATATTATTTTCATATTCTGACCAAGACTCCAAAGAGCTTTCCAACGGCTGGATATGAACAAAGAGAAAGAAATGAAATCTGAAATTTTATTTCAAATTCAACCATTGCATATGAATGACCGAACACTATTTCTTCTAAGCTAAGAATTCTTGAGAGAGTAATCAGGTATGAGAGGGAATTTGCTTAAAGTACATTGCATAAGTTCATGAAAATCCCTTACATAACTTAGTATAACAAAATTAAGACTAAAATTTAAAAAAGAGAATTCTTTAAAATAAAGTTTGTTGTGTATATACATTAAGAAAATGAATTTACCAAATTTTAACCAATGACTATTGAAGCGAGGAAGAAAGGACTATGGTGAACCTGAGGTGAAAGGAAGAGAAATTAAGCATCTTAAAAATAAAATAAAAAAACATGAGGAGCTGGAGAGATGGCCCTGCAGTTAAGAGCATTGGCTGCTCTTGCAGAGGACTTGGGTTTTGTTCCCAGAACCCACATGGTGGCTAATAACTATCCCTAACTCCAGTTCCAATAGATCTGATACCCTCTTCTGACCTCTGTAAGTATTGCACGACATGAGTACACTTACATACATGCAGGCAAAACACTCATACACACAAGAAAAAAATAAATAAGACTTAAAAACCAGAAACGGAACTGGAGAGGCTCAGTGGTTAAGAGCACTGGCTGGTCTTACAGAGGACTGGGGTTCGAATCTCAGCACCCACATGGCACCTAAAAACCATCTGTAACTCCAGTTCCAGGGGCTCTGGCATCCTCCTCTATCTTCTGTGGGTATTGCACAAGACAAGTCCACTTACTTACATGCAGACAACACTCATACACATAAAATTAGAATAAAAATCATAAAGAAAAAAATCAGAAACATGAGTCCCAAGCAATGAAATTCAGACCCAACTTCTACTTCTGCTAACGTAAGAACCTATGCAGAATTTATTAATATACCAAGAAAAAGAACACTCCTTGATCATATTCCTTAGCAGTCTCAAGACTGAAACATAAGGAAAACACTCAATAACGCTAACCACTTCATGCTCACTTGACATCTAATACTGCAAACAGTGCAGAAATATTACCTAATTAATCAAAACACCAGCAAGAAGAAAAATATTCTTGTTTTATAGCTAGATTTATGAGTTAAAAACTACATTGCATTCAACAGAAGACCCAGGTTCGAAACCCAGCACCCACATGGCAGCTAACAACTGTCTGTAACTCCAGTTCCAGGCGATCCAACAGCTTCTTCTGTCCTCCTCGGGCACTGCACGACAGGGGTGCACTTACCTACATGGAGGCAATACGCACACACATAAAAATAATTTTTTTTTTTAAAAAAAAAAAAGAAAAAGATCCCAGCACTCGGGAGGCAGAGGCAGGCCGATCTCTGTGAGTTCAAGGCCAGCCTGGCCCATATAGCGAGCTCCAGGCCACCTGAGGCTACAGGGAGTCTCTGTCTCCAAAAGACCAAAAAAAAAATAAAAAAAAAGATTAACAATCACTGGTTACATTTGCCAAAACTCATCTAACTTTACAGGTTTAAAATATATATATACATATATATGTTATTATTTCTAAATTATACATCAGTAAGGATAGTTAAGGAGCTGGGGAGATGGCTCTGTGGGTAAAAGTGCTTGGTATGTAAACATGAGGACTTGAGTTCAAATCCCCTGTACCCATGTAAAAAAATAGAACATGCCGGGCATGGTGGTGCACGCCTTTAATCCCAGCACTTGGGAGGCAGAGGCAGGCGGATCTCTGTGAGTTCAAGGCCAGCCTGGTCTATGTAGTGAGTTCCAGGACAGCTGGGGCTACAGGGAGACCCTGTCTCAAAAAGACAAAAAAACAAAAAACAAAAACAAAAAATAGAACATGGCCATACCATGCATTCTTGTAACCCTGAAGTTAGGGGATTGAGATAGACAGATACTGTGAACTCAGTGACCAGCCAGCCTCATCAAAATGGTGAACTTGGGTTTAGTGAGAGACGTCTGAAGGGAATAAGGTGGAGAGTAATACAGGAAGACACCTTATGCCTTCCTCTGGCCTTTGTATGTGGGTACATGGGTGCACATGCATATACACACACTGCGCACGTGCATGTGCACACACTCACACAAGTGCATTTTAAAGTTAGTTAGGCCTGACATGTTAGTATATGCCTATAATCTCAGCACTGGGGAGGTTGAGGCAATAGGATTGAGAGTTCAAGGCCATACTGAACTATTTTACCAGTCCCAGGCCAGCGTGGGCTACATAATCAGACCTTATCTCAGAGAGAAACAGAGAGAGAGAGAGAGAGAGAGAGAGAGAGAGAGAGAGAGAGAGAGTGGGAGAGATGATTCAGTGGTTAAGAGCACTGGCTGCTCTTCCAGAGGACCAGGGATGGGTTTTCAGCACCCATACAATGGCTAACAGTTAACTTTAACTCCAGTTCCAGGAGATCTGATGCCCTCTTCTGGCCTCTAAGGGTATTGTATGACATGGGTGTACTTATTATATACACGCAGGTAAAACATTCATGTACATAAAATAAAAATTTATATAAACACATAAGTAAATATGTAAACATTTATAGATCAAATTCTATGTGGTGTTGAAAGGCAGATAAACATGGAATTGATCCTCCCTTCTAAGAATGTACAACTGATCACAGAGAAACAGCCAGTATATTAAAAATATTTGCCATACCTGATCCACAGTGATGAATGTTAAAGAGACAAAAGGATAACAATTTTCCAGGGTTTCAGGGGAGTTAGACACACTTCCAAAAGAGGAATCCAGTCCTGAATAATGATGTCTATTCAATGTCCAGTCGCAAGGGTGGCAGAACCACAAGGTTGTGATGTAACCTAATGATGCTCTAACAATCTGCTTGTGTTGAGCACATGCTAACGTTTGAACAGTGACAAAAT
>NW_008342273.1:0-224 GCF_000622305.1 Nannospalax galili | reverse complement strand
GTGACAGCGAATACCAATAGAGGGCAGAATATTCCCATAGATTTTGATATGCTAGCTGGTAAAGGACAATATAGGGATACTGCTCAGCAGTTACAGTACGATGTTGCAACCTATGTGCAGATCAATGCTGCAGCCCGAAGAGCCTGGTATAAACTGCCGTCTAGTGGTAGGTGGACTGAGGATTTGTCTAAGATCAGGCAAGGTCCAGATGAGCCATATCAGGA
>NW_008342272.1:0-603 GCF_000622305.1 Nannospalax galili | reverse complement strand
TATAACATTATAATGCTCCAATGTGCCATCACAATGTTACAATATGACTTCGCAATATTCCATTATGACTTCACAATGCTCCAAAATGACAACACAATGTTACAGTATGACTTCACAATGTTCCATTGTGACACCCGAATGCTCCAAAAAGATATCACAGTGTTTCAATGTGCCAACACTATCGCCCCATGTGCCAATTACATTGCTCCTATGTGCCAACACAGTGTCTCAATATGACTTCACAATGTCCCATTGTGACGTCACAATGTCCCATTTTAACGTCACAATGACCCAATGTGACATTACAAGACTCCATTATGACATCATAATGCTTCAATATGCCATCACAGTCTTCAAATATGACTTCAAAATGTTCCATTTTGACACCCGAATGCTCCAAAAAGATATCACAGTGTTTCAATGTGCCAACACTATCGCCCCATGTGCCATTACATTGCTCCAATGTGCCAACACAGTGTCTCAATATGACTTCACAGTGTTCCTTTGTGACATCACAATGCTCCAATATGACATTACAATGATCCAATATAGCATCACAATGTTGCAATATGACTTCAAAATGTTCCATTGTGACATTACGAT
>NW_008342271.1:0-1203 GCF_000622305.1 Nannospalax galili | reverse complement strand
AGGCCCATTGAGGGAGCAGTTCACTAAACTCTTGGTATGGGATGGAATGGACGCTGATCACAAGATAGCCTGTGCTGGCCTTAAGAACAGGTCCATTGAATAATGGATAATTGCCTCCAAGGAGGTGGGAACCCAGAGGGAGCAAACCAAAGCCATGGCTGCTGTCTTACAGATGCAAACAGAGGTTCTGGCCCATGCCTTAACCCAGGC
This sequence comes from Nannospalax galili, assembly GCF_000622305.1. Taxonomy (NCBI): domain Eukaryota; kingdom Metazoa; phylum Chordata; class Mammalia; order Rodentia; family Spalacidae; genus Nannospalax; species Nannospalax galili. The sequence goes on along the minus strand of NW_008342271.1, from coordinate 993 downwards.
ATTTAATTCACTTAATTTGGGTCAGCAGGTAACAATGGGGCCTAGAGGGATAGCAGATCCATGTTTTGGCTGTGGCCAGACTGGTTGTATTAAAAGAAATTGCCCTCAGCGAGAAAACTGGCCTAAGCCTGGAGGTGGGGTATCAAAAAGACCCCCATCTATGCCCTGTCCCCGGTGTCGCAAAGGGCTCCATTGGCAAAAGGAATGTAAATCCATATTTGGTATTGAAGGAAAGCCTTTAAACTAAGTGGGGGGCAGCCTCCAGACCTGTTGACAAAAGGAGGACTTCCCCATGACTAACTACATTTACAATGCCCCTGGGGAGGGATCGGGAGAGGAGAAAAACCTATGGCAAATTGGAAAGTCCCTATTATCCCTGGTGTAAGGCCCAAGATGGATCTTGAAATAGGTGGCAGGAGGTTTTGCTGCCTAGTGGACACGGGGGCTTATAGAACCATTCTTAGAAAGGAGGAGGTCCCATCACGATGGCACCTAGTTTCTGGGCCCCGAATCCTAGGTGTGGGAGGATACACCCCATCAGAGGAGACTCGAGAATGGCTCACCTGGCAGGATGCAGATGGAGCTAAAGGGGAGGTGCGACCCCTGATGGTGGCAGGGTTATCCGCCAACCTCATAGGACAAGATATTTTTGGGGATTCACAGGCCTGCATAACCATGGATAGCAAGGCCTTTTATGATGACCTTTTGGATCTTGAAGAGTCTGATAAGCTTCCTGAGTCAGCAACTCAAGGGTTGTCTTGCCATATCAATTACAGGGGGACCCAAAGAAAGAGCATCGGGTCCACCCCCAATTCTAAGGGCCACTGCCCCTCAGGTTCTGGCTATCCAGTGGTCCCCTGGGGTGCCAGTATGGGTGGAGCAGTGGCCATTACCTGAGACAAAGCTACAGGCTTTAAAAGAAATTGTGCAGGAACAATTAAGGTTGGGCCACATACGGCCTTCTGTAAGTCCATGGAACACACCTGTCTTTGT
>NW_008342270.1:0-262 GCF_000622305.1 Nannospalax galili | reverse complement strand
CTCACCCAGAGCAACTCAGTCCCTTTCTTGGGCTCCAGGGGCACCGCTTCTAGTCCTGGCCCCGCCCTCACAGCAACTCAGTCCCTTTCTTGGGCTCCAGGGGCACCGCTTGTGGTCCTGGCCATGCCCTCATCCCCCTCTACATCCCTGGTCCTGCAACAACCGCCAGCCTCTTTCTGGGGCTGACAGCCTCTTTCTGGGACTCCGAGACTTCCTTTACTCTCCCTGATCCTTTGCATCCAGTACAACCCAGCTACTCAAT
>NW_008342269.1:0-2538 GCF_000622305.1 Nannospalax galili | reverse complement strand
CTAGTCAGTTTCGTTATCCTGCCCCCCACAGGGCATTCAAGCCACAGCTAAGACCAGTTAAATGAAAATTTAAATTAACTAGCCCTGCGGGAGCACCTGGAAGTCCAAGGCGGCTCCCAGAACAAAAGATTTAAACTGCAACTTTCTTTCTGCAAACCTAGAGGCTTATAACTTGCCAAGGCGCTCCAAGCCCTCTAGTGTCAGACTGCTGTAAAAACATCTTCCCTTTACAATGAAAAATTCAGCATCACGCCAGAAAAAATGCCAAATTCGTTCCCTTAAGACCCTGCTTAAATCTAGAGGGCTTAAGATCTCTCAAAAAGAAAACTTAAAATTTTGGAATGAGGTGTATCAATTCGCACCCTGGATCCTATCAGCAGACATATCTGATCCAGAGGTCTGGAACTTTCTTGCGCATCTGGCTAGTAAAAAAGAAATCCAAGAAAGGCATAATTTCCTTCTTTCCTTTCCTTCCTTCCTCCTCCTCCTCCTTCTTGTCTTTTTGAGACAGAGTCGCCCTGTAGCCCTGGCCTGGAACTCACTATGTAGACCAGGCTGGCCTCAGTCTCATAGAGATCTGGCTGCCTCTCCCTCTTGAGTGCTGGAATTCAAGGCATTCACCATCACACCCAACTTAAATCTATCTTATACAAAAAAAAAAGAAGGTATTTGAATTTTCAGAGTATCAGATGCATGGTTAGGTGTAGCAACACACATTAGTAATTCTAGTGCTGGGAAGGTGAAGCCAGCCTAGACTTAACTGGTGATTTCTAGGCCAATGAGACACCCTGTCTCTAAAAACAAGGTGGATGGTGCCTGAAGATTGGAGGTACCAAAGGTTGTCCTCTGGCTTCCACATGCCTGCACAACCATGAGTTTGTGCACCCTCCACATGCACTTAGACATATGAATACACACACACACACACACACACACACACACACACACACGGAATATCAGATGCAATTCCATGAAAACATTTTTTAAATTAGAGAATTAGAATTACTAGCATAGCAGTGAAATGAACACAGTCGCTGTGAAGGCAACTGAATAAATAATGTTGAGACATTTGATAACCTCTAAATGGAAGTTTTAACTTTTTTTTAATGGAAAGATAGAAAACTAAGAGTTGCGTGGTGATTCTTAATATTTGACCTTAAGGGAAGAAGACACTTAACTTTACCTGGGTGGTTATAGTTCTTTAAGTCTTACTCCAAATTCTTATTTATAGTAAGCAAAGCAGTTATGGAAAAAGTGGAACAGTTCTATTCATATTTAAATATTTCATATTTCATTGTTAAATCATACTTCTGCCTTCAGTCACATCTGGAGTAAGTTTACGACTGGGTCTGCTGGCAGATACATGCACCCAATTTATTTGGTAATATCAACTACAATTATAAGCCAAATGCCTAAAAGGAAGTCATCCATCTCTTTAGAGCTGACTTGTGCTTCTAATACAATACGGAAAGCATCTCACCAAAAATTCCTTTCAGAAATAATATAGCCAAGGGAGGAGATACTGAGGACTAGAGACCAGAGCCCTTACCAAGAGACCATTTCTTCACAAAAGCCCGCCTGACTGTGGGACATTATCAAACAATGACGGCACATGACTTCACAATGTTCCACTGTGAAATTACAATGCTCAAATGTGACATCACAATGCTCCAATGTGCCTACACTACCTCCATATATGCCATCATATTGCTCCAATGTGCCATCACAATGTTACAGTATTACTTCCCAGTGTTCCACTGTGACATCACTATGCTCCAGTGTGACATCACTATCATGCAATATGACAAAACTATAGCCCCATATGCCATTACATAGCTCCAAAGTGCCATCATAATGTTTCAATGACTTCACAATGTTCCATTGTGCCATCACAATGCTCATTGTGACAGCACTATGCGCAATTGTGTAATTTCCATGATCCATTGTGTTGTCACCATGTTCAATATGCAAACACGTTGCACAGTGTCCCCTCACAGTACCCCAATGAGACATCACAGTACTCCAATGTGAAAACACTATCGCCCCTTTGCCATTATATTGCTCCAATGAGCCATCACAATGTTACAGTATGACTACTCAACATTCCATTGTGACATCCCAATGCTGTAATGTGCCATCACAATATTACAATATGACTTCACAATGTTTTATTGTGACATCATAATGCTCCAACCTGACATCACAATGTTCCAATGTGCAAAAACTATTACCCCATGTGCGGTCACAATGCTCCAAGGTGCCATCACAATGTTACAATATGACTTCACAATGCTCAAATGTGACATCACAATGCTCCAATGTTCCAATACCATGGCCATGTGCCATTATATTCCTGCAATGTCCCATCACAATGTTACAATATGACTCGACAATGTTCCAATTTGATATCACAATATTCCATGTGAATCCAACATGCTCCAATGTTGAGCACTATCACCTCATGTTCCATCATATTGCTACACTTTCTCATCAAAATGTTACAATATGACTTCACAATGTTCCACTGTGACATCACAA
>NW_008342268.1:10694-13448 GCF_000622305.1 Nannospalax galili | reverse complement strand
GCTAGGATATTTTTTTCCTGATTTGAGTTTGCATGGGACTTGTGCATGCTATCATCACTGCTGTGAGGTCATGTGAGTAACTGACGATCTGTGTGGAAAATTGTATTTCCTTGCAGTCATCTGCCACCTCAGGCTCTTAAAGTCTTTCTGTCCTGTTCTTCCACAGAGATCCGTGAGCCTTGGGAGGGATGCGTGTCGTTTTCAGGGATAAGGTTTCTGGAGCGTCTCACTCTTTGCACGTTGGCCAGTTGTGGGTTTCTGTGTTAATTACCATGTGCTGCCTACAGAAGCTTCTGCGGTGAGAGATGAGAGATGCATTAATCTATGGGTAAAATGGTAAGTCACTAGGAGGCAGTTTAATACTTTATCTATTTATGAGAAAGGTGGTATTAGGCTCTCCCTCATACCTTGTGACCTCTGTCTGTTCAGGTTCCTAGACCTGATATCCATGTTGGGTATGGTAGAACACAGTGAGGGGAACATTGAACTAGAAATGGTTAAATTTCATGGGGAAAGGGAGGGCAGGAGAGAGGAGGGAGTAGGGTATGAGCTAGCTAACAGTAAAATCCTTTAGGGAAAGCCATATAGAAACCTGTTATTATAGAAGCTACTTAAACTATAGGCATATACATTAGGAAGAGAGATTAGAAGGAGTTACCTTCTAATGGAGGACACTGCAACTAGTAGACCCTACAGGCTAAGAACACCCCAATGCAAAGAATGGACTCCCTCTTTTGAAGCTGTTGACCAGGGCTCTCATAGACCCTCAAACAATACAGGCAATTGGCTCTTCCCTTGGCTACCCAGCAGAACTGCCCAGTGAGAGCGATTGCGGAAGGTACTGCATCCATAAGCTATAAAATAAACAAGGAGAAATCATACTGGTGTTGACTTCAAAGCGTCATCTGTACTGGCTAGTGTTTATATAATAGTGGAAGGTGCTGTGCATGGTATGAGAAGAAAAAAAATAATCACCAAGTTTACTTAGCAGAGTCTGGCCTGACATGATATACCCACTGGTGCAACAGTGGCATAAATATTATGGGAGCAACTAATCACTTTCAGATTGGATCCTCTTCATTAGATGGAACATAAATCATTTTACACACGTTTAGCTCAAAGAAAGCTACAAAAGGAAATTTGTTCAAAGACGCAACATTCTTTGGAAGTAGCAATGTGACTGTAAGGAAGATGAGATTCAAAGTTAGGTGCAATGAGGAAAGATCTGGAACACCAAAGGTCGGTGCCTACCTATTCCTTCTGAATGGGATCATGTTGGAAAAAAGGTCTTGCAGATGCAAGTTAATCTAGTATTTGATGACATTATACCAGGATCCATGCCCCTGGAGATGCTATCTGCATTTAAATCAAATCGTGAAACATTCAGATTCCTCCCGGGGAACGAAAATGCAAAGATACACACAGGCCAAAAACTCCAGAACAGGAAGTTGATCCTTCCTTGCAAATACAGCATATATAGGCAAAATTAAACGAATGATCTTGACATGAGGCCATGTTGGATGATGGGGGCCCTAAATGTACTGACAGTGTCATCATGGGAGAGAGAAAAAGAGACATAACCCCACGGGAGGAGGCCTATGGAGATAGAGGCAGAGATTGGAGGGATGAGACCACAAGCCAAGGTTAGCCCACAGTCCCCAGGAGCTACAAGAAACGTGAAGGATTTTCCCCCAGAGCCTATGGAGTTATCTCATGCCAGACCCTCCTATACCTCACAATCTCATTCTCCAGGGCTGGGAAATGTAAGTGATTGGATTGTAATATGCCCAGATTACTCTTTTATTTCAATAGGCATGAGAAATTACTGCAGGCAAAAATGCGCTAATCACCTCTAGGTACAGAGTATTTCAATATATTTAATCTGTTCATATCTACATTTATGCACCTCTGTAACCTTCAAGCAGTGTCTTCTCCCGCAGAGACTGCTGTACGTACATCTGTGTGTTCATGCACTATACCAAAATTGTAAGGAAGATTTTCATGAACCGAAACTTTACAGTTCATTCTAGCAAAGATGCTCCAAGCTTAGACAAAACTGATGTGGCCAGAAGATGAAAATCTCATTGTGTGGACTCAGCCAGCTACTCTTGCTTGCTTAACAGATTTTCAGGTAGCCCTCTTTGATTAGAGCTCGGATTACAGTTTTGTTAGTCAAAAGGCCAGCTTTTTATTAATATAAAAACTTAGGTGCAATTTCATACAGGAATACTGTATTTACATTGCATCCACCCTCCCCTCTTCCCCCTCCAACTCCTCCCACAGTACCTGCATTCCCTTCCAGTATGCTGAAGTCTTTTACAGCCATTTTCCTAAGCAGATACAATTTCTAACTCTACTCTAAGAATTTAAACCTATAGAAAAGGGTAGCAGTCAACCCTCATCAAAGAAACTTCTCCTTGCAATAGATGGAGATGATTACAGAGAGATATAAGTGGTTCAATTGCAGAGAATAATTACTCTGGAGTGCCCAGTCCCAACTGACACTTGTAAAATGCAATCTCTACACCTAAGGCTCAGGGATCATGATAGTAGATGGTATACAAAGACTGTAAGGGCTAAAGGACCAGGATGCCTGCTGCTAGGGTCTTCCAGACATGACAGCCAGATAGAAGCCTCCTTCTCAAGCTTGGCTGCAGCTGCTTGCTTAGGATTATAAACTTGACTGTGGATCTTCTGCAAGACAAGGAGGGGTAGGAGTGTCAGTCACCTGTCCCACCCAATCAGTCAGCCCCG
>NW_008342268.1:3731-8915 GCF_000622305.1 Nannospalax galili | reverse complement strand
ATAGATAGATAGATAGATAGATGGATGGATGGATGGATGGATGGATGGATACATAGATACATAGATACATAGATAGATACATAAGTAGATAAAGAATCCAATACAGAGAGGAATCTCTACAGGTGGACTACTATTTCTCTACAGATAATTCAGATTCATTATCTCCATCTAAATCGCTTTTTCTATATGATACAGACTGTTTTTTATTTTCAGTATGGATTATAATTTGAAGATTCACAGAGAAAGAGATATACGTATCAATAAAGACAGCTATGTACTTATCTTTATATCTATGCATCTGTGTATAGTTCTATGTACATATCTATCATCTATGTATCTGTGTATCTGTGTATTTATCTATCTACTTATATATCATCTATCATTCAATTTATCATGGATATTTCTCTATCTACATATCTATCAGCCAATCATGTTTTTTTAAAAATGTATTGAATGTTTGCAATTTCATACAATATAATTAGATGGTATTTATATCCCCTCCCCTTCCTGCCCTTTCCCTGATATAAAGTTTATATATATATATATATGTATATATAAAGTCCGATTTGTGTCCGCAAATGTCCCTCAGCGTGGATTCATCCACTGAAGCCTGGCTAACCTACCAAGAGGCCCATCCCTGTAAGAGACCCTCTGTCCTCCTCCCAGCAGTCATCATTTCCAAGACCAGGAGGAAACAGAGCTTTCCACACACCTTGTCAGTTACACATGTGAACTCACTGCAGTGGTGAGAGCATACAGAGCCCCTTGCTTAACTGTGTTTTATCTGTTATCTACCTCTCTGTCATAGATTATCCATTTATTTTTCTATCATCCATTTTTCTATGTATATATGTATGTATCTAACTGCCATCTATCATCGGTCATCCAGTACACCCCTCGTGAATATCTACATAGCAATCACATTTTATCTATCTGTAGTCTATCATCATTAGTCATCTACTTATTATACATGATTTATTTATCTATATTTCTATCATTCATCCATAATCCATCTGACCTCCTCCAATCCATCTGTCATCTATATTGAGATCTATCTATCGACCTATCTATCTGTTTCTCATCAATATATTATTGATCACTTATTTATGTTTTATCTATGCTCATCGATGATGTCTTTTATCATCTATCTTTCGATCGTTTGTGTTTTTTATCATCTACCGCCTGTCATCTAAACCATCTATTTGAATCTATCCATTCATCTATGTAGACAATTCCAAGGTCTCATTAACTTAGAAAGCACTTTTACATGAGCAATTTTTGGAACCTTTTACTATGTATTATGATTTACCAATATATGCGTATACACATATATAGAAAGATCCTAATGAAAATGTATTATCAGAAATATTGAGAAAGTGACTGCAGGCACCCCTGTCTGTGTTTCTCAGACACCAAAGGTCAAGGAGGGGGTATGCTTAATCTGCTCCTTAGAAAGTCTAAACTTTATCTTATTTTCATAACCCTTTCTACTCATTCTTCCCACAGAACCAGCAGGGACCCATAAATCTATTCCCGTATCACCTCCATTTGAAGTCATATAAGAATATTCACAAGTCAGAAAAACACACTGAATTTGTTGGAGAAAACGTCATCTGAATGATTGACATGAATTTGAAGTTGGTGATAATTCACCTTTGCCTGTCTTGGTGTGTACTTTGCATCATTGAAAGAAAAAGGTTTATTTAGCAACTGTGGAGTGTAAAATAACAGAGAGTGGAATTTGTTCAACCTTCAGAGAGCAAATACTTCTAAAGTGTTCAGTATATTTTTCCTTTTCCACCTGTTTTTAATTATTTTATATTTTAATATAGTTCCTAAATCCAACTTGTAAATCATAAGACTCAAATATTTTCTAACGAATTATCATATATGCTTTTATTATATTTGTGGTTTCTAACATATTGCATAAGTAGCTGAACAAGGTGGATAGATTGGCGTGATAGAGATATAATTCAACAACGATCTGCGATCCAGTCCTTTCTCAAAAGTGCTAAGCTTTGTCCTCTGAACACGAGGCCTCATACCATTACCACAACCCGCATCATTTCTCCTCAACATATTGAGGACATGTTTTTTCTAAGATTTTATCTGGAATGGTAAATGATATCAACAAATACCATAAGTAAACCAAGAGAGGAATAAAAATAGAATGAATGGAACAGTGGTTCTGGTAAGAACCGTCATCAAGAGAACAGATGACAAATTTAGCTGCTGAAGGCCAAACACTGTTTTTATTTGTCCAACTTTGGCCTGCTATAGAATTCTTGGAATAACCAACACTTCTCAGATTTGCTTATTGAATAAATGATTAAGAGTACCATTGGTAAACCGCTTTAAAATGACCCTAGTTCAACCCAACTACTTCTGAGCTTATCTGCTCATTTTTCTCCTTCTCTTACGACACTGTACTTGGGGGTTTCAACTTTCTTGCTAGGCTCTTACTTAAGAACTGCTTTAAACATTGGTAGCCTTCATAGTATAAGGCAGTTCTGAAAAAGGAATTTCCTGAAACTAGCTGAAGGCAGAAATGATCTACTGATTCAAAAATGCCAAGGTTCCCTCCAGCTTTCCTTGACCCTAAAATCTGGGCAGCCATTCGTAACACTAGATCTTTCTCGCCCTTTTTTAGTTGAGATTCTGTTCTCGAAATCCATGCTCTATCTGTCTTTTCTTTCCTGGAGGTCTTCTGTAGATGGGAGCATGTCAGAAGACATGTTCTTATGAACATCCTGATCCTGCCTGATGCTGTTGCTTCAAACTCTGTGGGCTTATTCCTTTAAAGCAGACTGTTTAAGTCTTCTGATGCCAACATTGCAGATATCAGATTCACGGGGCTGGGTGTCAAGTTTATAGACTACTCTAAGCTCACAGGGAGGCTGAACCTTATTTATCCAATCACCTCATATCTGTCTGCCATGTGGATTTCTATAACCCATCTATCTTTCCACCCCGAATCCCTATCTGTCTCGTGGTACAAATTACTTTGCTTAAAATCACTATCATTTCTCCATAGCCTTCCCATTTGCAATACCGAGACAATCTTGTCTCTTGTGGTAAGCCTGCCTCCGGTTTCAACCAGCTCCTAAAGATTCAATGCCTCCAGATACTATACAGCTAAAATCCAGACTTTACTGGACCACCACGGCGGTCCTAATTCATAGCTGTTCTAAAACCACATTGCCTTCCCATTTCGAAAGGTCCTTGTTGCAGGACACTCTCTAAACAGCCTCATAGTCAATGTCTGTGGTCCTACCCAGCACTGAAACCAACATCCAATCCAATTAGTAGGTATTCATTCCTCTCACATAGTTCAATCCAGCACGAGTCTCATTATTGATTCCTTTGCATTATACGATTCGACCATCATCTCAGCTTGATTAACATTTTCAGAGTTTAATGGATGACTGTCTAAAGCACCGTCCCATTACAAGGCAGCTCTAGAAACACAAGTTCCTAAAAGTAGCTTACGATGTAGTACATGTGAATTATTCTTTTGAGTTTTAGGAACATTGATTTTTTTTTTTAACATTTTACCTGGGGTATGCATCTTTATGTAAGTTTGGGTGACTTTCTTAGGGCGACACGAACGAATATCTACGCGCCCCAGAATGGGCACCGACAGCAGCCCAAAGAAATAACTCTAAATCTAGCTTGCCGAAGAAGAGGGTTTACTGGAACATTTACAGGGGCTGGAGTAAAGGGTTATTTCGGGGAGCGTGATGGACTTAAAGGCAGCTCCATTATTCAAAAGCAGACTGAAGAAAACTACTTCCATGGAGCTCCCTGGATGAGTGCAGGCAGTTGGACTGGCTAGAGAATCTCTTGTCTCTGGCATTGCTACTGTTTATGTAGCCTTGGGGTTGGGGGGAGGGCTTGTTAAGGGCTTTTTAAATTTTCCTTGCAATTTCCCTTTACTTGCTGAGTCTTAAGGAGCTTGTGTGAAAGAAGGAATGTTTCAGTTGGGAGGAAACTGTTATACAGCCTCCTTTGAGGCAAGGGTTTTGGTTTCCCTGTAGCATACCCACCTGTCTCCAACTCCAATTCCTCAGCACTGGGGTCACCTGTATGGGCACCATGCACTGCCTCTATGTACCTCGAGGTTTCAAAGCCTCTACTATTAGATCCACTTCTGGTTTTCCAATTAATTAATTTGGAATCACTTCCCATCTCCACCGTCCAAGTCCCCATTGAAACCTTATTGATGTATAAAGGTTGGACATTTCCACGATCCCTCCCCAAAGCGTGCCCTAGTTTTTGAGCCTCGCGAAGGCCACATACATCATATATAGCATGAGATTGTAATCATCAAAGGTCTTTGATCTTGTTTTATTTTAAACACCTCCCACATTGTATATATTTATGACTAGTGATATCTAACAGTTCATACTCATATAATACGGTTGCACTAATAAATATTATTCTGCTAAGCTGTACCTATTTCATTTAAATCAATTCATTAGTACAATCCCTAGGAAAGAGCATTCAGTGCTTGTGCTGGCTTCTCTTTTGTTAGTTATCTTTCTGTTACTGTAACAAACACTTGAGACCGTTAACTTAAAAAGAGGAAAGGTTTGTTTTGCTTCCTAGTTATGGAGGTTTCCAAGCTTGTGGCTTTTGAACTTGTAGATACGATAAAATATAACAGTGACAATGTGGTGAAGAAATATATTCACTCAACGACAACCAAGAAATGAAAGAGAAATCAAACGAAAGGGACTAGATGCCTACTCTCCGTTTTGATGATATACCACCAATGACGTAAAGACCTCCTATTAGGACCCTGGGACCCTGTTCTTTTTTTCTCTCTCATTGAAACAGGATGTGTCATTTAGTTCAGGTTAGCTTTGAATTGCTATTGGTCTTCTGGCTTCCACCGCCCCAGTGCTGTGGTTTATAGAGAAGGACCACCACATCTGACCTTTTAAATCCTTCACCACATTTTATTCCTGCAAAGGTGACACCAAGCCTTTAAGATATTACTATTGTAGGCCCATTGTAAAGTGATACAACACCCAGCCTGCATTTCTCTTTCACCCTATGAATCCTACAGGAAGTTGAAGAGGATTCTAGAATGTGGGTGATGGATACAAGAAGGTACAATCGTAAGAGAGAAGAGCTGATGCAGTTTAGAACATCCCTAGCCATCCGTGTAGCTCTGTTGTA
>NW_008342268.1:0-152 GCF_000622305.1 Nannospalax galili | reverse complement strand
GAATTCTGTGCTTACTCTCACAGTAATATTTAATGATATCTCTTTTATAAACGAGTGCTTTTTACATTTGACCCACACGAATGACGGCTTCATCTGATTGCCTTCAAACACATGTCCACAATGTCCAACTTGAAACCGTCTGGAAAACATGT
>NW_008342267.1:4268-5867 GCF_000622305.1 Nannospalax galili | reverse complement strand
AGTATTACCAGAAAGATAGTATTACCAGAAACCCCCTTCCTGTTGACTGAAGACTGTCTTGTTATTTCAGACTAGCCCAAGTTTATGTGATGATTTTCATCCCTGCTCCTCCTGTAAGTTTCACAGCTTTGTGCTTCTTTTTACTGGTGTATAATCATGAAAGTAATAATTAAATAAGGCAGTGGTTTCCACTGAGACATTTCATACGTGTATATAATGTACTTTCATCATAGCCCCCCATTTCTCTCTCTTCTTCTTCCTCCTTCTCCTGGTTCCCATGATCATCCCCCCTCAATTGTATATATGAGAGAAAATATGTAATACTTGTATTTCTGTGTCTGGATTTTTCATAAGTTCCATTCATTTTATTAAAGATGACATAGTTTTATTCTTTATGGCAAAATAGTTTTCCATTTTCTTTGCAGTTGCCACTGATGGGTACCTAGGCTAATTCCATAAGAAGGTGTGATGGTTTACTCAATTGTCAACTTGATGGGGTTTAGAATTTCCTGGGATACCAGCCTCTGGGCATGCCTTTGGGAATTATCTTGATTAGGTTAAGTGGGGAAGGCCCACGCATTGCAGGTAGCATTATGGCCTGGGCTGAGATCCCGGACTGTATAAAAAGGAGAAAGAGAGCTGAGCACAGGCATTCGTCTGCTTCCTGACTGTGGATGCCATGTGACCAGCCACCTTATGCCCCTACCACCATTAATTCCCTTCCCTGATAGACTGTGCTCTTGAATTGTGAGCCAAAATAAATCCTTTTTCCCTTAAGTTATTTTTAATTACATTTTATTTATTTTGTGTATGTGTTTGCACAGGTGTGCCATAGCACACGTGTGGAGGTCAGAGGATCACCTTAGGGAACTTGTTCTCTCCTTCCACCATGTAGGTACTAGGGCCAGAAATTGGGTTGTCAGGCTTGTCAGCAAGCACCTTTACCCACTGAGCCCTCTTGCCAGCACTTAGGCTGCTTTTGCCCAGGTGTTTTATCACAGCAACAGGAAAAATTACTGAGACACATGGCTGTTATGAAGAGTACTGCAGTAAACATGGGTGTGCACTTATGTTTATACTTGCTGACTTCATATTCCTTTGGGTACATACTTACAGTGGTATGGCTGGATCATATAGCAGATCTAGTTCAATTCCTACCACTCACAAGGCAACTAACAACTGTCTGTAACTCCAGTTCCAGGGGATCCAGTGCCCTCTTCTGACCTCCACAGGCATTGCATGACATGGTTACACTTCCACACATGCAGGCAGTATACTCACACACATAAAATAAAAATAATAACTAAAATATTTTTTAAAAAATACAGGATCTGCCTGTTGCCCCAGCTGTCCTGGGACTCACTATATAGACCAGGCTGCCCTCAACCTCACAGAGATCTGCCTACATTTTCTTCCTGAGTTCTGGGATTAAAGGTGTGCATCATCAGGCCTGGCTATTTTCAAGTTTTTGAGGAATGTTCAAACTCATTTTCAGATAGGTTTCACTAACTTGTGTTCTCATCAATGGTGAATAGAGGCTCTTTTTTCACCCTGAAATCCTCACCAGAATTTGTTGTCTTTCTTTTTTTAATATCAAAA
>NW_008342267.1:1088-3477 GCF_000622305.1 Nannospalax galili | reverse complement strand
GGCTAGAAGTGAGCAGGGAGGAGCCCGGCAGCAAAACTGAGACACACAATCTCTTAGCACTTCCCTTCAGATCCAGCTTGTCAGACCCGCAATAGACATGCCCCTCAGGTCATCAGAAATGATGAGCTGGCTGTTGGTTATGTCCACGTCCAAGGTCATGTCCACTTGAAATGTCTTCATTCTTGGCTTCATCTGTAGACATCTCTCAGCTGGGGCTCTAGGTTTTTGATCTTGGAACTCAGATGCCCTATGGCCCTGTTGGAAAGTAGATCTAATATCCTTCTTAGAGACCCCAGAGCAGTGGGTCACAGTAGACCCTCTCCATGGGATTTCTTCTCCAGTGAGTCTGAGCATCGGAGACAGCAGTTATATCCACATTTCAGGTACATGGGACTTTACAGTTAATGTGAGCAGACAGAAAAGGTATTGGCTAGTGCTGACCAGTGCCTTCCCAATCTGTAACTATCTTCTGCACTCCAGCTGTGTTCACTCCTGGCTGAGTTTCCTGTTTTTCTGATAAAAATCATTCTGACTAGGCTTGAATAGAATCTCAATTTAGTTTTGATTTGTATTCCCTTGATGGCTAAAGACATTGAACGTTTTTCATATATTTATGGGCCATGGTCTTTTGAAAAATGTCTATTCAATTATTTTGTCTAGTTACAGATTGGGTTGTTCATTTTTTTATCTTTACTTTTTGAGTTCTTTATATATTCTGTGTACTAATCCTTTGATAGATAAACAGCTGACAGATTTTCTCCCATTCTGTAGGCTGTCTCTTCACTTTATTCTTTCCTTTACCTCTTTAAGTTGATGCTGTCCCATTTGTAAAATTGTTTTGCTGTTATTTCTTGGACTTTTGGAATCCTACTCAGAAAGTCCTTGTTTTGAGGTGATCTTCATGTGTTTTCCTCCAGTAGTTTCAAACTTTCAGATCTTTCTCACATTTTGAGTTGACTCTTGTACAGAATGAGAGGTAGGGATAGTGTTTCTTGAGGACAATTTGCTAGAAGAAGTTCTTTTTCTTTCAACATGTATTTCTGGCATGTTTGTTAAGGTGAGAATCTGTGTGGCATTACTTCTAGGTCCTCTGTTCTATCCTATTGATCTGTGTTTCTGTTTTAGTGCCAGCACCATGCTGTTTTTCTTACTATGGCTCTGGGGTATAATTTGGAGTCAGGTTTGCTGTACCTCCAACATGGCTCTTTTTGCTCAGGATTGCTTTGGCTATTTTATGTGCTTTGTTCTTTTGGGAGTTTTTCTGTTGCTGGGAAGAATATTATTGGAATTTTGATGGGGATTATTTTGAATATGTAAGTTGATTTAATGTAGCCATTTTAACAATATTGATTCTGTTAATCTATGAACATGAGAGATCTTTCCATCTTCTAGTGGTTTCAACTTTCTTCAGTGTTTTAAAGTTTTCATTATAGAGGTATTTCACGCTTTTCATCAGACTTATTCTTTGGTATTTACCTATTATTTGAGGGCATTGTAAATGGGATTGTCTCAATTTCTTTCTTGGTGAGTACATTGGTAGCATGCAGGAAAGCAATTGATTTTTATATGCTGATTTTGCATCCTAATACTTTGCTAAAATCGTTTATCAGATCTGAGTTTTCTGATGCAATCTTTGGGATCTTTTAAGTATAGGATCACATAATTTGTAAATAGGGATCATTTGCTTTTTAAATTTCTTTCTCTTTTTTGTTTCATTTACCTTGTTGCTCTGGCTAAGGTTCAAGCACTATGTTGACTCAGAGTGACAAGAATGGACACCGCTGTCTTGTTTCTGATTTTAGAGAAAATGATGGTTTTCTCCATTCAGTGTAATGTTAGCTATAGTTTTGTCCTATGTAACCTTAGTCATGTTGAGATATGTTCCTCCTATTCCTAGTTTCTGCAGGGCTTTTATCACAAATTTTGTTGAAGGCCTTTCTGTGTCTATTGAGATGATCCTGAGATATCTGTCCTCAAGTGTGCCTATGTGCTGTGTTACATGAGACCCTATCTCAACCAAAACCAGTAAACCAACCAACCAAGCAACCATTCAACCAACCAGCTAAGCAGCCGACTAAAACCTAGAGCAAAACAACCAAGCAAAACTGAAACAGATAGTGTGAAAGTAAAGGTGTAAGGCACCTTTCTTTCCTTCTCTCCCTTCCTCCCTCCCTCCCTCCCTCCCTCTCTCCTTGAGGTTCACACCTAAGACCTTATATATGGTAGGCAAGCTCCTTACCACTAAGTTATACACCCAGCCCAACGACATTGCATATGCACTGAGTTAAATCCCTAGCCATCTTCCATGGTTCTGTTTTGTTTTGCCATCATGTTTACCTACTGTGAAGGCCAGGAATAGACTCTTGGGTTTGAATATTTCCCTAGCTCT
>NW_008342267.1:0-740 GCF_000622305.1 Nannospalax galili | reverse complement strand
TCAAGGCCAGCCTGGTTTACATAGTGAGTTCCAGGACAGCTGGGGTTACAGGGAGGCCCTGTCTCAAAAAGACCAAAAAAAAAAAAAAGTAAAACTTTGAACCACTGTGGAAAAATCTAAATATTATCATACTAGCATTTGTTTAAAATGAGTCAGGTTTTCTGGATTTTGATGTCATATAATCATAAAGGAAGTATCTTAAAACCCAGAACAAAGTAGAGCAGTGGACCTAGAAATACCCCACCAACCACCCAGTCCCAACGTACGTCAAAGTACACTCTGGAGAAAAGGCATCCTCAATGATGATGGTGAGAAAACTGGATTTCCACCTCTAGAAGAATGAAAGCAGACCCCCTACCTCTCACCCTGCACAGAAGTCAGTTCAAAATGCATCAAAGACCTTAATGTATAACCTGAAACTCTGAAACTGCCAGAGGTAGCCATAGGAAAAGACCCCAAGATAGGCACAACAAAGACTTTCTGCAAAGGATAACAGTAGCACAGGAAATAATCCCCAAACTTGACAAATGGGATTACACAAAATTAAAAAGCTTCTGTGCAGCAAAGGAAACACTCATCAGAGACAGCCTCCAGAATGGGAGCTAATCTTTGCCAATTATACATCCAACAAAGGGTTAAGATCTAGGATATATAGAAGAAACTCCAAAATTGAAATATTCCCCCAACCGCAAACCAAATCATCCAATCAGTAAATGGATTGAATAGACAGTTCTCAAAGG
>NW_008342266.1:1636-2646 GCF_000622305.1 Nannospalax galili | reverse complement strand
ACCTATAATTTGGCTATTGTAACTCAGTGACTATGAGCGGGCAAATGTCTCAGTAATGATGTGGCTTTGATTCTTTTGGGGACACACAAAATTTTTCATACATCAAATGCAATACAGTTTCTTGAGTCTTGTAGTGGTTTAAATGAAATCTCTTGGACTTATAATACATATATTTTCACAGTGGAAATTTTATTTTCTCTATTTTTTATTGCTATTACTTATTTGTTATTTATACTGTCAATATGATGTTTGATCATGTTGTGACCATTGGCATTGTATTTTCCTTCCAGTGGAGAAGATATTGAAATAGTCATTTTCTTCATCATTATGGCTAGGTCCATGGAAAGGACCAACGTAGAGAATGAGGACTTTATAGTAGCTCATGGTGTCACAGCAGAAGATAAAGATGCATGGGAGCTTCATGTCTCCACTTGGTATGAGAGCCTACACCTAGTCACCTGGCTGCTGTAGAGAAGATGAGTGGGGATTCCACACACTTATACAAGCAAAGCCTCAGCTTTAGGCAGAGGACCTTTTTAGCAGAGAACCAATATCCATTCATAGGAAGCTAGAGGGGAATATTTATATCCAAACCACAGCAGATAGTTATACATTTACTATCAAATATTCTGTTATTTATTAAGATGACAATCTTTAGAATGAGCACAGGTTTTTAGATGACTAACGTGGAAACTTTAACCAGATAGGGTCACAATATTTCTGTTTCTATTGCTACTACTAGTTTGCCTTCCCTTCTAGTTTTAGAAATTTCACTGACAATGCCTAGGTCATTTTTATTGAGAAAAATATTGACTGATCATGGTGTGTTGTTCTTTTATGGGATTATTCAGAGATTTAGGAATTCTTTATTTCTTTCCATGGATTTTAAAGATATGGTCTGGCAGACTTTCTTTCTAATGGCGGCCTTCTTCGTTTTGATTTTTGCTTGCTTTTTATTGCCTTTTAGTTTGGCACTGGGATTTAACATCTCTTAATATATGAAAATTATT
>NW_008342266.1:0-564 GCF_000622305.1 Nannospalax galili | reverse complement strand
AAAACCAGTAGAAATCTGTTGTTATATTCTACCACCAGTTTAACAAACTTGAAATTAGGAAAACAATAATTTATGGTTTTCCTGTTTGGCCAAAACCAGTAGAAATCCATTTGTTATCCTTCAGATGTCCTCACCCAGCACTAGGAGCCAATGGCTCACCTGCCAACATGAATGCTCCTCACCTAGACATGTGCTTCTGCTGTTCTTCATCTGTTTTTTACTGTGCTTTCAATGTCTGTATTCCCTCTTCACTCACTAAATTGAAGATTTAATACAGTCCTACCAAATATGTAAGAGTGAAAGGGTGTAAAATAGTCTTATATTGGGATTAGCAATAGTGGATGTAATGTTGGAGAGTTTCTAGATCACCCTGTGACACTCTAGTTTCCAGTGTATATTGTAGGAACTTACTAGGTGCTCAATCTTGAACCATTCTTGGCTACATAGAAGACTCAAGTGGCAGGTGAAGTTTGTTCATCTGCTGACCATAGGTGCTATGTTAGGAGATACAATGGGTTTTTTCTCATGTGGGGATTCACTGTCAATACATCCACCAACCAAGTT
>NW_008342265.1:0-295 GCF_000622305.1 Nannospalax galili | reverse complement strand
GTGATAAACAATTCCAGGAAATACCACAGATACCCAAGCTCTTACAAGAGGGAGGCGGAGGTCAGGACGCCATGTCCCTGCATGTGACTATGTTTAGCAATCAGGCTCAGCCGAAGTCGTGATGATGGTAGTTATTTCATGCAGAAGGGACTGCTGTATAGCATCTTTTTATTTAAAGGACATGGAATTTAAAAGAATTTGGTGCTAGGAGCCGCATATGAGGGAGAACATACGTCGTTTGTTGTTCTGAGTCTGTGTTACTTCACTTAGTATAACAGATTCTACTTCCATCCAT
>NW_008342264.1:0-760 GCF_000622305.1 Nannospalax galili | reverse complement strand
CAAAGTTTGATAATTGACCATGACCTCTTTGGTAGTAATTTTAGCAATGGTAGTAATTCGTCGGCAAACAAATTGTATGAAACAGGGAGCAAGCATTAAAATTACACACAGCATGATCAGGGGGGGGCCAACAAGTAGGAGCCATGAAAACAAGGGATTACTAAACCAACCTAATTGTTCGGTGGGTTGAAATCTTGAAAATAGATCATTACGAAGTTTTTTGAGAGTGTTAACATTGGTTTCAACAACATTTGATTCATTTAGACAAAAACAGCATTCCTCTCCCAATACCACACACGTGCCCCCATGTTCAGCAGTTATTAAGTCCAGTGCTCTTCTGTTTTGGAGCACAACCCCGGCAAGAGAGTTCATTTGTCATTGGAGAGATTCGAGACTGTCAGTTGTGGATGCCATTGCCTGGTCCAGCTTGTCTCGAAAGTCTCCTGCCAGGTGCTGGGTTTGTACAATAGCAGCAGTCACAGCGCCTCCAGCACCCAGGGAGAAGGCAAGTCCGATCCCTACTGGCAAAAGGATGAAGATTTCTCTCTGCTGGCAGCTGTGAAGGACGAGGGCGGCTTCCTCTTTCGCGAGTAGGTATACCTGGGGTGTAATCATTGCTGCTATACAAAAGGTGGACAAAAAGGAGTTAACACACTGTTGGGCTTTTCCTTTGCACCGTAGGAAAAGAGGAGGGATGACGCATGCTGTACTGGAGAGACTAATGTTAGTGAGGCATTTGTAATGAGTAGGCTTACTCTTG
>NW_008342263.1:0-459 GCF_000622305.1 Nannospalax galili | reverse complement strand
GGAGCGCGGGCTGCACCTCGGCGCGGCGGCCGCGGGCGAAGACGACCTGTTCCTGCACAAGAGCCTGAGCTCCTCCACCGCCAAGCGCCTGGAGGCGGCTTTCCGCTCCACGCCCCCGGGCATGGACCTGTCCCTGGCACCGCCGCCGCGGGAACGCCCGGCGTCGTCGTCCTCCTCGCCCCTCGGTTGCTTCGAGCCGGCGGACCCCGAGGGGGCAGGGCTGCTGCTGCCGCCGCCCGGAGGAGGAGGCGGCGCTGGCGGCGGGGTGAGTGTCCCCGGGCTGCTCGTGGGCTCGGCGGGCGTGGGGGGCGCCCCGAGCCTCGGCAGCCTGCCGGCGGGGGCCGCCCTGTGCCTCAAGTACGGCGAGGGCGCGGGCCGAGGCTCGGTGGCCGAAAGCAGCGGCGGCGAGCAGAGCCCCGACGACGACAGCGACGGCCGCTGCGAGCTGGTGCTGCGGGC
>NW_008342262.1:0-538 GCF_000622305.1 Nannospalax galili | reverse complement strand
CCCGGCCAGTATATTTTTCAGAATTAATTTTTGTTTTTTGTTTGTTTGTTTGTTTTTTGTTTGTTTGTTTGTTTTTGTTTTTGTTTGGTCTGTTTGAGACAAGGTCTCTTTGTATCCCCAACTGGGGCCCGGAACTCCCTATGTAGACTATGCTGGCCTTGAACTCACAAAGATCCCCCAGCCTTTGCTTCCTGAGAACTGGGACTAAAGGCATGCCCGGCTTGAAGTTTAACTTTTTTTAAGACAGGGTCTGTCTGTATAAGCTCTGACTGGCCTCCACATCCTGGCTGCCATTTCCATTTTGTTTTGATTATTCTGCCTTGCTAGAAGTGATGAAGCTATTAGTCTTGCTGACAAAAATCAGCAAGAATTTGAGTAAAACTTTAGTGGAAATAATATTCCCTCAGGGAGTTGTAACTATTGCCTAGAGGTAATCCAGAATATTCTGTCTGGGCATGTTTATGTTCCGTGCCTGAGTTGGTACCTACCAGACACTAGGGGATATGTGAAAGAAACATATTCTTCAGCTTAGACAACT
>NW_008342261.1:0-294 GCF_000622305.1 Nannospalax galili | reverse complement strand
CTCTCCTCCTAGCCCGGGTACTGGGCCATTTCTTGTCTTGGCACCCCAGACACCTGGATTGACTTCTTGTACCAGAATCCCGACTGATTCCTGATCCTTTGCATCCAGACCAACCCACTTCCTCTCAGGAGTCCCCAGGAGCCCTTGGGGCCTCTTCCTACAGCAAGCTCCCTTTGCATCCCTGGGTGGCACAACCGCCACCTTCCTGGGATCAGCATTTTCCTGGGCCCTGCTGCCATGCCTGCCCAACCCCCAAATTCCTGAGATCCGCATATTTCCTGGAGGGATCTAGAC
>NW_008342260.1:0-1297 GCF_000622305.1 Nannospalax galili | reverse complement strand
AAATACTTGGAGCCTATAGGGGACATTTTCATTCAAGGCACCACAGTTAGGGTTAGTGCTAGGTCTAGGGTTAGATTCAAGGTTAGGGTGATATTTACAGTTACGGCTATGTTCAGGGTTGCGGCTACGGTTATGTTTGGAGTTAGGGTTAGATTAGTTTTAGGCCTCAATTAGGATTAGTGTTAGGGTTAGTGCTAGGGTTAGGGTTAGGGTTAGTGATAGGGTTAATACTAGGATTATTTTTAAGGCTGGGGTTAGGGTTAGGTTTATGGTTAGGGTTAGGGTTAAAGTCAAGTGTGTAGGGTAGGGTTGGGGTTTTGTTAGTGTTATGTTCAGTGCAATGTTAGGTTAAGTGTTCAGACTAGGGTAAGTTTTAGGGCTAGGGTTAGGTTTAAGGCTACTTCTAGGGTTAGAGTTAGGGTTAGGCTTAAAGATAGGGTTAGGGCAGAGTTTATGTGGAGTGTTTGGCTTAGGTTAGGGTTAAGGTTAGAGTTTTGTTTAGGGTTAGGGTTAGGGTTTGGCTTAGGTCTTGAATTATGTGTATGGTTAAGATTCGGTTTATGGTTAAAATTTTGGTTAGGTTTCAGGTTGTTTCTATGGTACATATTTAGTTTTAGTTTTAGGAGTAGGGTTGCATTTAGGGTAAGGTCTAGGTTTAGGTTCTGTTTAGATTTAGGATTAGTGTTATGGACAGGTTTAGGGTTACCTGTAGGTGGTGGCTTACGTTTAGGGTTAGGTTTATGATTATGGCTAGGGCTTGAATTAGGGCTGGATTTATTTCTAGGGCTTGTGGTAGGACTAAGGTTAGGTTAAGAGTTAGTATTAGGTTAGAGTTAGACTTAAGTCAAGGGCTACATTTATGGTCAGTGTGAGGTTTTCCTTAGAGGTAGGGTTATGTTTAGGGTTATGTCTTGTTTTAGGCATAGTGCTAGATTTAGGGTTGGTGCTAGGTCTAGGTTTCATTAAGTTTAGGGTTACTGTTAAGGTTACATTTAGGTCTAGGAAAAGTTTAGGGCTAGGACTATGGTGAGGCTTAGAGTTAGGGTTAGGATTAGGGCTAGGGTTATGTTTACTGTGAAGGTTAGGTTAATAGTTCTGATTAAGGTTATGAGTAGGGCTAGGATTACTCTTAGGTTTAGTGTTAGGTCTAGGGTTAAGGTTAGGGTTAGAGGTAGGGTTAGAACTAGGGTTACATGTATGTTTAGGCTTAATTTTAGAGTTAAGGTTATGGTATGGGTAAGTTTATGGGTAGGGTTTTGGTGAGGGATAATGTAGGTGTTAAGGTAGGGTTATGTTT
>NW_008342259.1:0-673 GCF_000622305.1 Nannospalax galili | reverse complement strand
CAGAATTGGAAAAAACTATCCTAAGATTCATATGGAAGCACAAGAGACTCTAGATAGCCAAAACAAAACTGAGAACTAAGAGCAATGCTGTTGGGATTACTATACCAGATTTGAAGCTCTACTACAGAGCTATAGTCATAAAAACAATATGGTACTGGCATAAAAATAACCCCATAGACCAATGGAACAAAATTGAAGACGCAAATATGAGTAATTGCAATTTTAGCCACCTGATATTTGACAAAGGGGCCAAGAACATTAACTGGAGGAAAGACAGCATGTTCAGCAAATGGTGCTGGCAAAACTGGATCTCCACTTGTAGAAGAATGAAACTAAAACCCTCTCTTTCAGTGTGCACAAAAGTCAATTGCAAATGGCTCAAAGACCTCAATGTAAAGCCTGAAACTCTGAAACTCTTAGAAGACAACATTGGGAAAAACCTACAAGATATAGGTGTAGGAAAGGACTTTCTAAACCGGACACCAATAGCCCAGGACACAAGGGCAAGAATTAACATGTGGGACCTCATTAAACTAAAAAGCTTCTGTATATCAAAGGAGACAACCAAAGAAACAAACAGAAAACACACACAATGGGAGAAAATCTTCACGAGTGACACATGTGATAGAGGTCTAATTACCAGATTATATAACGAACTTAAAAAACAGAGAAC
>NW_008342258.1:0-581 GCF_000622305.1 Nannospalax galili | reverse complement strand
CTATGAATAGTGCTGTGGTACATATCTCTCATGTATTCATATATATATATAGACTGTGAATAGGGCTGTGGTACATATCTCTCATACATTTATAAAGAAAGTGCTGATTTTTTATGAGACTTTTGTGAAAGCAAAGCTCTATTGACAGACTCTTGATGGAGCCGCATGTGTTGACCTTAGACCTCATCTTTACCTACGCCCCCTGACACAGAAGAGCAAGATGTAATATCCACATCAAGTTATGGTGTAGTTTTGATGGTCTTCCACTTGATAGGCACAGCTCAAGTTATATTAAGCAAGCACATTAACAGAGGCAAATGAGTTTTGAACATGTATATTTTTCATGTGGTCTAATTGTCAAAAGAATGGAATAGTAAATTGGGCTGGGCCCTTTGCCAGGTTTCCATTTTATTGTCCAGGGAGACTAAGCAATGAAACTGTAGTTTCAGTGGAGAAATTTCATCTAAACAGCCCATAGGAGCTGAGGGGAAATGCCTTGATCATTAGTGGATAAGGCCACTACCATTCAGAAAACCCTTGTCAGTAGTGCTCCTGATTTGATAGATGTTTGTGACAAATAC
>NW_008342257.1:174-1004 GCF_000622305.1 Nannospalax galili | reverse complement strand
CTCTGAGACCACATTTGAAGTTCCACCTAGATGGTCGAGTGGCCCTGAAAGCCAGGAACTGTCAGTGGACATGGGCTGAGAGACGTTCTTCAGCCCCAGTTAGTCCTGTCCTCCTCACTCACTAGGTCACATCTGCGTAGCAAGAGGCATCACTGTGTTCTTTTGGGGGTACCCCTTTCTGTTCTGGGCAGGCCAGGTTCTAGGAGGGAACCTGGACTCAGCAATATTTCCCCTAGTTAGTCTTCAGAGGGGATGCCCCCAAGACAGTCTGGGTGCTGGGTCTGACACTTGGTCACGTTTTGGAAATTTGGACCCAGCAATAATCTGGTTCGTCTTGTCTGTTTGTGTTTGTTTTATTTTTGGTGAGGCCTCTGTACTAACCCTCGTCATGGGCCAATCTGTCTCTAAAACCTTGTCACCTCTTGATTGTATGCTTAACTGTTTTTCTGATTTCAGGAAGACAGCTTAGGGCATGGGGTTTAAGCCTAAGGCCTCCAGTGAGCTGGACTAGATGAAGATTCCTGGTCTCTACTGGCCATCTATAGGCTCTTTTGACCTTAAAATTGCTCATGCCATTCACAGGAACTCCTTGATTTTTGTGTTTTGGGTGCACCTAGTTTGTGTGGAATTATGTCATGAATATAAGTTTTCTCATGTGTTGAGAGCTCAAGTAATTCTGTTATATGTGTCTAATCGTTGTCTTCATATGTTTCCATCAAAACAAACTGGCCACTTCAGTTATTATTTTCATTCATTTATTGTGCACAAAATTATTGGTTTTATTTTGCTTTATTTTTGGCATGCCTAAATAAAATACACGTGATTTATTA
>NW_008342257.1:0-160 GCF_000622305.1 Nannospalax galili | reverse complement strand
AAGGGGTATTTT
This sequence comes from Nannospalax galili, assembly GCF_000622305.1. NCBI lineage: Eukaryota > Metazoa > Chordata > Mammalia > Rodentia > Spalacidae > Nannospalax > Nannospalax galili. The sequence continues at coordinate 148 of NW_008342257.1, read as the reverse complement.
GGTAGCACATTCGAAGGGCTTATAAATTTAGGTACCCTAATTATCTTTAAATTTATTATACAATGTCTTTAGGTCAATTAAATATTTCCCAAGACTAAAGTGCTAGTTGTTTATACAAAATAGTATCTGAGATAGTTGTTTAAGGACC
>NW_008342256.1:0-352 GCF_000622305.1 Nannospalax galili | reverse complement strand
TCGCTGTATGGGAGCAGAAACAAGTTTTCACGCTATTGGATATTGACGTTACTTCCAATATCTTGTTAAAAATGAATTGGAAGTTTAACCAACGAAGTCATCCTACGTGTAAAGTGTTGAGATTTCAGCCCTTTATATACCCCGCGTGAAACCACGCCTTCCCAGATGTAAACCAACGTGAAAATTGTAACCCCATTGGGCCCAATGGTTCATGGGGATCATCGCAAGGGGACGATGAGCCCCGCGAAGGTTGAAGAGCGTGAGGATGATCTCAAGGGTACGATGAGACCCAGGACGGTTCAAGAGCGTGACGATGATCTCAAGGGGACGATGAGCCCCGTGAAGGTTGATG
>NW_008342255.1:0-520 GCF_000622305.1 Nannospalax galili | reverse complement strand
ATCTACTGTTTCTGTTACAGGAAAAGCCTCCATATGGGAGGAAAATCTATCAGGTTCATCAAAATTCTCTTTATATGAGTGGAGGCTGGGCCCACTGGGGGCTGGGCAAGCTCTTTCTCTATCTACAACAGCCTCACTACCTCTACCTATTCTAAGCTTTTGTAATTTAAGCATCAGCGCCTGATGCATCTCTTCTTGCTTAATTTGTTTGAGTATCAGTGACTGATGTATATCCTCCAACTTAATTTGTTCCTGCAACTGTTTTATTTGTTCCCTTGATTCTGATTTAGGATCTATCGCCATCATGACAGTTGGAGCAGGCGGTACACTATAAGAAGGAGGCAGGGACCAGTCCTGCCTCTTGTGGCCATTTTGTGGTCCATCCTCAGTTTTACAAATCAACCCCTCCCTCACAGACTCTGTGCCATCCGTTTCTAAGGTTGGACAGGCAGTTTCTGTTAAAAGAGCATCTGGTAAAAGAGGATAAATACGAATATGTTCTTTTTTAAGACTTTGAGCA
>NW_008342254.1:0-732 GCF_000622305.1 Nannospalax galili | reverse complement strand
TCATTCCATATAAAAATAAGAATTTTTCACTTGGTGACTGTCAGTCCATTTTGGGGAGGCGTTTCTTCCTAAAACCATCCACTTATTAATATTCAAATACAAAATACAGCACCTAGACTCATTTGCTACTCATATCTTCAAAATTCTGCCTTTTATATAAGACTTGTATTACTTTCATTTAGAAATGAAGTCAATTTCATTTATCTCTGAATAGATGGATGTGACCGAGAAGCATGGGATTGAGTGTCAGATCTGCTTTTCATGCTGTGGGTTTCCATGGTTTGTGTGTTTTAGTGTCTGTTTATGGGGGGGGGTCGTGAAACAAGTTACTTTAAAAACGTATATGTCTATTCCTAGCAGAAGGAAGTTTTACACCTGGTCAACAGCAGACTATGAACATATGAGAGTTGCTTTAATTTTGTTTCAACAGTAACAGTTGGGTGAAATGAATGTGCACACCAATTCCCACTTACATGCAATCACACAATTCACAGATGACAGCTACAAGCAGTCTATGAAGGAATTTTGTAGGAAGTTGAACTTCTTTCTATATCCTGATGTACAGTTGCTTTCAAATTTGCAGAAACCTTTTATTTTCTCTTCAGCAAATGCATTTTGATTGGAGCTGTGTTTTAGGAAAATTGTTCCTATAAGGAAACAGCATGTCACCTGTGTGTGTGTGGGGGCACGTGTGTGGTTGTCTGTATGATGCAAAATTCATATTTGCACAAA
>NW_008342253.1:0-622 GCF_000622305.1 Nannospalax galili | reverse complement strand
ATAACAAGCAATTGGAGAAAGAATAAAGGGAAATGCTCCCATTCACAATTGTGGCAAAAAATTTAAAATATCTTTGAATAAATCTAACCAAAGACATCAAAGATCTCTACAATGAAAAGTTTAAATCATTAAAGAAAGGGATTGAGGAAGATATCAGAAGATGGAAGAACCTCCCATGTTCATGGATTGCAAGAATTAATATTGTTAAAATGACCATCCTACCAAAAGCAATATAGAGATTCAAAGCAATCCCAATCAAACTCCCCATGACATACTTCACAGAATTAAAAGAATCCATCCTTAAATTCATATGGAGGCCCAAAGATTCCAAATATCAAAAGCAACCCTGAGCACAAAGAGCTACGCTGGTGGCATTACTATACCAGATCTCAAAATATACTACATAGCCATAGTCATAAAAACAGCATGATACTGGCACGGAAACAGCCACATAGATCAATGGAAAATCATTGAAGATGCAAACCTGATTACACACAGTTTCAGTCAATTGATATTTGACAAAGGTGCTAAGAACATCCAATGGAGGAAAGACAGCATTTTCAAAATGGTGCTGGTAAAACTGGATCTCCACCTGTAGAAAAATGAAACTAGATCCTTATCT
>NW_008342252.1:0-365 GCF_000622305.1 Nannospalax galili | reverse complement strand
GGGTAAGAGAGAATTACTGATAGCAACCTAAGGCAGGTGGGCAGCCAAAGCAGCTGTCTTAGTCCATGACGGGTAAAGCTTCAGTAGAAATTCTCCAACCTAAGACAGGAACGGTTCCCTAAGGGATTGTTTTGGCTCATTTCCCTTCTTTATTAAAATATAAAAGAAAGGGGGACCTGTGAGAGCCATAGGCCCCCACCCCAGAATATAGCAAGACCTGGTTCCTGGCAAAGCTGTTTTCCAGACATCAAGGCTGACCTGGTTTGAGATTAACCACATGACCATTCTTGAAAGCCTCACAAAAACATGTTGTCCTAACTTGGGCACTTACCACTTGAGAGACTCCCTCATTTCTCATGGAACTG
>NW_008342251.1:0-286 GCF_000622305.1 Nannospalax galili | reverse complement strand
GGTCGTGTCACCTGCCGTCTCTGATGTGCACATGGTTGTGTCACCTGCCCCTCTGACATGCACATGGTCGTGTCACTTGCCCCCTCTGAGGTGCACATTGTCGTGTCATCTGCTCTCTCTGACGTGCTGATGGTCGTGTCACCTGTCCCCTCTAACGTGTAGTTGGTCGTGTCACCTGGGCCCTCAGAAGTGCACATTGTCGTGTAAAATGCCCACTCTGACGTTCAGATGGTAATGTCACCTGCCCGCTCTTACGTGCAGATGGTCGTGTCACCTGGCCCCTCTG
>NW_008342250.1:274-955 GCF_000622305.1 Nannospalax galili | reverse complement strand
ACTCAGTGAATTTAAAGAACACACGAACAAACAAATTAAAGAACTAAAAGAGGATATGGCTAAACTTTTGAATGAATTCACAAAGAAGATAGAAACATTGAAGAAAATTCAGGTAGAAATTAAGAAGGAAGTGTAAAACTCAATAAGACAATTTGAAACAACAGGGGAAAGCCTGACTGCTAGAATGAATGAAATGGAAAACAGAATTATCAACATGGGAGGAAAAGGTGAAGAATTGGAACACGCAAGCGAAGATTATGAAAAATTAGGAAAAATACAGGAATGAAATATGGAAGAGATGTGGGACACCATGAAAAAACCAAATCTACAGATCATAGACATAGAAGAAGAAGAATTTCAGGTTAATGGTGTTGAACAGATTGAATGAATGAAATGGAAAACAGAATTATCAACATGGGAGGAAAAGGTGAAGAATTGGAACACGCAAGCGAAGATTATGAAAAATTAGGAAAAATACAGGAATGAAATATGGAAGAGATGTGGGACACCATGAAAAAACCAAATCTACAGATCATAGACATAGAAGAAGAAGAATTTCAGGTTAATGGTGTTGAACAGATTTTAAACAGAATTGTAGAAGAGAATTTCCCAAAATTAAGGAAAAATATCTCCATACAAATACAGGAAGCACATAGAACACCAAATAGACAGGATCAGAAA
>NW_008342250.1:0-251 GCF_000622305.1 Nannospalax galili | reverse complement strand
CAGAAAAGAAACTCCCCACGACATATCATAGTAAAAACACTAAATGTACAGAACAAAAAGAGAATACTGAAAGCTTAAAAGAAAAACAACAAGTCACATACAAAGGAAAGCCCAACAGAATTATACCTGACTTATCAATGCAAACTATGAAAGAAAGAAGAGCCTGGACCAAGTTATTTCTAATTCTGCATGACAATAGATGCCAACCGAGAATACTTTACCCAGCAAAAATGTCTATTATAGTTGAAGGG
>NW_008342249.1:0-292 GCF_000622305.1 Nannospalax galili | reverse complement strand
CCATGTGCATGTCAGAGAGGGCACGTGACACGACCATGTGTATGTCAGAGGTGGCAGGTGACACGACCATCCTCATATCAGAGGGGGAGGATGACACGACCATCTGCACATCTGATGGGGCAGGTGCCGCGACCATCTGCACGAACTGGGGCAGGAGACACGATCATCTGCACGTCAGATGTGGCAGGTGACACGACCATCTTTTCAACAGAGGGGGCAAGTGACACGACTATCTGCAAGTCAGAGGGGGCAGGTGACACTACCATCTTTAAGGCAGAGATGGCAGGTGACA
>NW_008342248.1:0-269 GCF_000622305.1 Nannospalax galili | reverse complement strand
ATAAAGTCTCCAGAATTACAGTCGTGGGATGCTGCAGAGCTCCTAGGAAAGTACATCCTCCTGTGAAAACTGAAAAGGAAATGACAGGACTTTGTGGGTTTGAGCCAGGGTTCTGGTCCATTGTACAAATGATCTTGACCTGGCAGAAGCTGGGGCTTATTTTAAGTCAGAGCCTTAATCTATCTTTCCTAAAAGGCACTGTTTTTTGTTTTGTTTTGTTTTTACTTGTGTGTTTAAAATGAAACCATAAAACACCAAAGTTTATAATG
>NW_008342247.1:0-1297 GCF_000622305.1 Nannospalax galili | reverse complement strand
TTCTGAAGCAGTTCCTCTCCTCTCTTTGCAGTAGTGTCTACTTCCTCTTTGACTCTCCTCCTTCAATGAGTCACATGGTTGTGGCTTCAATTCTGCCCTGTGACAGGGAATTGGGCCCCAGGCTCTGCTGACTTCCTTGTTTGCTCTCACAACATAAGGTGAAGTTGCTTAGATCATGAGTACAAGTTTTTATCCTAGGTGGGGAAAACCAGGCATTGTCCATCCCCCTCCACCCTATGCTACCACGATGAACCAAAGTTTACGTCCACCAATGTTCCTGCTGAGGATCCAGTGCTATTGGGCTTTCTGGTAGAGCATGGGTGAGGAGGTGTGGGTGACCCAAAGCTTCCCCACTGAACAAGTCAGTACCCAGAAGGACGGTTTACCCACTGCGCCATAGAGGCACCCCTCCCCTAGTCCTTTCCAAACTATGTAATTAGGTTCCTCCCCCATTGACATGTAAAATTATGGCAGAATTGCAACAGATGATTTGGAGGTGATTAAATAATGGGGTGAGAGCCCCATGACCTTCACTGCCCTTGCTTTTATGAAGGAACTTCAACATTTGACAACGCCCATTGTAATGTTCCTTTGCAAGCAGAGGTTATTTCTAGGGACAGTTAGGATATGATAGATCAGACCTAATGAATTCATTCATGACACATTGGAATTATTGAAAGAGGGTGAACATCACTAGCATGGCCAAGTTAGAGGAATTAAGTCCCTGGGGACATGGGATTTGGGGCTATGTCTTCAGCTCACCCTTTTCATATCCTTTTTATATTTCTTGTTGCTCTGAGAGAAATTCCTTCTCCTCACACTCCTGCTTCATGATGCGCTGCCTAGGTGTATGGGACCAAGAAATCAGGGACCAAACTGTGAACATAGGAGTTGAGTAAAAACTTGTTGCAGTCTCCCTGCAGGTCCAGCCTAGGGGAGACTCAGGGTCCCAGCCGGGAGGGGGTGAGCGGCGTGGAGTCAACACACAGACAACGGTAGTTGGGTGGAAGCAGGCACAAGGTGCTGCAGACTCGTTTATTACAGGAAGGACTTGGGCTTATATAGTTTATTTGTCTCCGCTCATTGGTCCCTCTGCATCTCCTGATAATGTGGCCATTCGTGATTGGCTCTCCTAGTAGTCTCAGCTTTTGGCAGGTGTTTTAGCAAAGATCAGGTTCCAAGACCTTAATCGATCTGACTGCACACGTGCTAGTGCCATTTTGTTACATCCCACAAATCCTTACTCTCCTAAGTTGTTGCCACAGAGATCTTAGTTACAGTTATACAGAGTAAAGTA
>NW_008342246.1:0-278 GCF_000622305.1 Nannospalax galili | reverse complement strand
TCTTAGCCAGTCTGACTGGGGTAAGGTGGAATTTTAAATTGGTTTTAATTTACATTTCCCTAATTAGGGATGCTGAACATCTTTTAAAATGTTTCATAGACATCTTTACTTCTTCTTTTGAGAACTCTCTGTTCAGCTCCTTAGCCGTCTTTTAATTGGGTTACTTCTTGTCTTGGTTCTCTGTTTTTTTTGAGTTCGTTATAAATTTTGGTTATTAAACCTCTCTCGATGTATCGCTGGTGAAGATTTTCTCCCATTTTGTGGGTTTTCTGTTTGCT
>NW_008342245.1:0-388 GCF_000622305.1 Nannospalax galili | reverse complement strand
TGCCTCCACCTCCTGATTAAAGGCATGAACTGCCTCATCCTGCCCACCACCTATTTTAAATTTTTTATTATTTTTATGTATATGAATCTTTGCCTGCATGTATATAAATGTACCACATGCATACAATGCCCATGGAGGCCAAAAGAGGGCATCAGATCTCCTGAAACTGGAGATATGGATGGTAGTTAGCTGCCATGTGGGTGCTGGGAATGGAACTCCAGTCCTCTGCAAGAGCAGCCAGTGCTTTTAACCACTGAGCCATCTCTCCAGGCCCAATCTTATTCTATTTCTTTTTTTTTTTTTCTGAGACAGGGTCTCCCTGTAGCCCCGACTGGCTTAGAACTCCCTATGTAGACCAGGCTGGCCTTGAACTCACAGAAATCCACCC
>NW_008342244.1:0-308 GCF_000622305.1 Nannospalax galili | reverse complement strand
ACACGACCATCTGCACATCAGAGGGGGCAGGTGACACGACCATCTGCAGGTAACAGTGGGCACGTGACACGATCATGTGCACGTAAGAAGGAGCAGCTCCCACGACCATCTGCACGTCAGAGGGGGCAGGTGACACGATCATGTACACGTCAGAGGGGGCAGGTGACACGACCATGTGCATGTCAGAGAGGGCAGGTGACACGACAATGTGCACGTCAGAGGGGCAGGTGACATGACCAAGTGCTCGTCAGAGACGACTGGTGACATGACCATCTGCACGTCAGAGGGGGCAGGTGACACGATCATCT
>NW_008342243.1:0-1577 GCF_000622305.1 Nannospalax galili | reverse complement strand
TCTCTCTCTCTCTCTCTCTCTCTCTCTCTCTCTCTCTCTCTCCTCTGTCCTTTCCGAATAACAGAATATATTAATTCATGGAATAACCAGGAGAATCACAAGGTCCATTAGTTTCCTTTTCTGCAAATTGCCAAGGAATCTGACATTGCTTCCTGGATGCCACTGGCAACTGCAACTTCTTCTTATTTTTTATTATTTATTTATTTATTTATTTTTACTTTTCCAAAAACGTTATTGAGAATTTCATACATGTATATAATGTGTTTTGATCAAATCCATGGAGAGGGTGCTAGTAATTCAGAGGATAAGCTAGAATTGGGTCAAGAAATGTCCTTAAGCACCAGCTTATGTGTGTCCTGCCTCCTGTCTTATAGACTTGGAGCAGACACTGGCCAAGGCAAAGAAGAGCAGTGAGTAAACAAACACTCTTCAGGCATCACTGGGTCCCAGGTTAAACACATTCTAAACATCCTAATACTTTCACCTGTCTTCCTACTCTATGCTCGTCCTAGGATCCTGAGCTAGGTACCTGACCTTTTTGAGGGCCCATTTCCTCATGTATGAAAGAACATTGGCAAGAATTTCTTAAGACAACTTAATTCACTTAGTGTTCACTATGGGTCAGGCATTCCAAGTGCTTGGAGAAATTGGCAGATTTATTCCTGCTAAGAACCCAATCACATAGGTACAGAAATGACTCACCTCGGAAAGCAGCAATCTACCTTATGGTCCTTCACACCACCACCCCTCTGCTATCTCCCATCTAGAGTACTTAGCACAGAGCCTGCAGCAGAGTATAAGAAGCCTACAAAAGCACCTGACTAAAGGGCCAGGCGTCCATGTGGCATGATTGAATATGCATTTCAGAAATGTCAGGAATGTGTCCTAAAGTTGGACTTACATCACTGTCCCTGAGGTGTGGGAAGTGAGAATAAAAAACAAAGGTCATAGACTCTAGAGCAGGAGAGGCCTTGGTACACCCATTGGCCAAGATCATTTTTAATTCAGTTGAGGAAAATGTCTTCTGCAGGGAAGGACATGGGATGACCTAAAGTCAGAAGAAAAGTTAGAGTTCACTTCTGGCTTCCGTGTACTCTGTTAGGGTTTAGATATGGGACGTTCCCCTGGGGTCTTGTACTAGAGTTTGGGCCCTAACCTGTTCAATGAGTTAATCCCTCAGTGGAGTCATGGTAACATAGTAGGTAGTAGCAAGTAGGAAGTGGGGCCTAGTTAGAGGACAAAGCTTACTAGGGGTGTGCCCTGGAAAGATGTATCTTGCCGCCTGCCCCTTTTCCTTTCTCTCTGTTTTCTATTAACTGTGAGGTCAGCTAACTTGCTCATCCACTGGCTCCTGCCATGATGTTTAGCCTTACCTCAGGCCTACAGCAATGGAAATAGCTGACCATGGACTGAAACTTCTAAAATCAGAAGCCAAAAAGAATCTTTTCTCTTTTCAAATTGTTTCTCTTAGCCATTGGTCAGGAGGTCAGGAGGTCAAGGCAGTCCAGGCAGTGTGGCATTAGTGGTATAGTGGTCAGAGTAGCTGCCTTCTAGGAGTTCAAGGCCAACCTTGGCTG
>NW_008342242.1:0-721 GCF_000622305.1 Nannospalax galili | reverse complement strand
TCTCTGAAACCTATGACCTCTCCAGCCATGTGTATTTACCTATATTTACAGTACCACACAAGTTCCCTCCCATTGAGTGGCCTTTAAGTCCTATTAGCCTTTAAAACTACTCTTGGGTGGGGTTGGAGAGATGACTTAGCAGTTAAGAGCACTGGCTGCTCTTACAGAGGACCGAGATTTGGTTCTAAGCACCCACATGATAGCTAACAACAGTGCGTCAGTAATTCCACTTCAATTCAGTTCTAGGTAATCCGACACCCTCTTCTGATCTCCATGGGCATTGCATGAAGGTATACCTACAAATACACAGGCAACACACTTAAACACATAAAATAAAAGTAAATATTTTTTAAAGTGTGTTTGAGAGTGAAGATATAACTCAGCAGTTGGGTGCTTGCCCAAGTTCAACGGTGAAGACTGGAGTTGAGATCCCAGCATGCGCATAACAAGTCTGTCATGGGGAGGAGGAAAAAATGTTGTGGTGGCCTACCTTCTAGCCTACGTGAGAGAATGCAAGCCCAGGTTCAAAGAGAGACACTGCCTCAAAGGTGTAGATGAAGAGTGGTGGAGGGCCATGGAGTGCTGGCTTCTGGCCTCCATGCATGCACACAGAAGCACATGTACATAGTGTGTACATACATTCACACACATAAACAAATATTTTTTTCAAAAAAAAAAACTCACTGCTGTTGAACTTTTGTGTAGTACCTAAGAATAATCA
>NW_008342241.1:0-282 GCF_000622305.1 Nannospalax galili | reverse complement strand
GGACTTGCACATGTCTAGAACTAGAGGTGACACGTCACAGAACAGAATCACGGTCTCAGAAGGTTGCACCAAGGGAGTGTAGGAGGGGCTGGAGGGATGGCTCAGTGCTTAAGAGCATGAGTTGTTCTCGCAGAGGACCCAGGTTCAGTTCTCAGCACCCACATAGTGGCTCACAATTGTCTGTAACTCCAATTGCAAAACATATACATAAAATAAAAATAGAAAAAAGAGAGTATAAAATAATAATAGTAGTCAGAATTTAGATATATTTATACAGCTTTC
>NW_008342240.1:548-746 GCF_000622305.1 Nannospalax galili | reverse complement strand
CTCCAGCATTTTCTATAATAACATTTAGACACTTTCTTTTAAATTTTTAATGGCAAACTTGGATCCTTATGTTTACAGACACGTATACCAGTCACCACTCATCAAAGAAGCTTCTTTTTCAACTGACAGAGTAGTACAGAATTCCACAATTGGTCCCACCCAGAGAATAAGTGACACATCTGCAGGGAACCTCTACAT
>NW_008342240.1:0-452 GCF_000622305.1 Nannospalax galili | reverse complement strand
CAGAAGGCCACAACTGGGCAAAGTGGAGAATTGTTTTCAGATCTGTTGCGCATTACGTGTATTCTCAGAATCACGAGAGAAAAACCTGTCCACCTTCTCAGATGTCTGAGAAGCAGCTTTTCCTGGTCCCACCCCGCTCCTGCCTCGGTTTACTTCCTGGCACCTGCATGTGACCTTTCCAACCATCCCACTGTCTGCCTCGAGAGGGTTTCATTCTTTGCCTTTGTGTGTTAGTGTCCATGGCTCCCTACAACATTCAGTCTCAAGTTACCTCTGTATCTTAGGAACATCTGTGTGTTCTCCATTACTGTCATTCTGGTATTTTCTCCTCCCTCAGTTGTTAGTGTCTTCATTCCTTAAGTTCTTGTTGGCCTGTGATTCACGTAAAATCTTCATCTGTTTTCCACTAAAAGAATTCCTTTCTTAGATCCAAGTCCCTAATTCTCTTTTCA
>NW_008342239.1:0-252 GCF_000622305.1 Nannospalax galili | reverse complement strand
ACCTTAGCCTTATCTATGTATTCTGAAACATTGTCCAGATCGAGGACAGGGCACAAAAAGGGGGTACAGTAGCCATAGCAGTACAATCATTAGTATAGGGAGGCAGTCTTTTTACTGGAAAAGCTGAAAGCATGGGGGCCCAATCAGGGTTAGGTTGTTGAGTACCCTTTTGTTCAGGGAAAAGGGCTTCCTCAGAGGGAAAGTCCTCCACCAGTCTAAACTCGGGGGACTGTATAGATGTCCCAAGAGATG
>NW_008342238.1:0-1072 GCF_000622305.1 Nannospalax galili | reverse complement strand
AGATAGATGATAGATAGATAGATAGATGATAGATTATAGATAGATGATAGAGTAGATAGATAGATAGATAGATGATAGATATAGATAGATGATAGATAGAAGATAGATAGATACATGATACATAGATGACAGATTAAATCACATTATTTAATAGATTCTAAGTTTTAAAAAATTAGCTTAATTTAGATAGGCAAATGCAGCAGGGGTGAGAAGAGAAAAGAAAAGGAAAAGTGAAGAATACATATCTAGCTAAATATTTGAATTTTTTAGCTGGCAACTTGAAATTTTCTTAACTTCTATTCTGTGTACTGGAATCACATATTTTATTCTTCCATAATTTTCACCCATCTATTGATTCCCAACAAACCACCTAATAGAAAGCTGGCATGACAGATACCACAATACCAAAGCTATACAACACCTTCCCTTTCACCAAGGTATTTTTCTGTCCAATTTTACATTGAAATTATAAACAGCAATATAGTTAATACATAAATTAAATTTTTGCTAATTTAATATTTTCTTCTCCCAGGTTCATACATATGTTTACATTCATACAGGGAAGTGAGCCACCTGTTGAAGTTTTAGATTTATTTTTATAAGATGCATAGCATGCTGGAGTCCTTCATGGTGTAAGTGTCCATGTACAAAGGAAGTTCAGTCTTTTAGCACTTAATCACTTTAATCTGTATTTACAAGTAACTATTTATCTTACTTTAATTTTTACAGGAAAAATTAAACTGTCAGGTGCTTTGGAATTGACACCACTTCTCTCATGTAACTTTCATATCAATGTATGTGAACATTGAGAGTGACCACATCTACGGCAAAAGAATTCCATCAGGGCCTTTTCTCTCCTGTTCAGAGCAGGGACTGTGGGAAGTGGGTTTTGAACATGCATACATGTAAAACATTGATTGTTACCAATACATTGTTTTTCTTTGAATCCCATTTTAACTATGCTTATATGAATTAAATACAAAGACTTAGATTTTTCCTGTTTCTTTTCAGTAAGGCAAGTTTCTTTCCTGGATAGAATCATAGCCTCACCTTTGTAAACTTATTTGAAGAA
>NW_008342237.1:0-739 GCF_000622305.1 Nannospalax galili | reverse complement strand
AGATTTTATTTAATGTGGCCACATTGAGAATAAAGAGGTTCGGTGACCCCTCGACTCTGTCCCCAATTCATGGGGAGAGGAGGCTACCGACAGGTTTATGGTTAACTAAAGGGCAAGAGATGAGACGTGCATAAGACGTGCATTAAGGTATCAAGGTGTGGTCCTACCTAACACTGACCCATCATTGTCTTGTCTCTAGTCTATGAAGGTGGTGCCATGTAAGTTGTCAGAACTGTGTGAAATCTCTTCCTGGGAGATAAGTTCTCCCTCTGGCTGGTTGAAAGAGCTTCGGCTTTTCCCTTCCTCCAGCATGTGAATCCTAGAGAAATTGTAATATTTTTTCGGGGGAGGGGTCACCCATTGCTTTAATAGTCAGATAGCCAAAGGGAGGTGTACCAGCATCTCTTTTGAATATCCCTTCTCTTTTCATAGTGGTCGTAGCAACATCACTGTTGTATAGATCGTGCTACAAACCTAGTTATCACATTCTCCTAAGAACAGATCTAGTACTCAAAACTTCAATCTCCCAGTGCAAGTCCTCTTACCAGCTCCACAGAAAGGTAGCTTAAATTAGACCTTAAACACATACATATCAAGACCATTTCCCCTAGAGCTTACCACCCTGAATTTACTGGAAATATTTACTTATGAGCTGTGCCTTCCTTGAGGGCAGGACTGTGTCTTCAAGTTTGCATCCCTAGAGCTTCCCAGCTTCAAGATATTCAATAGATACTCATTC
>NW_008342236.1:0-3013 GCF_000622305.1 Nannospalax galili | reverse complement strand
TGCTCCTGCCCTCAGCTTCCAAGATGGAGCCAACTCCTCCTCCTTTCCTTCAATCTCCTGCCACACTAAGCTCTACCCTTTTCCCCAGGCTGCCCTGCGCTTGCCCATAGCCCTTCGGAGAATTAAGTCGGCAGAAATAAGTCCCGGGCTACACAAGGGCTTCTCCAAGATGAACTACACAAAGCTTCTGTGTTTTCTTAGATTTTTTTGCTGTCTCATAATTTGAAAAATCATACACTGGGGGTGTAACAACTCTGACATTGCCAGGGAACTTGAGCATAATCAGTGAACAGTAATTCATAGTTCCTTTTCCATGACTTAATTGCTCATCAGAGAAAAAATTCCAAGTCATATTTAGAGAGGTAATAATTATGGAAGAAAGCTTTTGTGCTCCTCTAGCTCTGAAGCTGAACTGAAATTCAGTTGTTAGGTGTTTACACATTGCTTATTACTTAAAGTGACTGAGTTAACTTATCGACAGTGAACTTTGTCCTTTGGAATGGGGGTTCTGGTTCATGTTTCCACATGAATGCTATCCAGAGGCAGATCTTCTCTAGTCTGCTACGGAAAGTTGGATGACTTTTTAGCTGAGCTCTAACGGAAAAGACACATTGATTTAGAAGAGCATTTACGTTACATTTTCAATTTAACTTCTATTTTTGAAAGTGGTATGTGAAGTGCAGTGAAGGCCGGCTGGAACAATCTATAAGGTGAAATACAGTTTCGTTTCAGGATGATTAATTTTTCAGTTATCATCATTGGCTAATTTGTATTTTAATTATGTTTGAATTGGATGGTAATTTGCTTTTCAGAAAGCAAATAGAAAAGAGCTAAGGAAACATAGGAAAATTCCTTAAACGAGGCATTAATTCTTTGGCCTAGTATGTGGAAAAAAGTGTATAATTCAATTCTTTGTAAATGTTCAGATCATGAAAAATACACCTGTCTGTGCTGCTTCCATGGCATCAGCAAGGAGGCCAGGCAAGCAGACACAAGAAAAGGCACTTCAAATCTCTATGTGAACATGATTTACAGCTAGGGCAGAGATGCTGAGTGCTAAAATTGTTTGTAAGAATATTCTTATTCTTTGACAATTTCATACATGTATACAATGTATCTAGATTGTATTCACCCCTAACACACACACTCTCTCTCTCTCTGTCCCTCTCTCTCTCTCTCTCCCTCTCCCCCTCACTTCCCCTGGAATTCTACCAACATATCCCTCCACAGCTTCATGTTCTCTCTTTTTTTTTTTTAAATAATCCACTGAGTCCAGTTAGTGCTATCCAAATGCGTATGACTCTGGGGCCATCCATCTGAGCATGGACATGCCTCAGACCCCAAAGAAAAATGACTTCTCCTCCCCAGTATCTGTCAACTCCAATATCCCCCCAGCTAGGGGTGGGACCTCATGAGCTCCTGCCTATCCATGGTGCAATATTAACTGGCTTGGTTTCGTCCAGCTCTTGTGCAGGGAGCTATAGCTGCTGTGCATTTGTGAGCACAATACCATGTCATGTTCAAAGACAGCACTCACTGTATCTCTCCCCTTCCTCCAGTTCTTACATTCTTTCCACCTGTTTCTGCAGTGTGTCCTGAGATTTGGAGGGTTGATATAGATGTCCCACTTAGGGCTGAGCAGTAAATAGTCACTCATTCTCAGCACTTTGAATACCAAAATGTCAAAATCCAATACCTTTAAGTCGATGACAGAAATGCACTGATACTCCTTGTACTTCTATTTTATGTGTACGTGTTTTGTCTGCATGTATGTACGTGCACCTGTGTCATGCAGTGCTCACAGAGACCAGAAGAGGGCATTGGATCTCCCTGGAACTGGAGTTACAGATGGTTGTTAGCTGCCATGTGGGAGCTGGGAACCAAACCTGGGTTCTCTGGAAGAGCAGCCAGTGGGCTTAACCATTGAGCCATCTCTCCAGCCCATACTTACATCAGTACTAGGAAGAATATTTAGGAAAACCATTCAGATGGAATCAAAGAACTAGAAACAGTGGCACCAGGAAGAGACATTTTGAATGAATACTAGAAATTCTATTCCAGAGATAATGAAATATAGAAAGCACAGGCAGAGGGAAGAGAGCAAGCCATGATATTAAGTACTATTGAAAAACATGTCACTTAGGAAAAACCCTAAAACAACATTCAAGGACCTCAAGGAGGAGGGAGAGAGCTACTGCCAGAACAGGCGTGGATCTCAGCTCAGAGAAAGGTAGAGACCAAGGAGTGAAGCCTGCTGGGTTTGTTCATGGCCACGGTTATGCTTGGAGACCAGATCTGACTTCTCTGCTCCTTTTCTCCTCCCTCCCCTCTCATGAACTCTAAAAGTGAACTCCTGCTCAAACCTAATTGAACCAAACTAAATCAAAACAAGCCAAACCATCTTTTCCTGTAACACTGTTGTCTGGAGTTTCTTTGATTGAAGGCAAAATCTACAACATATTAACTAAACAAATGCCTGTCTAGATGACACTTTCAACTCCGGTCACATGGCAGTGTCATCAATTGTTTAATGACAAGCATGTTTTGTGAGAAATCTACTTTCAAGACAGGAAAGGGGAGAAAAGAGAGGGTTTATGGGATATAACAGGTGTGATGAGATGGTTAAATCAATGTCCCGCTTCTCTGAGGAAATAGCAACTAAAAATATTTCAGAATTCTCATTAAACGCACACCAGGGTTTTCAGTCAAGGGAACCATCCTCAAAAGTCACAGCTTCTGACTGTGGTGAATAAGCATCACCTGTGGGAACTCATGTTACCACATTCCATGCTAATGACAAAGAAATACAGACACCAAAAAAGGGGGAAATATACCTCAATTCAGAAGCCAAGACTGAAAAGACATCCGCTTCCAGTGCATTTTCTGTCAGTGAATTTGATAAGAATATTCATCACTGTTATTTATACTGTTCTCAGGCATACTAGTATGAGTTTCCCAAAAGAGAACTAAGAGGGATGAGCATTCTGTTGAAACACAAGATACTTAATAATGC
>NW_008342235.1:0-686 GCF_000622305.1 Nannospalax galili | reverse complement strand
CTTGAAGGTAAGACCCTATTGATGAAGACAGGACATACTTCAGACACAGGATTTGGAGAAAAGGAGCTGGGACTGACATGGAAGCCACCTCCTGATGGTTAGCTCTCATAGTTTTGGAGAACATTCTGCAAGTTGCTAAAAGAGAACATCAATGGGTGGTCCAACCCCAGCTTTAAGGCCTAATCACCACAACAATGACCAGCACAGCAAGCTGTATTGGGACAGTAGTGACACTTTTATCTTGGGGGTAATCAACAGCTACCTAATTGAACTTAAAGCATATGACTTTTATAGGGAAAGAAAATAAAATCATAAGTAAAATTTCTCTTTTGACACCCTATTTATAGTGAAATTGCTGTGATCACAAATGATCAGTATTTTATATGTCAGAAGCTTCGAAATTTACATCTGTGGACCCAGAATAAGGGTCACTCTAATTAAAAATGTTTTGAGTAAATTATTGGACATTTGACCAAAAGTGAAAACTCATTGGGTTTGCTGCTTGGTGGCTCCAAGGGTTCTGTGGTTCTTAGCAAGAGTGCTGTCTGACAAACTTCCAACTGAAAGCCTATGGCCGCTGCTCTTTTGGTGGAAATCCCTTCCGCAATTACTCCTGGTTTTTGTGATTTGTATAGCCTTCTCTTCTTTAAGTATTTCGATAACCAACTCTGATGATGGAATTGGAA
>NW_008342234.1:0-270 GCF_000622305.1 Nannospalax galili | reverse complement strand
GAGGCCAGCATCTATCCTGAAGGGATCCAGACCTTAAGAGAAAGACTGAGAACATCTGTTCCTCATCTGACGTGGGCCTCTGTGGGAGCTCTTGAAAAGCAAGACTAAAACAATTTGGCCATTCTAATATAAAATGAAAAGAGAGAATCTGAAGCCTAGACCAACCAGCTTTCATGCCCAACAAGTCAAGCACAAAAGCACAAAAAGTTTACAAAAAAAGTAGAACTAAATTCAACAAAGGAACACTTGGGTCTCACACAAGAATCAGAA
>NW_008342233.1:0-331 GCF_000622305.1 Nannospalax galili | reverse complement strand
AAAGTAGCTAAGGCTGCTCTTCACATTTAACAATTGATAAAAAGCTACCAGCGCTGTAGCTAGGAAATATTCGATACTGGAACTATTAAAGCTAGCAAATACTTACAAGCAAACAATCAGAGAGCCCTTAGCCATGTGACTTGTGAGGGTATGGGACATGGGAACAAATGACATGAGTCAGAACCTTCACAGCTGAGTTATATAATCACCCATCCATCCTTGCAATATACACTATTCAACCTAGACCCATGCAGGGCAGATCAGTCATTAACGGGGTGGCTGGCTGGTTGAAGGCATTAAAGGTACATGGTCATCACCAAGGGAGACTAAC
>NW_008342232.1:0-433 GCF_000622305.1 Nannospalax galili | reverse complement strand
GCTGTGGGACATGCTCCCACTGGGCAAGGAACAGGGAATTGCAGTCAAGGATATTTGAAATCAAAGAAAGGTCCATTGGAAACTACTCAATCTGTCCCACATCCTCTAAGACTTTTAACATCAGTGGAAACTGATCAGGGATGTTCTACATCAGTTGAAGGTGCTGAGGGATTTTCCCTCCCATTCCAAGGGTCTATGGAACTGTCTACAGATACAGAACAGAACCTCTTTCCTTTCCCCTCTCAAGAAGATAGTCTCAGACTTCCTCCCTCTACAGATGAAGGGCCCTTCATTTCCAGTTCTGCGACAATCAGATTAGAACACACTCCCTCTGCCCAAGGAAGCCTCATGTCCTCAGGATTATGCCCAGATGGTTTATAATATTTGGTTTCTGACAAACAGGACCAAAGCACTACTCCCCACAGGAGCCTCA
>NW_008342231.1:0-470 GCF_000622305.1 Nannospalax galili | reverse complement strand
TTTGTCCTCAGGAATTTGGGGGTTGGACTGGCCTGGGAGCAAGGCCAGGAACGATGTTGGTCTAGGGCAGCTGGTGGCCATGCCACCCAGAAATGAAAAGGGAGGTGGGCTGGGAAGAGGCCCCATGGGCTCCTGGGAACTGCACTGAGGAACTGGGATGGTCTGGATTCAAAGGATCAAGAAGCGGAAAGGTCAACTCTGGAGTCCAGGAAAGAGGCTGGTGGGTTGTGCAGCCCAGGGAAGCAGAGGGAGGTGATGGCGGGGCCATGCCCAGAGTGCTCCTGGGGCCCCAAGAAGGAACTGAGTTGGTCTGGATGCAAAGGATCAGGAAGCATTGGTGGTTCCCCAGATGTCTGGGGTGCCAAGAAAAGGAATGGGACAGGTCCCGGGCTAGGAGGAGAGAAGCAGGGTGGGGAGCGGGGGATGACTGATTCGACTGATTCACCACAGAGAGAGGCCTGTGGATGTGC
>NW_008342230.1:0-455 GCF_000622305.1 Nannospalax galili | reverse complement strand
GGTATCGCCTGTCTGGCTTTACTGTTTGTCAAGTAACTTTTAGTTATATATGTATGCTCTTATTAAATTATATTGGCCCCTTTAAACTTTGGTTATACTTCCCTTTCGGGTGTTTAAGGACATACAATTGGACCAGATAAACTGATTTGTTTTTACTCTTGAGGTCGTTTGAGGATCTGTTCCTCAGGGGTCCCATGGGCTTGGGAGGAGCCCCTGGCTCCTTTCTTTTACCAGTTCCATCTATGTGAAGGTAAGTCAAAGGTCCTGCTTGACCATTGTTGGCTTCTCTTGGAAGCATGGAGAAAATGATTCCTCCGTGTTGACCCTCCTCTTTATGGACTGGACACTGGTTCAAGTCCACCTGGTGGGGTCTCCTTGCCCTCCTTGATCAAGAGGTCAGATGTCCCACCACGATTACAGGACATTTTGCGAGATGCTCATAGTCCCTGGGAACT
>NW_008342229.1:0-323 GCF_000622305.1 Nannospalax galili | reverse complement strand
ATTTGTAGTTTTTTAAGAGTTCTCCATACTGCTTTCATTGGAGTTGAGTAAGTTTGCAGTCCCACTGGCAGTGGATGAGTGTTTGCCTTTCCCCACATCCTCTCTAACTTTTGGTATCGTTTGTTCTCTTGATCTTAGCCAGTCTGACTGGGGTAAGATGAAATTTTAAAGTGGTTTTAATGTGCATTTCCCTAATTATTAGTGATGTTGAACACCTTTTAAAATGCTTCATAGCCATCTTTACCTCTTCTTTTGAGAAGTCTCTGTCCAGATCCTTAGCCCATCTTTTAATTGGGTTGCTTCTTGTCTTGATTCTCTGGTTT
>NW_008342228.1:0-720 GCF_000622305.1 Nannospalax galili | reverse complement strand
TTGGCCTTACTGCTCTAGCTAAGATTTCTAGTACTATAATTGAACAGGAATAGATTTCTTTATCTTAAGGGGAATTCTTTTGAAGTTTTCCACCATGAGGTATGATGTTGACTGTGGGCTTGCATATTGCCTTTATTATGTTGAGATATGTCACTTGAATCCCTAGATTCTCCCTGACTTTTATCTTGAATGAATGTTGGATTTTGTCAATGGCCTTCAGATCTAATGAGATGATCATGTGGTTTCTGTCCTTGAGCCTGTTTATGTGGTAGATTATATTTATTCATTTACATATGTGGAACCATCCCCGCATCTCTGGGATGAAGCCAACTTGATCATGGTGGATAATCTTTTTGTTGTGTTCATGTATTTGGCTTGAGAGTGTTTTATTGAGGATTTTTTAATCTATTTTCAACAGAAAGGTTGTTTATAATTTTCTTTTTGTTGTGTCTTTGTCTGGTTTTGATATTAAAGTAATACTTGCTTCATAGAAATAATTTGGGAGTGTTCCTTTTCTATTTTACAGATTAACTTGGGAATAATGTTAGTTCTTCTTTGACGATTTGGTAGAATTTTGTGCTGAACCAATCTGGTCCTGAGCTCTTTTTTGTTGGGAGATTTTGTTATTGCTACATCTGTCTCATTGGTTATTATGGATATGTTTAAATTATCTATGTCATTTTGATAGGCTACACACACACACACACACACACACACACA
>NW_008342227.1:0-251 GCF_000622305.1 Nannospalax galili | reverse complement strand
ACACCTGATCTTTAATTTGATAGGAGTGAGGCGTTCGTGGACTCCCAGGCCGGTAGACAGCAGCCAAAGGCTTCTAAACCTGGTTCTGAATGATCTGAAGGGCTTGGAGTCTTGTTTTCAAGCTGGGGTTATCAAAGGAAGAGGGCAAGGGGGACAAAGTTACATTGAAAACAGGAGGTGGCCCTCCAAAAAGAATTTTATAAGGGGTTAGACCGTGTATAGCAGGAGTATTTCTAGCTCGAAATAGAGCT
>NW_008342226.1:312-733 GCF_000622305.1 Nannospalax galili | reverse complement strand
CTGATTAGTTTTACTTTAAAGTCTATCATGTCTGATATTAGAATTGCTACACCTGCTTTTTTCTTAGTATCATTTGCTTGGTGCATTTTTTTTCCATGCTTTCCTTAAGGTGCTGCCTGTCCTTGAAGGTGAGATGGGTTTCTTGCAGACAACAAAAAGATGGTTCTTGGTTTCTTAATCTATTCAACTAGCCTGTCTTTTAACTGGGGAGTTCAGTCCATTGATATTTAAAGTTATTATTAAAAGATATGTGTTGAATCCTGTTATTTTGATTTCTGTTTGCATTATTAGTCTGTGTGTTTCTACAGTTATACTTTCATTTAGTTTATTTCTGTTTCTTGTATATAGTCATTCCTTTCTTCTGCTTTTTGTATTGCTTCAAGAACTCTCTGAAGGCCTGGTTTTGTGGACATGAATTCTT
>NW_008342226.1:0-218 GCF_000622305.1 Nannospalax galili | reverse complement strand
GTCCAGGCTCTTCTGGCTTTCATAGTTTGCACTGAAAAGTCAGCTGTAATCCTAATGGGTTTTCCTTTATATGTGACTTGTTTCTTTTGCAGCTTTCAGTATTGCCTCTTTGTTTTGTACGTTTAGTGTTTTTACTGTGAAGTGCCGTGGAGACTTTCTTTTCTGGACTTGCCTGTTTGGTGTTCTATATGTTTCTTGTATTTGTATGGGCATGTCTT
>NW_008342225.1:0-834 GCF_000622305.1 Nannospalax galili | reverse complement strand
ACCATGAGCTGTGTAACAGATTTTTATTTCTTTTCCTACCTCCTTCCAAGTGTCTAAATCTAAAGTTCCTTAATCAGGAAAACAAGGACTGATTTCTTGTACAAGCCTTAAAAATTCTGAAATCTGTTTTCCCCTACTTTTACACCTTTTCTGTTTATAGAGTGTTTCAGAATTTGAATAAAGAGTTTCCTCTCCTTTGATTCAGCCTGACCCATTATTACTCACTTTCTGACCCAGCCTTATCTTACACCGGGGGATCTTCAGCACCCTTATTATTAAGATCCCAGTTACCACGAAGAACAAACTTTCTGGACTTACCCATCTTCAGGGCCCTGTCTCGGTGGCCATCTGCCAGAGTCCAGCTCAAGCTGAGTCTGGGGCCTGAAGGGGTGAAGGTAACTGCAGCAGTAGAAATGACTATACCAGAAACCACAGTTGCGGTTCTAGTATAGGCTGTTGACTGACCCACTCGGGAGAGGTAAGCCTGAATATCTTCTTTCTTTTTCTTTTCTCTCTCTCAGCAGCCTTCTACAAACTTTATTCATAATTAGAAATCTTACAATAGCAGTAAAGCATCAGAACATAAACCAAACCATGAATTTGCACAACATTTCTCAGTTTTTTCAATAATCACAGTAAAAGGAAAGTAGAAAAGTCAATGATTTAATTTTTCTTAACACAGCCAAGCAAAGTCTTTATTGTTTTCTTTATAGCCTTGCAGTTTCTGTTTCACCATAGACATGTAATACACTCTGTCCCATTTTCCCTGTAATTCTTTGATTATCATATTTACAGGTTGGCGTGTATATTTGAGAAAATTATTTTTCTCATGGG
>NW_008342224.1:12756-15658 GCF_000622305.1 Nannospalax galili | reverse complement strand
TAAGGTATCACTAGGTCCTGAAAATTGTTTCCAATGTGTTTTTCCTAAAAATTTTATAGTTTTACACTCAAGTCTAAGTTCCATTGTGAGTTAATTTTGTTAGCTTAGTTTAGTTTAGTTTAGTTTAGTTTTGTTTTGTTTTGTTTTGTTTTGTTTTGAGACGGGCCCTCCCTGTAGCCCCAACTGTTGTGGAACTCACCATATAGACCAGGCTGACCTCGATCTCATAGAGATCTCATAGAGATCTCATAGAGATCTTTGCCTCCCAGGTGCTGATGCAGCTTGAGTTAGTTTTTGTACTATGGATATTCCCTCTCAAGTACAATGTATTGAAAAGGCTGTATTTCCTTCATGAAATTTCCTTTGCACCTTTGTTTAAAATTCCAACGGCATATTTATGTGGATCAGTTCAAAGTTTTTAGCTTTGTTCATTTGATCTGTCCTATGAATATCATACTGTATTGTTTCTAGAGTTATACAGTGTACTTTAATATCAGGATAGAGTAATTTCTCCTTAAAACATTATCATAGCTATTCTAGGTCTTATGCCTTTCCATGTGAGTTTTAGACTGTGCTTAGCTATATCTCCAAATGCATTGTTGAAATTTTAATAGGTGTTGGACATAAAGATTAATTTGGAAAGAACTGACATCTTTACAGTGTTCTTCCAATCCATGAATACAATGTGTTGCTCCCATTTATTTAGATCTTTGATTTCCTTTATTCATTTTGTTATTAATCAAGATTTAGATCCCTATATGGGGTGGTTTTTTTTAGATTTATGCTTAAATGTTTAGTTTTATAAACATGTTTAGTACAGTCTAAAACTGTATATTTAAATTAAATTTTCACATGTTCATTGGTAGTATATAAAGCTGTGACTGCATAGCTGGGTATGAGAGTTTATGCCTAATCCTAGCACTGGAGAGGTGGAGACTGGACGAGTTTTAGGTCATCCTTGGCTACGTGGTGAGTTTGAGACCAGCCTGGGCTACATCAGACCCTGCCTCAAACAAAAACTATCCAAGCAAGATAACAAAATATCTGCTGTTTATGTGTTGATTCGTACCCTTTGGCTTTTTCAACTCATAAGTTCAAGGAGTTTTTAGATTATATTTTTCAATATTTTATATATAGGTAATGTCATAATGTCATCTTCCTATAGGAAGTTTTTTTTCCTATAAAATCCTTGGTTTTTTTCCCCCTTACCTTATTGCATTGGCTAGAACTTCTAGTAGTGTATTTAATAATAGTGATGAGAATGGACATCCTTGATTTGTTTCTGATTTTAGATAGTCAGCACTAAGTGCTTTACTGTGAAATTTGGTGTAAGCTGTATTTTTTTCAAACAGGTGTTCTTTATTAGGTGTTGGGGACCCCTGCTGTTTAGGGTAGCAGTCTCCCCATGTCTGGATAGCCACAAGCTGGCTTACAGACACATAAAGATGAGTTATAGGGATTTGACCTTACATAACTGTGGGAACTCATAAAACACCATCTATGAGGTGCATCTCTCTATATTTGATTCTGAGACTTGACTAGGACAGCAGTTGGAAAGGGAAGATAAGATAATGTGGAAAAAGTAAGAACAAGCCTGAACTCAGAAGCACAAGTTGGATCCCATGAAGACATAGGCATCTAATTCTAACTACATTGAAGTTCTAATTGGATTGGGGAATCTAATTGATCTGT
Organism: Nannospalax galili; assembly: GCF_000622305.1. Taxonomy (NCBI): domain Eukaryota; kingdom Metazoa; phylum Chordata; class Mammalia; order Rodentia; family Spalacidae; genus Nannospalax; species Nannospalax galili. The sequence goes on along the minus strand of NW_008342224.1, from coordinate 13,966 downwards.
CCTTTGTTACAGATCAAAATGTACAGTTGGCCTAGTAATTGAAGAAACTAAAGAAGGATCCACAGGAAGGTGGTACCGTTATAGGCCTAGTACAGGGAAGGAATTCTGGGAAACATCACTTAGTTTAACTGATGAAACAGTTCATAGTAATCATGCTTACAGTTTTTTGTTGTAGAGATGTGAGGTACCCTCCCTCAGCCCTTAGAGGTAGGTAATTTGTACCCTCTTCCACTGGCATTTTGTCTGCCTGAAATAGACATGTAAGTGAACCTTTGCAGGAAGCCGTTTGGTAGATGTACTTATTAGCCCATTTTCTGTTTCTGTGATAAAAAAACCTTAACAAGGAACTTAAGGGAGAAGGGATTTATTTTGGCTCACAGTAGGGAAGTTCATCGCAGCAGGAGCTTGAGACTTCTGGTCTTGCTGCATCCATAGTGAGGAAGCAGAGGACGAGGAGCAGGTATGCTCAGCTTCCTTCTTTTTATGCAATTAGGACCCACACCCAGGAAATGATGCCACCACTTTTAGAGTGGGTCTTCCTACCTCAGTTAACCTAATCAACACAATCCCTCAAGACGTTCCAAGAGGCTAGCTAATTTAAAATAATCTCGCACAGTGTGTCTGGAAGCTTGTCTTCTAAATGATTCCAGATCTTGACAAGTTGACACTCAACACTAACAATCATGCTGGGTTTTTCCCAGTATCTTGAAGCTTTTGCTTTCCATGAGAGAACAACCTAGAGAGTGAGTGGAGTTTGATCCCTTTGCTCTATTGCATTGGTTTCCTAATGTTTCCTGCCCTGTTTTTACAGATTTTTGAGAACTTGGTGGAAGTTAATGAAAAAGAGCTGGTGACTAAGTTTAGATAGCCTCTGTGTAGAACATAGCTATTTAAATTCCTATAGCTCATGGCAGATCTTTATCATCTACTAAGTTTTCATTATTTTCTTACATACGTCAGTGGCAGTCACCCCTTTGTCCTATGCAGTGCCATATTTGAAACAATTTTGTGTCTCACCACTCCTTGGAAAAATTTACCAAATCTTTGGTGTTCTGTTCTTCTAGTTATCTAAAAAGGTGTCATGAAAATCAGAGGATTATTTTTGAAGGAGATAGAAATTAGTTGGAACAGATTATACTGAGTCATGAAAATTTTGCTTTGGAAGAAATGTTAGCTTTTACTGATCATCTGTGATTTCTTTTTTTTTTTT
>NW_008342224.1:8444-11456 GCF_000622305.1 Nannospalax galili | reverse complement strand
GGCAATTGTGAGCATTGGATGCTCTTACATTCAGGCAAAATGCCCATATGCATAAAATAAAAATAAACCAAAAAAATGAGCAATAGCTTTATTGTCATTGAGAGGTGCTCACCATGTACTACTGAGAGAAAATACAGATGACAGAATAGAATGGGGCATCATCACAATAAGTAAATTATCTTTCACTTTGTACTAGACACCATAGTAGGACTTGAATACAATGAAAATATTCATTGTTTTAAGGAGTTTATACTCCATTAACATAACAGTAGAACCTCAAGTAGAGATGGAATATCAAGAGGGAGGTTATGGTTGAGAAAGAATTGGATAGGAAGCTTTGATACCATGTTCATCTATAACCACTGATTTTTGGAGATGATTCTTTGTGGCCTTTTATTCTGCACATCTTGTGTATCAAGACACTTGACTGCTTTGTTCTGGACTATTTGGGCAGTGGCATTAATCCTGGAGCCAGAGGGTAAGTTGATTTTATCTGGTGTAATAAAGATAATGCCTCAGTTTTGTTCAGAGGTCAAATAGGTAGAAACTTGATAGAAAATTGAGTATCCTCAGCTCAGTTCTTCAATTGTGATTAAACCCATTACATGCACAAATATCTACTCAGGCCTCTCTGAGATGCCTTATGGGCTTAGGAGACAAGGGAGACCAATGTAAACCTAAAGTTCATATTGCTTGTTATGTTGTGGGTAATAAAATCCTTTGCCTCTGATTTGGGAAGTCTTGTGTGTTTTGCTGGTGTTCGAGAAATGGTGGGGCTGGAGATGTGGCTCAGTGGTAGAGTGCTTGCCTACCATGTGCCAGGTCCTGGTTTCTGTCACTGACTCGGAGAGGGGAGAAGAGAGAAAGAAACTGAGGTAGGCTAATTGGCTGTCTTGTATGTAGGCAATTTTTAAAACTATTCAAATATGAATTTTTGTTTTCATTTGAGAAAATTCATGTTTTATGGTTATAGCCATTGGCTTCTAGAAGTATACTTTGTGGGCTATCTAGAGAGCACATTCAGTTTCATGTCAGAGTCACATACAGCACTCTTATTCAGGAGCTGTTTATGTGTCTAGCTCTTGCTAAAACAACTCACTTTTTTTTCTGGCTTCATGACTGACTACCATTTTCTGTAGATGTAGAATGGCTAGAGCTGGAGCTTTCAAATCCAGATTTTTAAAATTTGGAAAAATAAACCCAACAAACCCAGTTTCTAATATTTTAGCATTTAATAGTTCTAATTTCAATCATGCTGTTAATCTGAACGTTTTGCTACTTTAATTTATAATTCAAAAAGATTACAAACCTGCCTTTGGCCAAAAGAAAATGATTCTTTTAATCTTTTTTTTTCTATTTTATACTGTTCCGTCTTTTTTTAAAAAAATTTTATGTATTATTTTTATTTTATGTGTATGAGTGTATTGCCTGTATGTATGAGAGTACACCCATGTTGTGCGATGCCATGGAGGTTAGAAGAGGGCTTCGGATTTAACACAGCCTGTGCAACTTCATCTGCTTTTCCATCCAATTCATCTGTTCATTCAACAAACATTTTAAAGGGCCTAGAATGTTCTAACAGCATCAGGAGCATTAGGAACATTCACAGCAAGTCTTTCACTTAATTTCATGCATGATGCAAGGCATGGGTATTTGGTCCAAGCAGCATTATTCAGCAGCAACAATATCCCATAGGAACACAAGTGTGCTGGTTAGTTTTTTGTCAACTTGACACAAACTAGAGACACCTGGGAAGAGGGAACTTCAATTGGAGGATTAACTCCCAAAGAGTGACCTGTGGCCCTGATTGTGAGATATTTTCTTAATTGCTAATTGATGTGGGAAGGCCCCTCCCACTTTGGGTGGTGTCATCCTTAGGCAGGTGGGCTGGGCCATAAAAAATAGCTAAGCAGGCCCTGGGAAGCTAGCCAGTAAGTGGCATTCCTCCCTGGTCTCTGCTTCTGTCTGACTTCTCTCAGAGATGAAGTATGTCTTGGAAGTATAAGATGAAATAAACCCTTTGCTCCCTCAAGTTGCTTTTGGTCCTGGTGTTTCTTAGAGCAACAGAAGGCAAACAGTGGTGGAGTAATAGTTAATGCCTAGTAGGCATGAGGCCCTAAATCCCCAGTACTAAAAAAAAGTTGTGAAGAAGAACAATATAGCAATGTGGTTCATACAAACACTGAATTTCTGTAGGTTTTTTAATTTTATTTTTTATTATTTTTTAATTTTTCGTCTTTTTGAGAAAGGGTCTCCCTGTAGTCCCAGTTGGTCTGCAACTTGCTTTGTAGACCAGGCTGGCCTTGAACTCACAGAGATCTGCTGGTGTGTGCCACCATGCCCAACTTATTTATTTCTTTTATTTTTATTTTAGTATGAATGTGTTGTCTGCACGTGTATAAGTGCATCCCTGTTGTTGAATCCCCTGGATCTCGAGTTATGGGACAGTTGTTAGCCATCATGTAAGTGCTGGGAATTGAACCTGAGTCCTTTGCAAGAGCAGCCAGTGCTTTTAACCGCTGAGTCATCTCTCCAGTACCTGCTGTTTTATTTCAATAAATTAAGAATCATGGATTCCCAAATAAGGCTTATAATTTTTTAAATCTGTATGTTTATCCATCAGAAGGTAACTTCTAAAAGCTCTTTATCTTTGAATGGAAAGAATAGGGAAGCTTGTCTTTCTGACAGAATGCTGAGCATAGTGTCATTTTGCTAGAGCTCATCAACACGATTATTTGCCTAATTGCTGCTCTTTGTCATAAATTCAGCTTTCTTTCATTTACTGTGTCAGAGTGAACGTGCTTCCTGGTCTATCTTTAGTAAAGGTGATTATTTTCTTATAGAAGACATTTCCCTTTTTCAAGGAAGGAACTTAATCTATTTTTGTAAAGTTTTAACCATTCTGCTCTTAGTGGACATTTAGGCCAGTTTTATTTATATTTTTGCTGTCACAGTTTTGTTAAAAAATTGGTGCATCTTATTATTCCTGTTTACTAGCCTGCTCAAAATTGA
>NW_008342224.1:0-5077 GCF_000622305.1 Nannospalax galili | reverse complement strand
GTTTGCACGTACCCTCCTAGTATTTGCTTACATATCACCAGCAATTGATGCATATCCTAATCTGAACATACTGTAATGTTGAAAATCATTAACTATTGCTGATGCAATAGCATTAATCAGTGTTCCTATGAATGAATTAAAATGCCTGCTGGAAGAACTTAAATTTTGAATGACTTGAAAGATTTCTCAGGTCCACTGGAGAAGTGGGAAAAATCATTCATGCAGCAAGACAAGTTTGTGAAGGATTTGTCACTATGCTTAATGAAGTCAGAAGAATGTACTGAAGACAATAAGAAGTGCTAACAGTTGGGGAATTGGATGAACTTACTGAATCATCTACAGAGAAAAAGGAAAATGAAGAAGCTGAAAGCAGAACAAGCAGTGTGGACATTAATGAACTTTGCTGAGTTTTGAGTTGCATGGACATTGAAAAAATAGAGAGGGCCAGCAAGATGACTCACATAAAGGCACCTCTTACCGAGTCTGACTGAGTTCAGTCCCTGGGACCCACATGGCAGAGGGAGAGACCTAATTCCCACAGGTTGTCCTCTGATCTCCATACCTGCTATGGCATGTATATATACACAGACCTACATACTCAGTAAATAAAAAATGGGCTGGCAAGATGGCTCATTGGTTAAGAATGCTTAGTGCTCTTACAGAGGACACACCTGTAGCTCCAGTTCCAGGGACTCAGATGCACTCTTCTGACCTCCATGGGCTCCTGCATGTATGTGATACACATACATACACTCAGGCACACACACATGCACATGCACACGCACATGCACACACACACACTAAATCCTTGAAATAAAAATAAATATATGTAATAAAAATTTTGAAAGAAAGACAACCTCTTCTGATTATAATATTCTTCTAAACAGTTTTAGCAAAGAAACCTGCAACTATTGAGGACTCCTAACCAATACCATCATCTGCTGCTAACTCCAACCATTGATATCACCGTTGCTCTATGATCCAGGATCTCCCAAAGCATCTGGTTCTCCTGACATATCCTCAGAAAGTCAGTAGTAGCTTAATACTGTGTCACAATGCATGCATCTCATTTCACCTCATTTCATCATGTAGAAATTGTGTCATCTCATCATCGTAGGGAGAGGGAGGAGTACAGCACTAAATATTTAGGAGATAGATTGAGACCACATGCATATAACTTTTATCACAGCATATTGTTATAATTAGATTTTGTCATTATTGATAATCTCTTACTGTACCCAATTTATGAACTAAATTTTATCATTAGTATAATAGGAAAAAACCTATAGTACATGTAGATATTTCTGACTTAACTCTGATTTGTACTTTTTTCACCTAAGATAGTGTAAAATGGTAAATGCTTAATAGAAACTACATTGAGTTTTGATCTTTGCTCAACTAGTGATATGTGGAATGATACCCTTTTCCAATACTAAGCAGTAGCAATAAGTAGCAACTCTCAATCAGTTATGTGATCATAGTGGTAAAGAGCTGATGCTCCACTGTGCTAAGCTCTCATGTTCAGTAGAGTAGGTGCATTATGTGCATTTTTAGCTTTTGACTGTTTTTAGTTTGCCATGGGCTTGTTGGGTTTAACCCTAATTCACATAAATTGGACACATATAGCAATGCAGTACTAATGGTTTCAGGCCTCTACTGGGGGGGCGGGTCTTAGAAAGTATCCTGCCTCCTTTAGGCTTTTACTTTTCCTTACAGAGATAATTGTACATATTTTGATTTATATCTGAATATTTTGACAGGTTCTCATGTAAATAGTGTTGTGTTTTTAATTTCAAATTTTGCTTGTTGATAAAGGAAAATGATTGACTTTTGTATATAACTTTGGTGTCCTATTATTTGCTATACTATAGTCATTAGTTTCAAGAGGATTTTTTGTTTTTAATTTATTATATTTATTGGGGGTGTGTGTGTTGGGGGTGTGTACTTCTGAATGGGTCTGGAGGTCAGAGGACAACTTTTGGGGCCTCTTGTCTCCTTCTGTGTGTTCTAGGCTTATGTGGCAGCCACTTTTACCCAGTAAGCTATCTTGCCTACCCCGGATTGTAATTTCAAGGAATTGGTCCATTTCTTCTAGGTTACCTAATATTTGGGTATACAGTGATTTACAGTATTCCTTTCTTATCCTTTTAATGTCCAGGTGATCCATAGAACTATCCTCTTTCATTTCTGGAAATAGTGGTTTGTGGCCTCTTCTTAGTTCAGCCAGTCTTTTCAGTTTTATTGATATGGTCAATGAATCAGCATTTAGTTTTATTCTTTATCAATTTATTGCTTTTAAGTTTATTGATTTCTGCTCTAATTCTTATTATTCTTTATTTTATTGTTGTTTATTATTTTTATTATTTATTTTTTTGACTCATTTTAGATTTAATTTACTTTTCTTTGCTTATTTTCCTCAGCAAGAACTTATATTGATTTTTGGTGTCAATTTTATAAAAACTTTTATTTTTTATTTTATGTGTACATAAATGTATTGCCTGCATGTGTGTAAGTGCACTTGAGTCATGCAATGCCTACAGAGGTCAGAAGAAGGCACTGAAGTTATGTATGCTTGTTAGCCACCATGTGGGAGCTGGGAATCAAACCAGTTCCTCAGCAAGAGCAGCCAGTGCTCTTAACCACTGAGCCATCTCTCTAGCCCCTGTTGTTGATTTTTGAGACTGGGTCTCATGTTACCCAAGCTTGTCTCCAATTTACTATGCAATGAAGGCTATCCTTGAATTCTAGATCCTTCTGCCTCCACATGACTTTAGTCTAAGTATTTTGAAAATTCTCTTCAGGTTTCTTCTTTGTGTGTCGTTTAGAACATGTCATTAATACCTAGAGATTTGTAGATTTTTTCCATTTACTTTTCTGTTACTGATTTCTCATTTAATTCCACTATAATCTAAGAGCAGACACTATGAATTATGTTCTTTAAAATTTGTTGTAGTTTTATTTTAAAATGTGTGTGTGTGTGTTCTCTTGTTTAACACCTACATGTGAAGAATTTTATCTTTTTGGAGAATTGATCTCTGTATTATTATGCCTATTTCTTTGATATGTTTCCTTGCTTTGAAGTCTACTGTGTCTGAAATTACTAGAACTGCCCCTGCCATCTTTTGGTTAGTGTTGGAATGTGTGTATGTCTTTTTTAATTTCTTTTTCATGTATTTTGGTGGTACTGGGGATTGAACCCCAGGGCCTCTTGCTTGCTTGCTAAGCAAGTGCTCTACCACTGAGCTATGTCCCTAGCCCTCTTTTGACTTTTTAGTGTGAGAAAGGGTTTCACTGTTTACCCAGGGAGCCTTGAATTGTGGTCCTCCTCTTCAGACTCTTACAGCTAGGAATACAAACAGTGTGTCGCTAGACTGGGTTTATTAATCTACTTTTCAGTTGTATGTATCTTTTGCTCAAAGTGCGTTCCTTGTAGATAACATATTTTGGGGTACATTTATTTAGGTTCTGGGAATTGAACCCAAGGCTTCATGCGTGTTAGGCAAGTACTCTATCAGTGAGCTATATATCACTAGCCTGAGAGGATCTTTCTAAGTTTCTCAGGCAGCCCTTCTGCTTTAGGGTCTTTTGGGTTTTCTTGTTTGTTTTTGAGACTCGGTCTCACTGTGTTGCCCCTGCTGGCCTATATAGATGGACCATCGTGGCCTTGAACTCTTCTGCCTCTTAAGTGCTGGGATTAAAGGTGTGTGTCACCACATCCAGTCAAGGTCTTCTATTTTTAGATGGTCTTCCTGGAACTCAGTGTGTAGATCATTTCAAGCTGGCCTCTATCTCTCAAGAGATCCAACTGGCTAGGCCTCCTGAGTGCTGGGAATAAATGCATGCACAACCACACCTGGCTGACAATCTTTTCATTGGTGCATTTAGACTATTGACATTTGAAGTGATCATCAGTTGATATGGTTGGATTATTACCTATGTTTTTTAGTGCTATTTTTTGCCCCTTTTTTTGTCTTCTACTTTTCTGTTTTTTGTGGTATGGATTAAATACTTACATGATTTAATTTTTTACTTTCTTTAATATTTATTAGTTCTATTAAAAAAAATGTTAGTCATTGCTCTAGAATTTGCAGTATAAGACTGAGGATGTAGCCCTGTGGTAGAGACTTTCCTAGCATATTCAAGTTATGAGTTTGGTCCTTAGAACCAATGGAGAAAATATGTTGTACAGTATATGTCTATACCTAGTCCAAGTTTGTTTAATTTAAAGTAATACTATACTATTTCATGGACATTATGAATACAAAATAATCATGACTCATCCTGTACCACATTTTATTTATTTACTTATTTATTTATTAAAATCCAGCACTTGAGCTTCTTAGTGAGTTCAGGGCCAGCCTGGGCTACATGAGTCTCTCTCTCTCTCTCTCTCTCTCTCTCTCTCTCTCTCTCTCAAAAGATCATGACAACACCAGGAAAATACAACAGTATCTCTTGGCTTTGGGTCTGAAGAGATTATTCAGTGATTAAGAATATATGCCCCTGTTTCAGAGGACCAGAGTGGTTCCTAGTATCCTGATTGGACAGCTCATGTAACTCCAGGTCCAGGGGATTTAATGTCCTCCTTGCACACTTTGAATAAACACACAGACACATAGACAGACACACACACACACACATTTTCTTCTCTAAAGAAGTTTTTAACATTTCTTTGAAATTAGGCCTCCCAGAAGAAAATTCTCAGTTTTTGTTTGTGTGAGAAAACACATTTAGTTTTAAATTTTGAAGGATGATTTCATGGTGTACAGAATTCTTGGTTTTTTGTTTTCTCTCAGCACTTTATTTCATTCTAATTTCTTGCTTACATCATTTCAGAGAAGTCAGATGGCATTCTTACCTTCATTCCTTTATGGATGAGGTAGTTCTTCCTTCTGGCTTCTTTTACGGTTTTTTTTCTTTAGTTTAAAAATTACTCAGTTATTGTGATGCGAAAAACACGGTTCTCACCTCCGAAGGGTACAAGAGATAGTTTATTCTGGAGTCAAGAGGTAGTTTATTCAGGACTGTGGCTTGGGAACACAGATTTGAGTTATTTCAAATTCCATGTTTCAGTGTG
>NW_008342223.1:0-248 GCF_000622305.1 Nannospalax galili | reverse complement strand
CGGCTCTGCGTGAGCTCTCGAAGCGGAGGCGGGTGTCCTGCAGGCTTCTCCTCCATGCCGCGTCCCGCGTCGCTGTCTGCTGCTTTTAGTGCTGAAAGCCCCGCAGCGCGGCGGCTCCACGTCTCTGCTGTGACTGCTGGCTTTCGCGGGTTGCTGGTACTCTGCCGCTTCTCCGTGTCTGTGTGGGTCTCTGCTAACGAAGCGTGTCCGGTCGGGTACTGCCTTAATTTTCCCCCGTGCGCTTTCCT
>NW_008342222.1:0-302 GCF_000622305.1 Nannospalax galili | reverse complement strand
GGGTTTAAAAGGTGCTAAAGCAAATAGACACAAGGGAAAAGGGCCAGAATTCGGCAAAGGGACCCTCCATGTCTCCCGAGCATAGATGTGGATGGATCTGTGCAGAGCAGGAGTTGCTAGGGACAAAATTAATGGGCAAACAAATGCTGTGCTGGTAAGCCTATGGAGGGCTTTAATACCTGACCAGCAATTCACCACAGGAGTAAGAGAAACTGGGGAGCAGGTGGTGCTGTTGGAGTTACCCACACCTCCTGCCTTGAAGGGGTGGCCAAGGTTGCCCACAGGTGAGGGCCATACTGGGT
>NW_008342221.1:0-387 GCF_000622305.1 Nannospalax galili | reverse complement strand
TAACAATGCACCAATGAATCATCACAATGCTGAATGTTCCTTCACAATGCTACAAAGGGCCATATCAATGCTACACTGTCACATAACAAGGCTCAGTGTGTCCACATAGTGTTCCAGTGTGACATCACAATACTCAATGTGCCATCCCTCTCCTCCAATGTGTTATCACAATGCTGAAATGTGCCATCTCAATGCTCAGTGTGCCATAACAGTGCACCAATGTGTCATCATAATGTCTCTATGTGCCATCACAGTACCCCAATGTACCACAACAATATTCAATATGCCATGACAATGCTTCTATCTGTAATAATAATGTTTGAATGTGCTCTCATATCCCGGTTTGCTATCACAATGCACCAATATGATATCACAACACTCAAATAT
>NW_008342220.1:0-1120 GCF_000622305.1 Nannospalax galili | reverse complement strand
ATCATGGAACCTGATTAATGTCTCATTTAACAGTTTGAATACCAGTGCTTCATTAAAGACAGTCAAACATGCCATCAACATGATTACTAGGAAAGAATGTCAAGGTCTCCTGTCTTTTCCTTCTGTATCCCATGTAACTGTGGAAGTTCTATCTAAATAATGAGCTATGTGAATGGGGGCTAAGAGAAAGATACAACACTGGTTTTGGGGATAAACTGTGGATAAACTCCTGCCTTTATTCTTACTGGTGAGGGAAATGTGATCTTTGTTGAGGGATGCTCCTCCTTAGACTGAAAGTCACTAAAGGACACTTCCCTGCCTTGGAAAAATGATCTCAGAATCCAGAAGTTTCTGGTTATTTCATAAGACGCTTGTGAAGAGATGGGAGCCCTGTGTTTTCCAGTGCAGGGATGGTCTGGGACATGAGACACTGAATCAGGAACCTCATCTTTTTTTCAGTTTTTAAAAAATTATTTAATAACCACAAAATTAGAAGAAGCATTTCATTACAACAGCATTGACATATTCAATAACAATTTCAAGAGCTAAGATGCATGTCTTTCAAAATTTGCTGTAAATTTTTAGGTTTACAGTTGAATTAATACAGTTATACAATGTTATACTCAGTATAAGGCCTATAAGACATAAAATTAAATGAGGTTTAACCTTTTAAAAAGATCTCAATTTCATTATTAAAATACACAGTTTCATACAGAAAAATTCATTTTCAGTGCAATTGACATTAAGATGTTTGCACATCCTTTTTTTTTCTATGTATCAGATTATTACTAGCCACAGTCACTTTCTGAGCTCCTTGGCATCTGAGCATGGTTATAAAGTCATTAGGTAGATTTCAATGATAATGTTTTTCACATCTACTAATTATTAAGGAGAAAATTTTTATGCTTTGAAGAATTATTATTTTTTACATTTTTTAAAAAAATTTAATAACCACATGATTAGAAGAAACATTTCATTACAGCTTTAATATATTCAGTAACACACTCCAGAGCAAGGATACATCTCTTGCAAAAGTGGCTGTAAAGTTTTAGGTTCACAATTAAATTACTACAGTTATACAATATTGAACTCAATATAAACCCTGTAAGATATAAAATTG
>NW_008342219.1:0-540 GCF_000622305.1 Nannospalax galili | reverse complement strand
ATTCAATAAAAATTATACAAAATACAAATGAAACCGAGACTATACCCCCAATGAAATATACCAATCCTACAGAAGTGTACTACAATGAAAATCACCCCAAGGAACTCCCTAAAGCAGAATTTAAAAGACCAATCATAAACATGACCAAAGAACTTAAAGAACACAAAGTCAAACTCAAAGAAAAAGAGAACAGAAGCAAACTTGTAACGGAAGTTCAAGAAAACACATATGTGCAGCTGAATGAAAGAATAAAAACTATCCCAATCCTACAGAAGTGTACTACAATGAAAATCACCCCAAGGAACTCCCTAAAGCAGAATTTAAAAGACCAATCATAAACATGACCAAAGAACTTAAAGAACACAAAGTCAAACTCAAAGAAAAAGAGAACAGAAGCAAACTTGTAACGGAAGTTCAAGAAAACAAATATGTGCAGCTGAATGAAAGAATAAAAACTACCCAGAACATGAAAAGTGAGTTCAAAACATAATAGAAATATTGAAGAAATTCCAAACTGAAATGAAGATGGAACTGAAAAAC
>NW_008342218.1:0-280 GCF_000622305.1 Nannospalax galili | reverse complement strand
ACAAGTTTTTAGGTTTTCTTCTTTGGTTCTCATCATTTTCTAATTCTTTCTCTTTTTAATTTTTATTGCAGTTTTTTAAATTTCATACATTTCCCATTAAAATACAGATCCCCTTCCCCCATCCATGCCTCCCCCATCTCCAACTGAACGCTATGCACTCTGCCATATCTTCTGAGTCCTATTCATTTAGACGTTTATTCCCGTGTCTTATTTTGTGTGTGTGTGTGTTTGTGTGTCTATGTCTGTGTGTGTCTGTGCCTGTGTGTGTGTGTCTGTGTCT
>NW_008342217.1:0-491 GCF_000622305.1 Nannospalax galili | reverse complement strand
TGTGTATTGGTTGCCATCATTTTGATTGCTGTTTGTGTTGTCTAATTTTGTATTTTCTCAATTATACCTTTATTTTCTCTCATTGCCCCTGGGAGTATGGTTTTTCCTTTCTCCTCTCTTTGTATTGCTTCAAGTATTGTTTGAAGGGCTGGTTTTGTGGACATGTGTTCTTTCAGGCTGTTCATGTTATGGAAGAGTTTTCTTTCCTCCTCAAGTGTAATAGATATTTTTGCTGGGCAAAGATTCTGGGATGGCATCTATTGTCATTTAGCACTGGAAATACCTTCGTCCAGGCTCTTCTGGGTTTCATAGCTTTCATTGATAAGTCAGCTGTAATTCTGATGGGCTTTCCTTTATATGTGATTTGTTTTTCTTTTGCTGCTTTCAGTATTCGCTCTTTGTTCTGTACGTTTAGTGTTTTTGCTATGCTATGTCATCGGGAGTTTCTTTCCTGATCCTGTCTGTTTGGTGTTCTATGTGCTTCTTGTATT
>NW_008342216.1:0-767 GCF_000622305.1 Nannospalax galili | reverse complement strand
GACCATCTGAACGTAAGAGGCGGCAGGTGACAGCACCATCTGTACGTCAGACGTTCAGGTGTAACGACATTCTGCCCATCGGAGGGGCCAGGTGACATGACGGGTGAAACAACCATCTGCACGTCAGAGGGGCAAGATACATGACCATGTCACGTCAGAGTGTGCAGGTGGCATGATCATCTACTCATCTCATGGGCCAGGTGAGACGACCATCTGCACGTCAGAGAGGGTAGGACACAAGACCATCTGCACGTTAGTGTGGGGAGGTGACACGACCATGTACATGTCAAGGAAGCAGGTGACACGACCATGAGTTCATCAGAGAGGGCAGTTGACACGACCATGTGCACGACAGAGGGGGCAGGTGTCACGACCATCTGCAGTCAGAGGAGCAGGTGACACGACCATCTTTATGGCAGAGAGGGCAGGTGACATGACAATGTTCACGACAAAGATGGCAGGTGATACGACTATGTGCACGTCAAAGAGAGCAGGTGACATACCATGTGCACGTCAGAGGGAGCAGGTGGCACGAGAAGGTGCACGACAGAGTGAGCAGGTGACACGACGATCTGCTCGCCAGAGGGGCAGGTTACACGACCATGTGCACTTCAGAGGGGGGAGGTGACATGACCATCTGCATGTCAGAGGGCGCTTGTGACACCAACATCTGCACGTCAGAGGGGGCAGGTCACACGACCATCTGCACGATAGCTTGGGCAGGTGACACGACCATGTGCACGACCTAGGGGGCAGCTGACACAACC
>NW_008342215.1:2629-2770 GCF_000622305.1 Nannospalax galili | reverse complement strand
ACCCAGTACAGGCACACAAAGGTGCAAGAGCACTTGGTGTCTTGTGCATTACGCTGTGGTCACTTGAGGTCCTGGGGGTGATGGTGATGTCCTGAAACACAGTTAATGGGCAGGTAGTCTTGAGGGACAAACCACTGTACC
>NW_008342215.1:0-1184 GCF_000622305.1 Nannospalax galili | reverse complement strand
GTGGAACTCTCAAAAGAGAAACTTGCAAAAGAGGAAGTAAAATGTCTGTGAAATGACAAAAATCTACAGGAAATTAATGGATGCTGAAGGAGGAAGAATCAGCTTTCTCTAGGAACTAGTTCCCTGAGAGGTTACTTAATACCAAGTGGGCAGTCCTAAACACAGGTACACATGAACACCTATACATGGAATTAGTGCAATAATATATCAATATTATCAATATATATCAATAATATTTAAAGGAGAGGACAAGAAATTGCGAGGGAATGGGGGATGTGGGAAGAGTTGCTGGTGGACTTGAGGGGATGGAAATAATGCAAAGACAATACTACTGTAAGAAATGCTTTAAAAATATACAGAATCCTAAGCTCTCAGGGAAATGGAAAGTAAAACTACACTAAGATTTCATATTAAGGCAGTGACAGTGATGAAGATAAAAACAAAGAAATGACTGCGAATACTGGTTTTGGAGCCATAATAGATACAAAAGTGAGATGTTCATGATTTTTCATTGCAGCCAGAGCTGCTGCAACAGGAGAGTCCCTGCACGAAGAAGGTCCCAAGAGGACTAGAGGCCCTGAAAGACCATTGTGCCAAGCTGTGAAAGTTGTGTCTTGGGTACTTGGAACCCTATGACAGTGGTGATGTTAGTGCCATGATTCTTCTGCAAAGTTGACCTAGAATGTTGGAATGTAGCCAGCCTCCCTTGAATCCAAAGCCTTAGACATCCAGTATGGTGCTGTGGCTTTTTGCATGTGTTTTTCCTACTCTTTTGGTCTTCCTTCATCTTAGTTTTTTCTCACTTTACCCCCATTCCTCCCTTTTTGAATGGTAATGTATATTCTGTGACATTGTGTGTTTGAAGTATGTAATTTATCTCTTTTGAATTTATAGGGAAGTACAGTAAAGAGATTTTCTCACTCTCATAGTAGTCTTTGGACAGTTGAACAGTGTTGAGATTGTTAAGGATTTGGAGTCTCTTTAAGTTGGACTAAATATATTTAGCATTATGATGTGGTCACAATCCTATGGGTGCAAAGCAGGGTATGTTTAAATGAGGAAGGTTCCCCTTAGGCTCATGTATTTGAAGACTCAGTCCCCAGTTGATGGCACTCTTTGGAGAGGATTAGGGAGTACCAAATTGTTGCAAGTATGTCACTGGGGATATGATTTGACAATATATA
>NW_008342214.1:0-377 GCF_000622305.1 Nannospalax galili | reverse complement strand
CAGGCGCTGCTTCTTCCGAGAAGACTTTCTGGAGCGCTCGGGCAGCGCGGCCGGGTGGGGTGAGTGCGCGAGGAGGGAGCTGCAGCGGGTCAGGCCCGTTCAGCCCTCCGTGCCCTGCCCAGGAACTGCGGTGATCTGCGCACCTCTCCGCTCCCAGGTCTGCAGCTGGCCGCCGGCCGCCCCACCCTCACAGAGGCAGGCGGGAGTTCGGCCAAGCGCGCCGACTCGGGGGCGGAGCTGCTTGTCAGCGCCCGCCCCTCCTCGTGATGCCCAATCCTGCATCATCCTGGTCTTGATGGACATAAATGATGCAACCTATGAAAATAGAGGGGCGGAGCCTCGGGCACCAGAGGGGTGGGATTCGTGCTCCCCACCCG
>NW_008342213.1:0-516 GCF_000622305.1 Nannospalax galili | reverse complement strand
ATGTTGTTCTGGTCTTCCAGTGATTCTACCTGTCAATGAGATGGGGTGGTACGTTAGCTTCCTCCTCCCTTGAATCTGATTCTTTCTAATAATATCTAATAGAAATTCCTCAAAATTTCTTGCTTTTAGGAAGTAAATAGGTCCCGCTGTCAATATGGGGTTTTCCACTTTCAGTAAACATATTTAATTCTCTCTTCACTGAAATGAGAGGAGTAAGGAGGACAGCTGGCTTCACTGAGGTTGTCCTTCCACCTGCTAATGCAGTCAGTGTGCAGTACTGATCACCATTTATTACCTTTTCTGTTTGTACTGAGCAAAGAAAGGAAGTAGAATTAGAAGATATAGACAGACAGATGCATAGACAGGTGGATGGATGGATGGATGGATGGATGGATGAGTGGGTAGATGGGTGGGTGGATGGGTGGGTGGATAGATGAGTGGGTGGATGGGTGGGTGGATAGATGGATAGATACATAGATGATATAGATATATAAACTCATTGTATTTTACCTAGTT
>NW_008342212.1:782893-783107 GCF_000622305.1 Nannospalax galili | reverse complement strand
AGTAGTGGGGAATGGCTGGGGGTGCCGATGACATAGCAGACAGTAGCAGGGGTATCAGAGTATAAGAGCTCTAGTGGGGGGAGGAAGGCTATGGGAGAGTGCCATCTGGGAAGTGGGTGTATAGTTGAATAAGATGGTTTGGGATCTCTGTGTGATATACACACACAATCACCAACAAAAATTTAAAATGTATTATAGGAGGAGGTCTGGAAAT
>NW_008342212.1:772487-782173 GCF_000622305.1 Nannospalax galili | reverse complement strand
ACTGTAAACCTAAAAATTTACAGCCAATTTTGAAAGAGATGCATCTTAGCTCAGGAAATTGTTAGTGAGTATGTCAATGCTGTTGTAATGAAATGCATCTTCCAAGTATGTGGTTATTAAATAAATAATTTTTAAAAATCCAAAAATAAGATAAAAAGTTAACAACAGAATGGGTTGAGAGTCTCATTAGCTTAAAAACTTGGTTGTTTTTAAAATTACTGATACTTGCAGAGAAATAAAGTCGTCTAGACATCTACTTACCCTTATTCTAAACTCTGATTAGACTTGGCAAAAGTCTAATTGGAAGCCAAGCCAATCAACACAGTCCTATGGCTTGCAGATTTTACGCCTCTGGCAATAACACTTCTTAAAAAAGGAATCAGAATTATATACTGCCTTCTCTTCACCTTGGGCCAGTGAAATCACTATCCCAGAGATTTTACATGTGGCTTCAAGAATGTTGTTCCTGAGTTGGTAGATAACACTTCTTTTCCCACCAACCCACTTACTGACATCCCAAATCTGGCTCTGCCGACTTTCACTGGGTCACCCGAAATAGGCTGGACTGCACCTCCATACTGAATGGGCTGTGCTAAATGTGATTGAGGTTGGGATTCTACAAGTGAGGCCATGAAATGAGCAGACTATTTTGGTGGTGGTAGTAGCTACTCTGGGTGTTTTCTCTAGGTAACAGCATCACTGAACTCCTAGTGCAGATCTATTGTAGTCTAAATTCTCTATCAACAGACACACACACCCCCTTTTTGAAGATAGCAGAGAGGTGGCCAAGTTCACCCTTCTTTGTTTTGCTGATTTTTGTCTTTCATTATTCATTTTTTTAATCTGAAGGGATCACTTCAGATAATTTTCGAAGAAAGAGTTGGCAATAATACAGAGCAGATTTGAGGAGTGATAGATTTTCCTACCCCAAACCCTACCAGGTGTTTATCTGGTGCTGAACCAATGTATGTAACCAAATTATCTTCTAGCATTTCCTAGTCATATGGGGACTACATACCAAAATATAAAGAAGACTTTCCCATAATTACAGATGTGAAAAATTCAATTTTGTACCAAAGTTAGAATACTTCCTCTTCCATGGAACCTGAATATTAACACCTTTTGGAATTAAAATGAGTTTTTTCAAATAAGAAAATACTTATTTGATTTAGAAGAATGGTCAGTGAAGCTACTCTAACTGGCATCTGGATCCATCTTCCTGCTGTGCTACTGACCTGCCTCCCACCCCATCCATCCACATAGACATGTGGTGTCACTACTCACGTCACTGGCGATGTCTCTGGAGGCCTTGGCAGCCACAATGGGGATGGCGTCAACTCGCAGGTCATAGCCTTTCTTCTTTGCTTCTTCATTGGCGAGTTTATACAGACTCTGAAGAAAGAGAGTCAGTCAGTAAAAGGAGGAAGGCTTTGATAGCAGTAATTTGGAGATTATCAAGTATTTCTACCATGTTATTTTAAATGATAGGAACTGGAAACTAAGTTGTTGGCCATAGTGAAAAGTAAATGAATTATGTTATATACTATTATAGTGTCAGAAATGAGAAGTAACAATGGGTATTAAATATATTGATCTATTAGATGTATTATCACTTATATATTTATATATCATTTAAATGTCACATATATCATTGATAAACTTACCAACATAGATCAGTATAATCTATTAAAACAGATTAGTAGACAAAGCATAATCCATACACACTGTTAAATGAAAACAAATGATAGAGCGATATATTTAAGGCTATTCATTTTATTTTTAAGTCATACTTTTATTCATTCCTTTACTACATAAAATGTTATTATAACATAATATTTTGTCATGTTTAAAAAAATTAAATATAGCCGGGCATAGTGGCACATGCCTTTAAGTCCAGCACTTGGGAGGCAGAGGCAGGCTAATCTCTGTGAGTTTGAGGCCAGCCTGGTCTACATAGAAAGTTCCAGGCTAGCTTGAGCTACAGGGAGACCCTGTCTCAAAATGATCAAAAATAAATAAATAAATAAGTAAATAAATAAATAAATACCTTAAATGCAGCCTAAAACTGGACCATAATCTCAATTCTAAGATCCTAAATTTTGGTTCTATCATATTAGTAAAATGTATTTGTAAAGTTGCATTTTACTATTGATAAACTAGTGATCAGAGTTGTTGATGGAGAATACTTCTATAAAAGAACCTCAGTTACTTTACCCCAGACCTTTCTCCACCTCTTTCTTCACTCTGCTGTAGAGCGGAGCAGCGATCCATCTGGCTGTTGGGGATAGATCAGTGGGCATGCACAGCTCAGCTCTCTTTTCTAGGAATGAATCTTGTGTCCTCTAAGAAGCGCCTCACCTCTGATGGTGGCAGGCTGCTTGCTCTGATGCAGCCTGTTCCTGGGCACAGCAGCCTGATGCTGGTGTTCAGTGAGTAGCTCACCTGGCTCTCATACGAATGCTGTATCCTTTAATCTAATTTTAATAGTTTTTTTTTATAAAGTAATATTTTGACTTTTGTTTCTTCTCCTTCAACTTATCTCTCAATTTCATTCAGGACCAGTACGGGGAAGAGCTGTGTTAGTAAAGGCCTCCTTGCTAGGACGGCCAGATTTAACCAATTAAAACACAGCACATCCAGTTGAACTTGGCAAATGACAAAGAATGCTTTGGTATAAATAATGAGCCAGTGTTTTATCTGGCAAACTACCCCTTAGAAGTGCCAAAACCACTACACAGTCTGTTGATTCACTCTGGGAATAACCACAATGTGAAAAAAACAAACAACAAAAAACAAAAAACAAAAACAATGTGAGTTCAGTTTGCTTGCAGAATCTTATGAGATGAATATCCAATTCAGAAATGAACAGTGGATGGTCCGAATGTTCGTATGAAAGAACCACACATACCATGTGCCTACCTCTCCCACGAGCCTCCACTAGACCCACAACACTGCTGTAGAAAGCTGAGCAACAAAGGCAACTGTGCAGCGACAGAGTTCCGTCCCTACCTCGCTGTAGTTGATCTTGTTTTGTCTTGCCAGCATGATCTCTGGTGTGTCTGGCATTATATGAACTTGAGTCTTATCTTTGTCCCAGGCCTCTGTGTATAAACGCTATAAGAAAAGATAAGATGTTGACTGAAAACCATTTAAGAGAGGCACCACAAAAATGTCAAATTAAAATAGGATTATTATCTAATTAGGAAAAATCAGCAATATCTAGATATAAAGCATTCTCCTAGACATTTGGGTCTTATTGATAGTTATCAAGGTTAAAACTTCAAATAATAGAGAGCCCTTAGCAGATTTCAAGAATAATTTAAAAATTAAATATAATCTTCTAGGAATAACTCTGACTCCACAAGTCATTAAAGTATAATGGCATGCCTGGCATTTTGAGAAGTGTGAGGTAGCTGGGTCTCACCTTGTTCATGTTGAGGGCATTGTTTTTGGCCAGCACTTGCTCCAGAGAGTCAGTCACACTGGTGAACTTCAGCTTGTCTGGAGGCTGGCGGTAGATGTTGTCACTCAGGATCTCTGTAGCTCTCTTGCACTTTTCCACATCCAGAGACCCGATGGGGACCCAGCCAATGCCTCTCAGCCACTGGAGATCTGACTTGTACACATTCTGAGAATAGAAAAAAGTCGGAGATGCTTCATCATAGGTAAAGTGTAGTATAAAGTGCATTTTCTGTGAAGATGCAAATGGCATCAATAATAGAGATTCCCTTTTGTTTTCATAGAAAACAAGTATTGTATTAGGCAGCTCTATTGTATTAGAGCAACTATGTTTAAAAATGACCCAAAAGTGTTGCCTTGCAATAGTAAAAAAATGTTCAGGGGCTGGAGAGATGGATCAGCAGTTGTACTGACTGCTCTTGCAGAGGACCCAGGTTTGATTCCCAGCACCCACATAGTGGCTAAAAAATGTCCATAACTTTAGTTCCAGGGGATTTGACACTTTCTTCTGACCTCTTCTGGCACTGCACAACACGGGTGCGCTTTCATACATGCAGGCAATACACTCATACACATAAAATTGAAAAATATTTAAAAAATACGTCAAATATTTCAACCATTAAGAGAGGAATGATCCCAAATAGCACCTGTCAGTCAGTTCAGTGACTGTTTTTATAATAATGTACCCAGGAAAGCATCCAGAATGACAGGAGACCAGGAACAGGCTATCAATAAATGCATTTCAGGCCTCAGCTAAATGAGACATTTCACAGCTATTGAAAACTTTGCTTTCTTTTTTAAAAAAATGTATTTAATAACCACATAATTAGTAGAAGAATTTCATTACAACAGCATTGGAAAACTTTGCTTTCTAAGAGTATTGATGCCATGTAGAAATGTTATTAATATATATTTTAATGTAAAGTAGCATCCGAAGCAATGTGGGTGGGTAAATTACACAAATAGAGGTTCTCAGCCATCGGATTGGCTTGCGTCATTACTGCCTTCTATGTACCTTTTCTCATATTTCAAAATATCTTCTTTTTAAAATGGAGTGACAAAGTGACAAGTGGCACCCAAAAGGATAAAGAACCTCTGATGCTCCCAAACAAGACTGTGGCCAGCTGTCACACAATCCAAAATTCAGGACAATAAATGAGTGTGTCACTGGGCCAAGGTCTCAGTCACTTCCCCTCCAAATTCTCAGGATAGGAAGCATGGACCAATATGTAGAATCATCTTCCCTTATAGCCCTCACCTCATTTTTAGTTTTTTTTTCTGCTATTTTATATGCTCTGTAAGTATGCTGAACTACTCCCTGACAATGGTTCTGGACCTCAGGTCAGCTTACTGGATGAATTTCAACAGTACTAGCAGCTGAGGGGAAAATATAAACTGGAATTTCATAGACAACAGCCTCCTGGGGCAGTCCTGTATTATTTATTTTATTTATTTATTTTGCTTGGTTCTTCATGAACCACAGTGAGACTGGAAAACAGCAGCACTTATGCCTCTGGAGTGGATGCTTCCTGCAGTATTGGGATCAGTCATGGAGGGAAAAAGACAATCTAGAAAAAGTTCCCAACAACAGATACTAAGCGCTCTGCCAATGTTGCTGTGCTATGGGTGGCACAAGCCCTTCTTAACTATCTTTCTTCTTGGCGGCAGTCACAAGCATGGGGATGTATGTGCCAAAGCTGTAGAACAGTTATAACTTTGTAGGTGGCTGTACAGTTTTGAGGAACAGCTATTAATGTATAATTGTTGTGCATTTATCTTATTCTCCAAGGCTCTCTAATATTTAAAAATTGTCCTAAATATTTGTTTTTTAAAAAAATATTTTATTATTTTTATTTCATGTGTATGAGTGTATTACCTGCATGTATGTGAGTACACCTGTGTCATGCAATGCCTTGAGGAGGTCAGAAGAGGGCCTCGGATTCCCCTGGAACTAGAGTTAAGGACAGTTGGTAGCTGCCATGTGGGTGCTGGAAATCGAACCCAGGTCCTCTGCAAGAGCAGTCAGTGCTCTTAACTGCTGAGCTATCTCTCCAGCCCCTACCCCAAATATTTGTAAAACAGTGCAGGAAATGTGCTTCTCACATCCAGATCTAGGACATATCCAGATCTACTTCCAAAAGACACTAGGTTTGGTTTCTAGCATCTGACAAGGAGCAAATGTCAGCAAAACTGTTCAATAGCTTGCAAACACAGCCACTTTCATTTTATAAGAAGAGCATGTAGTATTCTGCATTGTTAGCATGCTAATAACTCTACGCTTCTTTCATTTGCCAAGGAAACCAACAGCAATTCTAAAGTAATATTTTCACATGTGTGGTGTGGGGAATAGGATCTAAGGTCTCATGAATGCCAGACAAGCATGTTGCCTCTGGGTGACAGCTCTAGCTTTCTGTAGGGTTTTTTGGTCTTTTTGAGACAGGGTCTCCCTGTAGACCCAGCTGTCCTGGAACTCACTATGTAGACCAGGCTGGCCTTGAACTCACAGAGATCCGCCTGCCTCTGCCTCCCAAGTGCTGGGATTAAAGGCGTGCGACACCACGCCCGGCTGTAGTAGTTTTTAAAATATAAATTTATTCTTAAATTCTCATTCTAAAGAATAAAAGATATTTCCCACTGGAGACCCTTGACTCAAACATTGCTTAATTTTAATTTTGTCTTTATAAAACCAAGTGCAATTAAGAAATAGCATTTACTTATAAAAGACACTAGTGTATTAAAATATTTTATTTTTATTATTTTATGAGCATGAGTGTATTGCCTGCAAGTGCATAAGTGCACCCATGTCATATAATGCCCAAAGAGGTCAGAAGAAGGTGTCGAATTCTCCTGGAACTGGAGTTATGGATAGTTGTTAGCCACCATGTGGGTGATGGGAATCAAATCCAGGTCCTCTGCAAGAGCAATCAGTACTCTTAACCACTGAGTCATCTCTGCAGCCCCAAGACTACTAATGTATTAATGATAAATAAATATATTTGAAACGGCTTAAAACGTTATTTATCAACAAATAAGTTTTAGCCTGAATAGGCCAATGGGAACATACATAAGAGCTAATGCTCAAAATCTACGTGTAGATACTGTACTCACATCACTCTGAAGGTCATAGGCCTGCCGAGCACGGATCACATCGTTCTGGTCAGGCAGGCACGTCCACTGATGCAGGTAGTTCTTATAGTCCACGTCACTGACCAAGGTCTGGCATTGCTTGGCCAGCACCACCCCCAGCATGTCCACTGGGCTGCTGAACTTGGTCTTCCACTTCTCAAAGTCCTTCTTGTACTCCCTGTCACTCTGGATCTTGGCCACATGCATGGACCACACCATCTTGGGGTCATCTTCGATGTTCCGGGCTCCAATGTGGTGGCCCAGCTGCTTTCGGTAACCATCTTTGTATTTGTACTGAAATTAAAAATCACAAATCAGGCTTTTATTGCAAACACTGATGCTGCAAATTCGTACAAGGTCCTATTACTTTTGTCATAGTTTAACTGATTTTTGCTCATAAGCACCAACTCCAGCCAGCATCATGGCTTTACCCTCAAAGCCTGTGGTTATAGTAGGATAGATGGAATTCATACATCTGGGGTACACCCCTCAAGCCACTGATGGCCTCGTGCTAAATTATACTTCTGAAGGCAGGAAACACACTGGGGAGAGTCACTCATGGAAGTCAGGGAGAGTCACTAGAACTGCGGAACCTGAAGAATTGGATCTCACACACTGAAAACATGTCAGCAAAGGAATGCGCTTGCCTGCATGGTATGTTTACCAAGCTGTAAAATGGCTGAAAGTGGCTGTCTCCACAAAGTACTCTAGGTCAATTTCTGCCCAGAGTAGTGACAAGGGAGACATCATCTCCCACTGAATCCACACGTTCAGTGTTATTGAAAATTTTTGCCATTATTGTGAAAACTGATTGTATTATTAAGCTGCCATAGCAACCCATCTGGCTAGATCATGCTCTTAATAAGGTTGTGCGCTCTGTTTTCCCATGGGCCAACAGTGTTTTTATTATGAGTTCAGTGACTTCATAGTGAAACCTACACCAGTCGTCCTCAACACATGCTTCCACTTTCAAAGACAATTGAGCTAGAAAGTGTGGGCGAATCAAGAGGAAGGAATCAATTGGGCACAGTGGGAAGGAATGAGTTTGTCTAGAGTTTCAACTTCATCATTCACTAAGACTTTGATTTCAGAAAAACTGCTTGATCAAGTCACAACATGGAGACAATGGTAACACTTAGTCTTAAGTAATTAGAAAGAACAAGCAAGATAATGCATAGAAAACTCTTCACTCAGTTCTCAAAACTTCTTATTTCATCATTATTGGTGACATAAATCCATTTGCTGAGGCAGGGAAGGGGTTAATATGCACAAAATAAAGTGAGTCACTAATATTTCAGTAGAAAGAACAGGCTGTCACCATATTTGTGAATAGTGAGCCTTGAAATTTTCAACAGAGGTCTGTTCCTCGAGAGCACTGGAGGTACCAAGAAAGCGGGATAGTTTACCCTGGGGTGGGAAAGTTAGGGGGTGTCACAAAGCAGAGCCAGGAGCTATTGTAGGTACAAGTCTGAGTCAGCAGCCCCCCTCTGGTACTGATCTTTCTTTTCATAACCTGGCAAGGGTGAATTTTATCAACAAATGTTACATGCATTTTTAAATATTATACATTAAAATGTCACATAAAATGAGGCCCTGATGCTTATCAGGAAAACAGAGACTTGCGAGTTATACTAGCTGTATTTCTATGAGCCTGGTGATCATTTTTATATAAATATCTCCAAGTCTGCAGCTGTGTCTAGCACTCTATATATGCTTGAACTTGCTCTGTTCCTGGTGAACCAGTTTTTACTGACAACACTGTATCCTCAGGTTACAATCTCCTTCCATAAATACCAAATTTTCCATTCCCTCCAAAACCAGGTTTCTGAAAAATTCCATTCAAACACATCAAAATGTATTTTCTGAAGGCCAAAGAGTAAAGAAAACATTCTCGTGAGTGTGTGTGTGTGTGTGTGTGCGTGTGTGTATGTGTTGTATGTTTTTGTATGCATGTGTATCCCACCCATGCCTGAGGTTGGTGGTGAGTGTCTTCTCTGGTTACTCTCCTCATGTTTTTTGAGCCAGAGTCTCTCACTGAACCTGGAGTTCACCACTCCAATTAGATTGGCTGGCCAAAGGGCCCTAGGAGCTTTTGTTTCCCTGGCCTACCTGCCTAGCACTAGGATTACAGAAATATTGCCATGCTTGGAGGTTACTTGGATGCCAGGGATCCAAACTCAGGTCCTCATGCTTGTACAGGAAGTACTTTACCCACTGAGCTACCTCCCCTGTCCCTGATATTCCCTCCTTGACTTTACCCCAGAGGCCTCAGATTTCTATAAATGTGCTTGTCCAGAGGAGAGTCTACAATACTATGAACCACAGACTATTTGGAGTAGTGAGGACAGGCTTTTCTTTGACATAATGGAAACCACATGCACCATTATGGACTGCTAGCACTCCATTGAGGTGGGTGCACATTGCTTTGAAGAAAAGGAAGCCATTTCCATCCACATCTTTCCTGATTTATGCATGGGCCCCTGAAGGTCCAGACAGATTGGAAAAGATTTGGTAACTAGAGAAGTGACAGGGGGTGAGAAAGTATATTTTGTAAAAGACTGCAAACTTGACTCTGACTTTAAATCCTTGCCTTGGGCAATGTGTGCATTGCAGAGTTTAAATCATGTTAGTAGTTCAAGTCAGATTGAGGGTGAAAGGCTACACAGCTCTAAGAATTAGGACTGGATTGTTTTGGTAAAAAACATTTTCTAACTTGGCCCAACATAAATCAGTCCTAATGAGGCACCTGTGGTGATAGGCAGGTCCTGTTCTATACTGATCGTAACTCAAAGTATTTTATCCATTTTGGAGTTGTATTTGATCAGGGTAAGGAATGTCTAAGAATCCAGGCTGTAATCTAAAGGACTGCAAAGATAACCCAGGGTGGGGCTGACAGGGGGACTCCAGTGACTATCTCTACCTCCGTGGATGAGCACACATTGGCACGGCTCACTTCAGAGATCTTTGTGGATTTTCAGAAAGACATATTGTGACTTAATTCATGAGAAGCACTTTTAAAGCATTTTTTTATTTATTATTTTTATTTTATATGTATGAGTGTATTGCCTGCATGTAAGTGAATGCACCCGTGTCATGCACCT
>NW_008342212.1:758642-771994 GCF_000622305.1 Nannospalax galili | reverse complement strand
CCCAAGACTACTAATGTATTAATGATAAATAAATATATTTGAAACGGCTTAAAACGTTATTTATCAACAAATAAGTTTTAGCCTGAATAGGCCAATGGGAACATACATAAGAGCTAATGCTCAAAATCTACGTGTAGATACTGTACTCACATCACTCTGAAGGTCATAGGCCTGCCGAGCACGGATCACATCGTTCTGGTCAGGCAGGCACGTCCACTGATGCAGGTAGTTCTTATAGTCCACGTCACTGACCAAGGTCTGGCATTTCTTGGCCAGCACCACCCCCAGCATGTCCACTGGGCTGCTGAACTTGGTCTTCCACTTCTCAAAGTCCTTCTTGTACTCCCTGTCACTCTGGATCTTGGCCACATGCATGGACCACACCATCTTGGGGTCATCTTCGATGTTCCGGGCTCCAATGTGGTGGCCCAGCTGCTTTCGGTAACCATCTTTGTATTTGTACTGAAATTAAAAATCACAAATCAGGCTTTTATTGCAAACACTGATGCTGCAAATTCGTACAAGGTCCTATTACTTTTGTCATAGTTTAACTGATTTTTGCTCATAAGCACCAACTCCAGCCAGCATCATGGCTTTACCCTCAAAGCCTGTGGTTATAGTAGGATAGATGGAATTCATACATCTGGGGTACACCCCTCAAGCCACTGATGGCCTCGTGCTAAATTATACTTCTGAAGGCAGGAAACACACTGGGGAGAGTCACTCATGGAAGTCAGGGAGAGTCACTAGAACTGCGGAACCTGAAGAATTGGATCTCACACACTGAAAACATGTCAGCAAAGGAATGCGCTTGCCTGCATGGTATGTTTACCAAGCTGTAAAATGGCTGAAAGTGGCTGTCTCCACAAAGTACTCTAGGTCAATTTCTGCCCAGAGTAGTGACAAGGGAGACATCATCTCCCACTGAATCCACACGTTCAGTGTTATTGAAAATTTTTGCCATTATTGTGAAAACTGATTGTATTATTAAGCTGCCATAGCAACCCATCTGGCTAGATCATGCTCTTAATAAGGTTGTGCGCTCTGTTTTCCCATGGGCCAACAGTGTTTTTATTATGAGTTCAGTGACTTCATAGTGAAACCTACACCAGTCGTCCTCAACACATGCTTCCACTTTCAAAGACAATTGAGCTAGAAAGTGTGGGCGAATCAAGAGGAAGGAATCAATTGGGCACAGTGGGAAGGAATGAGTTTGTCTAGAGTTTCAACTTCATCATTCACTAAGACTTTGATTTCAGAAAAACTGCTTGACCAAGTCACAACATGGAGACAATGGTAACACTTAGTCTTAAGTAATTAGAAAGAACAAGCAAGATAATGCATAGAAAACTCTTCACTCAGTTCTCAAAACTTCTTATTTCATCATTATTGGTGACATAAATCCATTTGCTGAGGCAGGGAAGGGGTTAATATGCACAAAATAAAGTGAGTCACTAATATTTCAGTAGAAAGAACAGGCTGTCACCATATTTGTGAATAGTGAGCCTTGAAATTTACAACAGAGGTCTGTTCCTCGAGAGCACTGGAGGTACCAAGAAAGCGGGATAGTTTACTCTGGGGTGGGAAAGTTAGGGGGTGTCACAAAGCAGAGCCAGGAGCTATTGTAGGTACAAGTCTGAGTCAGCAGCCCCCCTCTGGTACTGATCTTTCTTTTCATAACCTGGCAAGGGTGAATTTTATCAACAAATGTTACATGCATTTTTAAATATTATACATTAAAATGTCACATAAAATGAGGCCCTGATGCTTATCAGGAAAACAGAGACTTGCGAGTTATACTAGCTGTATTTCTATGAGCCTGGTGATCATTTTTATATAAATATCTCCAAGTCTGCAGCTGTGTCTAGCACTCTATATATGCTTGAACTTGCTCTGTTCCTGGTGAACCAGTTTTTACTGACAACACTGTATCCTCAGGTTACAATCTCCTTCCATAAATACCAAATTTTCCATTCCCTCCAAAACCAGGTTTCTGAAAAATTCCATTCAAACACATCAAAATGTATTTTCTGAAGGCCAAAGAGTAAAGAAAACATTCTCGTGAGTGTGTGTGTGTGTGTGTGTGCGTGTGTGTATGTGTTGTATGTTTTTGTATGCATGTGTATCCCACCCATGCCTGAGGTTGGTGGTGAGTGTCTTCTCTGGTTACTCTCCTCATGTTTTTTGAGCCAGAGTCTCTCACTGAACCTGGAGTTCACCACTCCAATTAGATTGGCTGGCCAAAGGGCCCTAGGAGCTTTTGTTTCCCTGGCCTACCTGCCTAGCACTAGGATTACAGAAATATTGCCATGCTTGGAGGTTACTTGGATGCCAGGGATCCAAACTCAGGTCCTCATGCTTGTACAGGAAGTACTTTACCCACTGAGCTACCTCCCCTGTCCCTGATATTCCCTCCTTGACTTTACCCCAGAGGCCTCAGATTTCTATAAATGTGCTTGTCCAGAGGAGAGTCTACAATACTATGAACCACAGACTATTTGGAGTAGTGAGGACAGGCTTTTCTTTGACATAATGGAAACCACATGCACCATTATGGACTGCTAGCACTCCATTGAGGTGGGTGCACATTGCTTTGAAGAAAAGGAAGCCATTTCCATCCACATCTTTCCTGATTTATGCATGGGCCCCTGAAGGTCCAGACAGATTGGAAAAGATTTGGTAACTAGAGAAGTGACAGGGGGTGAGAAAGTATATTTTGTAAAAGACTGCAAACTTGACTCTGACTTTAAATCCTTGCCTTGGGCAATGTGTGCATTGCAGAGTTTAAATCATGTTAGTAGTTCAAGTCAGATTGAGGGTGAAAGGGGTAGAAAAGAGGTTAAAAAAAAAAAAAAGACAAAAACCAATAGTTCTATATTCTATACTGATCATAACTCAAAGTATTTTATCCATTTTGGAGTTGTATTTGATCAGGGTAAGGAATGTCTAAGAATCCAGGCTGTAATCTAAAGGACTGCAAAGATAACCCAGGGTGGGGAGGGACTCCTCCAGGCTGTAATCTAAAGGACTGCAAAGATAACCCAGGGTGGGGCTGACAGAGGGACTCCAGTGACTATCTCTACCTCCGTGGATGGGCACACATTGGCACGGCTCACTTCAGAGAACTTTGTGGATTTTCAGAAAGACATATTGTGACTTAATTCATGAGAAGCACTTTTAAAGCATTTTTTTAAATTTATTATTTTTATTTTATATGTATGAGTGTATTGCCTGCATGTAAGTGAATGCACCCGTGTCATGCACCTTTAAATGGAATTTTCAAGAACAAACTGACTTAAGTAATAAGCTCCTTGTCATTGGGAATTCTTTTTTTTTGTTTTTCAGTCAGAGTCTTACTATGTAGCCCAGCTGACCTGGGCTACATATGCAAAATAGATTTATTAAAGATTTGTTTTAACAGCAAGGGAGATACATCTATATTTGTTCTACTTCTAATTCCCTCACTTCAAAAGTTAATAAAAGAAAATGCTGTACTTCATCTTATGGTTATCACTGAAACAATTCATTATTGTAAATTGTACTCATTAAATGGTAATTCACCTCACTTAAAGTGCAATATTTATGACAGTGATTGAGAAATGCAAAAGTTGCTTTTCTCATGAGGGAGGAAATATTCTTTACAAAGCTGTCCTTTAGCATTAGAGCACTGTGGAATGATTGATTAAAGGAAAAAAAATGCTGTAACTATCAAAGAATTAGCATCTGCGCCCACCTCACTGTAGTTGACCTTGTTCATTCTTGCCAACATGATTTCTGGGGTGTCTGGCATTATGTGGATCTGCGTCTTGTCTTTGTCCCAGGCTTCTGTGTATAAACGCTATCAAAGACACACATCCATCAGGAAAAAATTCAATGATAATATGTTTCTAAGCAATGAGAAATTTATAAACAAGAAAGATGAAGTTACATTATTTTACATAACATTATGTATCTTGTACATATCTTCAAATGATTTCATAGTGGAACACAAATATGCAAGTGCCTTCCTATAATCATAAAATGTATGCCACAAATTAAAATGAAACAGTAACTGAAGTTAATGGCAAAATACACATTTCGTATATATAATGATGATTGACAGCTTAGAGAAACAGAAAGAGGACACATGAAGGGGTGTTTGCTAACGAATGTCTTATTATATGAAACTCCATTTCTTTCGCTTCTCAATTACGTTCCCATCTCTTGGATTCAGCTCCAGGAACCCTGCAAAGGTTCCCTGAATTCTGAACTCTCACCTTGTTCATGGTGATGGCATTGTTCTTGGCCAATACTTGCTCCAGAGAATCGGTCACACTGGTGAACTTGAACCTGTCTGGAGGCTGTCGGTAGATCTTGTCACTGAGTATTTCAGTTGCCCGTTTGCATTTTTCCACATCCAAAGAGCCAATGGGCACCCAGCCGATGCCTCTCATCCACTGGAGGTCTGACTTGTACATATTCTGTTGACACAAACAGTCAAGAAATATTTATTTCAGCACCAGGAATGCATTTTTGTCCAAAGGATATAAAAATCAAGTAAGAGCACTCATAAAAATACAGTTTGGTAGGTGCAAGAATCAGGCTGTACTCCATTTTATGTGTGGGGAGCTAAGGTTTAGCATTCAGAGGGAAAGCATGCATGCTGTCTCCACACACTTAAAGGGCTAGTGAGCTTTGAGCCACCTGTTTATACCTTCTCCTGTGGAGTCAATTCGCTCTTTCCCACCTTTGCATGTTCTTATGATCCTCAGTACTCACGTCACTCTGGAGGTCATAGGCCTGCCGAGCATGAATCACATCGCTCTGGTCAGGCAGGCAGGTCCACTGGTGCAGGTAGTTCTTGTAGTCCACGTCACTGACCAAGGTCTGGCACTTCTTGGCCAGCACTACTCCCAGCATGTCCACTGGGCTGCTGAACTTGGTCTTCCATTTCTCAAAGTCCTTCTTGTACTCCCTGTCACTCTGGATCTTGGCCACATGCATGGACCACATCATCTTGGGGTCATCATGTATAGCTCGGGCACCAATGTGATGACCAAGCTGCTTACGGTAGCCTTCTTTGTACTTGAACTACAAGAAGAAACAGACTTCTAGTCATCTGTTTTGATTTTTAGGAAAATGCATTTACTAGGACAAAATTATCCTAGTCATTAAAAAATAATGATTTCCTTTGAATATATAATACATGTATTTTTTAAACCATTTGGAAACTAATTGAAATATATATACTAAAAAAAATTAAGACATTAATCTACTACTCAGAACTAACTTTCGTGGTGCATGTTTATGAAAGAGAGAAAAAAAATCAGAATGTGTGTCATATATTAATGGGTTCTGTCTGCTTTCTGCAGTTATTATGGAAGCATTTTTGTGTGTCATTAAATATTCTTTATGAACATAGGTTTTAACGACAGGAGGTATGTTATTATATGGTTATACATTAATATTTAAGCCCTTTATGTTGAACACTTATTTTTAAATTGTGATAATGATTTTCCATATTTTAGAAATAAAGAAAAAATATAGTTTTGATCTCATGGACAAAAAAAGGATAAAAATTTTAGAAATGTGAACAAATCCATTTTTTAAGGAAAGCAGAAGGCAAGGAAGGGGAGGGTAGCAGCATGTGGAGGGTATGCTCAAAGTACATTCATACATGTGGAGGATATGCTCAAAGTACATTTATACATGTGGAGGATACGCTAAAAGTACATTCACACATGTGGAGGATACGCTAAAAGTACATTCATATACCTGCTTGAAGATGGGTTTGTAACCAAGTATAATACAATAAAAAAACATAAAGAAAACCCATGTCTGGAGGCAGGCATGGCACATGGATGGCTGGACTTCAAGCGGTGTGTCCTACTTGCTCAGCTCTTAGATTCATCAGTTTGTATGACATGGATTGAGTTTTAAAGGACCCTTAAAATTAGTTTGATATCATGTGCAAAGGTGAAAAAAAGACATCTGAACTGCAGTCAGGTATCCAGCTGCTTTGGTTCAGCAGAAATGGACACTGAAATACTTGTTATCATAGCTAAACTTTGGCACAGTGCTGAGAATTTTATTATCATCATTTCAAGCCACTTGCTGAAAAAAAAAAAAAGCTGTTAGCAACAGTTTTGACTTCATAGCTTGGTCCACTGTAAGTTCAAGAACATCAAAGGGATTGTTGAGCCAAAGCAAAGGTGAAGAACCTCCTCCTGTACTTACGTCACTCGCGATGTCCCTGGAGGCCTTGGCTGCCTTGATAGGAATGGCATCCATACGCATGTCATAGCCTTTCCTCTTGGCTTCTTCTAGGCCAAGTTTATATAATTTCTGCAACAGCCATAAATATCATGTTTGATTTATAAACCACATTGTAAGAAAAACATATCGCGAATCCCAAACACACTGCTTACCTCACTGTAATTGATTTTGTTTTGTTTAGCTAGTATAACTTCAGGGGTGTCTGGCATAATGTGGACAGTAGTTTTATCTTTATTCCAGGCTTCTGTATAGAGGTGCTAAAGCAAACAAAAGACAGGACAAATGCCAGTCACTAATGGATACTTTGATTCTTAGTGAGAATAAAGAGACCCTGCCCTATGAGCTGGTATTTATAATACTTTCAGGCTCTGATATCTTGTGTCATTAGGAAGTACATTTACTTTAAAAATGCCTTAATGCCATGCAGAAGAATTGAAGGTGAATTTTATTATACAGGAACAGTGCCACCCACTCCTTGCCAAAAAATTTAATACCACCCCCAAGCAAAGAAAGGACTTACATGGTTCATGGTTATAGCATTATTTTTTGCCAAAACCATTGGCATGGAGTCCATGAGGCTAGAAAACTTGAATTTATCTGGATGTTGGCGGTAAACATGGTCACTCAAAATCTGAGTGGCTCGTTTGTTTTTCTCATCCTCGAGGGAACCAGAAGGCATCCAGCCAATGCCTTTCAGCCACTGAAGATCAGCCTTGTACAAATTCTGAAATTTCAAGTGACAAATCACAAATGTAAGTATGAATCCACAAAGAAATAAAAGTTGATACTCTATTATATTATATAGAAATATTTGTGACATATAACATTTGAAGTCCTGGAAAACTTCAGAAACTTAGTGAAATTTTCAGATTTGAAATATATTTTGGAAAGCAACAGAAACATGTAGAGAATGACTCAATTTTTCATTGATTAGATTAGCAATCTAGAAGATTCCATTTAACAAGGGACTCTTTAGAATCTTTGTGAAATAATGCTGCTTGGATCACTGGGTGAAGCTTGGGCATTAGTCCAGGGAAGTAGAACTCAGTTGTGTAAACTCAAACCCCATTACTATTAGGGAACATTGATACTTAGGAAGTCAGAATATTTAATTGGGCAAAGGAACATCTTAGACTCACATCACTCTGGAGGTCATAGGCCTGCCGAGCATGGATCACATCACTCTGGTCAGGCAGGCACGTCCACTGATGCAGGTAGTTCTTATAGTCCACGTCACTGACCAAGGTCTGGCACTTCTTGGCCAGCACCACGCCCAGCATGTCCACTGGGCTGCTGAACTTGGTCTTCCATTTCTCAAAGTCCTTCTTGTACTCCCTGTCACTCTGGATCTTGGCCACGTGCATGGACCACATCATCTTAGGGTCATCTTCGATGTTCCGGGCTCCAATGTGGTGGCCCAGCTGCTTGCGGAAGCCTTCTTTGTATTTGTACTAAAGAAAAAAAAATGTCCCATTCTTGTTGCCACCCTTGTGGCAAATTTCAGAGCATATTAATTCTAAATATCTTACTAAGCTTAGAGAGTTACAGATTTCAATAGGAAAGATTAAAAGCTAAATTCTAAATTCACCAACAAATCCCATATATAATAAAAGTACCCTTGATCTTATTCCCATCCTACACTGCATATCTGGGATTATCACTCTGTTTTAATTTGTTAGAAGATTTTGTTCAATTTTAAATCACATCAAGTCTGCTTTGAAGAAGTAAATTGCAATCAGTATCAACAGGGCATAAAGTCTTACTTCGCTGGCAATTTCCCGGGATGCTTTTGCTGCTTTGATTGGTATGGCATCAACAGGAAGATCATAACCTTTTTTCTTTAGCTCCTCATAACCCATTCTGTAGAGTTTCTGTTGAGAGATAAAGATTATCACTTTGGGAAAACCATTCTCCATAAACAGCTCTAGGATAATGAATCCAATGTGTGAAATATTTCAAGAGTCTATGAGAATAGTCTCTGTGCTCTAGACTACTCAGATGTAATTGGATATTATGTCTATGGGTTGCTGATGATGCTGCTTTCAACTTTAAAGCTCTTCAATTAGCAAACACACAAAAGGTCTTCCTAAGTACTTATGAGAAAGCTTCAGAAGCTAATTGATAAAGAAATGAAATATAATTTCAGTGCTGTTTTCCAATTAACATTGTGTTCGGTTAGAAGTTGCTGTTAGAAAAGAGAATGCCTTTTAATCTTACTCCTCTAGTGGGAAAAAATCATTTGTGAGGGTCTATCACTTCTTTTTTTAAAACTTTATTTTATTTATTATTTTTATTTTATGTTTATGCGTATATTGCCAGCATGTAGGTAAGTGCACCCATGTTGTGCAATGCCCGTAGAGGTTAGAAGAGGCTCTCAGATCCCCTGGGACTGCAGTTACAGACAGTTGTTAGCTGCCATGTGGGTGCTGGGATTCGAACTGTGTCTTCTTCAAGAACAACCAGTGTTCTTAACCACTGAGCCATCTCTCCAGCCCCAGGTCTATCACTTCTATGTAGCTAATGCTTTGTGGCCTTTCAAAGAAGGACTGACATCTGAAGGTAAAATAGTTCCTCATGATTTAAAAAAGATTTTGTTCTTATTTTATATGAATGTTTTTCCTGCATGTATGCAAATACATGTATGCACGGGCCTGGTGCCCATGAAAACCAGAAGAAGGTGATGGAATCCCTAGAACTATAGCTATAGACAACTGTGAGCTGCCATGTGAGTGCTGGGAGTCAAACTCTGGTCTTCTGCAGGGCAGCAAATGCTCTTTGTTGCTGAGCTATCCTTCCAGCCCCAGTCCTTCATAATTTAAGAAATATTTTTAAAGTTTAAATATTGAATTTTAAAACTTATGTATATTTGTATATATATATATAGAGAGAGAGAGAGCTTGTTTATTCAGATTGTGACATCATTGAATAATTGAGGATTTTAAATGTACTTTTATTCAGAAGGCAGACTGTTTTAAATGCCTATTAACACTGTATTTTTGCTTATATTTTAGTTTTTATAGTGCTGTAAAGGACTAAATCCCTAAGAAGCAAACAGGATCCCTGAGAAGTAATAAAGATGGGGCCCTTCCTGTTTCTTCTTTGTCTGGCAGGAAGGCCTTTTAAAAAACTCCAACAGGACCCCTTCAACTGACCTGCTTAGAATCACAGAGCCCTGAATATCTCAGTTTGGAGATGTGACTTGTCAGACTTCTTTAATTTGATCAATCCAAAGTTAGGGGAGGGGAAGACCCTAAAACCTTTAAAACCTACGTCCTTCCAGGAAAACATTGGATTTCAGTTCCTGGTCCCTCTCCACTTGTGGAGAGCTTCCTTTCTCTATACGAATGTGTGTATTAAAGTGTGTGTGTGTGTGTGTGTGTGTGTGTGTGTGTGTGTGTGTGTGTGTATGATTATTTACGAATATGGATGTAATTCTATCTTTCAGTAAAAGTCTATTTGACTCCATTCTCTGCTGGTCTGATATTTCCCTTGCCTTTTAATTCTTTAATTGGTTGAGAATGCAAACCAAACATGCCCTTAGACTAATAGTGCCGACCATAACAATATTACCCTCATACATTCTTTAACATTGAAGTCATTCTATTAAGATTTGTAATTTGTTTTTTAAATATTTAATTTTATACCTATATACTTCAATGATTACGGTAAAAGATCAATAAAAGTAAAAATAAAATTCTCCTGCCAGGGATTGCTTGATTACTCATTTAAAATTTCATCAAGCATCTACTATATGTCAAGAACGAAGTTTTGTAAGCAATGCAGATCCAATAAGAATTGTTTCTGCCTACAAGGAACACCTGCCCATATAGGAGAGAGTGATATAAACATTTCATTAAGATAATCTATGTAATAAGGGAATGCAAGAACAGAGAGATCAGCCCTCCAACTCAAGATAGGGAGCACCAATTTCGTCTATTCAATCTAAAACCACTAAATAAGGAATCTGAGTCACACAGAGTTTGCTAATTAAAATGACTCAGGAATTCAAAAGAACTTCAAGATAACTCCACTGCCTAGGAAGCAATTAAACAGAGCTTTTTGAATGTGCATGTTGGATGTGGAAACTTACATCACTTGTATTGATTAAGTTGGCCTTAGCCAGAACGATGTCAGGAGTGTCAGGCATGATGTGGATCTGCGTCTTGTCCTTGTCCCAGGCTTCTCTATAAAGTCTCTAAAATGAGAAACAAGAACTTCCTTAGGCATGTTGACAGACTAGTTGGCTTCAGATGGAATTAATAAGTTCATGTGCATTGAACATTACATTTGATAGCATAAGCAAAAAACAGAATCTTAGATACAATTACCTTTAAAATATAGATTATGGATCATGCATTCAATGTTACAGATACTTCTGTTTACAGAAATCAATGCAAGTAATAAAAATTTGGTCAATATTATAAAAAAGAATAGAGTTTTCCAACTTTAAGGTCATAAAAGCATTCCCTGGGTGTTAACTGTGTTTTCCAAAGTTGATTTACTAAAGTATGCCTAGATATTAGCAATATTTTATTTATTATTTTAATTTTTATGTTTATAAGTGTATTGTCTGCATGTAAGTGCATCTGTGTTGTGTAATGCCTGTGGAGGTCAGAGGAGGGTGCCAAATTTCTCTGGAACTGGAGTTATGAAAGGTTATTACCTGCCATGTGGGTGCTGGCAGTTTGACCCAGGTCCTCTGCTAGAGCAGCCAATGCGAAACTGCTGGGCCATTTCTCCAGCCCACTGGCATGCTCACTATATAGGATATAGTGGCATACTTACTATAGAGGATACTAGTAGTAAAAAAGAATAAATTCTCTTTAATTTTTTTTTATTTTGTGTATGTGTGGGTGTCTACATATCTGTATGTCTGAGGGTATGCATGCCATGGCATGTGTGAAGAGGTCAGAGGATAATGTGCAGGAGTTGGTTCTCTCCTTCCACAATGTGGATCCTGGGATCGAACTCAGGTCACCAGGCTTGATGGAAAGCACTTTATCCACTGAGCCATCTTGCTGGCCCCATAAAACTGAAGAAGTTCTGAAGACAGTATTGTGTCAACATTAATTTCATGACTTTGATCATTCCATTGTGGGTTATGTAGGAGAATGTTCTTATTTTCAGGACATATAGACTGAAGAATTTGGGTAACATGAGAGAGGAAAAAGAAGAAGGAAGAAGAAAAAACACAAATGTGTTAACATGTTAATGTTTTGCAATCTAGATGAAAAAATGTATAATTGATGCAATTTTCAACTTATATGTATGCATTAAATTATTCCTATGTTAATATTCTTAAGATTTCCTTTATTCCTTGGACTTGTCACTCCCTTTGAGATGTAGTGGGATGGGTAGGGTTGGCACTTTTCTCCTATTTGAACATGCTTTCTATAAATGTATAGGGCCTAGAGATGCTAACTAGGACCTTCAGGGTCAAAATAAAACAAGGCTCATTAACTTTAATATGTATTTATCCCAATTATGTACCAGTCTTTCTAATAAAATCACGAGAGTTTCTTGGTGTCTGGTGTCATGCCCTGGGAGGTTCTTGATTATAGGGAGCTGTCTTGTGCATTGTGGGGTTTTAGTGGCATCTCTGGTTTCTATCCACTAGAGGCCAGTAGCATGCCACCTCCAAGTTGGTACAAGCAAAAAGAACCAGTAAATTGGACAGTTTCTTCAATATCACATGCCATCTTGACCCTACAGAACACAGAAGGCTGATATTATTTATATTGGGATAAATGTATCAGTCCATTCAAAAGAACGGACAGTAGGCTCAGCACTGGAAAAACCTGTTTCTTTATAACATTTCTACTGTATAAGGTTCTCAGAATCTCTCCCCTTCTTATGTTCTATCACAAGCAAAAATATCTAGGTCTTCAATGCATTTAGGTTTCAATGAAAAAATACATTCAATAATTTTCTTATTACATTCTGGCTAAAGCAAACTTTGGTTGAACTAGGGTTGAAAATAAACTGTTTGGATTATTTAGTGTGGAGTAACTGATAATTCAGATAGACCAAAGTAATATAAAACATTATGGTGTGCTAAATCAGGTGATGCTTTGCTGTTTGACTCATTCCCTAAGGAAATGCTATTAACTACCAGGTGGCAAGCTCTGTAACCTATTTTGTCAATTTCTAAACTACTCACATCACTCCTGTTTTTGGCATTTGTCTTTGCCAGAACGATGTCCATGGCGTCAGGAATGCTGGTAAACTTGTTTCTATCCGGAGGCTGACGGTATTTCTTCTCACTGATGATTTCTGAAGCCCGCTTGTTCTTTTCTGCTTCCAAAGAGCCCAGGGGACTCCAACCTATGCCTCTAAGCCACTCAAGGTCAGACTTATACATGTTCTATGAAAGGACAAAGCAAGCCATCAAAAGTCCACCCTCATTTTGACCATGACATAACAGAGTCTATTCATTAAAACCAGATATGTTTTCAGATTGTCAATGATAGTTCCTCTTTCTAATTTCTGCCTTTTCTACATATAAATGACTGATATGATATGTGAAGTAATCTGTCAGCTACTGAATTCGACAGACACTGACCTCACTTTGCAGCTCATATACTTTTTTGGCTTGGATGACATCATTCTGGTCAGGCAGGCAGGTCCACTGGTGCAGGTAGTTCCTGTAGTCCACGTCACTGACCAAGGTCTGGCACTTCTTGGCCAGCACCACCCCCAGCATGTCCACTGGGCTGCTGTACTTGGTCTTCCACTTCTCAAAGTCCTTCTTGTACTCCCTGTCACTCTGCATTTTGGCCACATTCATAGACAACACAAGTTTTGGGTCATCTTGCACACTCTGGAATCC
The DNA here is from genome assembly GCF_000622305.1 of Nannospalax galili. Taxonomy (NCBI): domain Eukaryota; kingdom Metazoa; phylum Chordata; class Mammalia; order Rodentia; family Spalacidae; genus Nannospalax; species Nannospalax galili. Next base: position 758,910 of record NW_008342212.1, on the reverse strand, counting down.
AATATGGTGCCCAAGTTGTTTCCGGTAGCCTTGCTTATATTTAAACTGAAATCAAAGGAGGCACAGCCATTTTTATTAATACAAATAAAAGCTAAATTAAATTCAGCTTGCTTTTTTGCCATACTTAGTTTTCAAATCTGATGTAAAAGAATGATTTCGGTGCTAACTTAACAGTTTTCTTCCTGCTTAAGTAGAAGCATCCAAAGAAACCTATTGTAGTTGAGTATTAAGAGAAGTCATCACGCACATGATAATTAAAAGTACCAGG